>NC_029780.3:21730627-21757199 GCF_000817695.3 Arachis duranensis | reverse complement strand
CTCTCTCTCTCTCTCTCTCTCTCTCTCCACTAAGCGGCTTATTCCCATATGTGAAAGAAAAATACACTTGTAACAAAGTCAACTACCACACCCACCATATACAACTCATAACACGAAAATTATAACTTAAGTATATTCGCAAAAACAATTATCCAATACAGGTGTATTATACAAACAATAAATGACCATGCATCATAAACCAAAAAATTTAAGGTACAAAAGTAACGATAAAAATGAATTAAATTGTGAAATAAGAATAGATACATCACAATCTCAACTATTACAACCACTCCACACAACTTGACAACTAAAGGAAAAACTCATAACCAATTCACAAAGTAATGACTTTTCAATGAATCTTGTCCTGGTACTGCATCCATATTAAACCATATAAATACAAAACGAAAAATTAAACCAATCTCATTTCCCATGAATATGAGCAAATGCAGTATGATATTCATGTCTTCTTTATGCGTATCAAACAATTAATCCAAAAAAATAGTAAAATATTAATGATAGATGAAACTGTCACACAACAAATGCAAGTTAGACCTAACACTTCATTTTAGTACTATCTTATTATACATTTTTAGATATCCGTCATAATCTTGAGTTTCTTTATTTACTATTGTAATTGTGATGCGAGTAAATTGAGCTTTTAAGGCGAAGAATGATTTTGACATGTTCAACTTCATAGCAGTAAGCTTTTAAATATAGCTTGTGTTGTCATGTTATATTATTAAATATAATCTTAACACTACTCTCATACACTTAGGGGTATAGACACTTTAAATAAATGATGTCAGCATGATCATGCCTATCACGTTTTAACTAACTAAAATTTTACTTAGTACCATGAAAAGTTCTTTAATTCTTTTATTTTAAAATAATAATTCAATAAATATAACCTTCAACAGTCCATACAAATCTGTTGTAAGTTTAGGTAGATCCAATTTTAGCTCAAATCTGCCATTACAAGTTTCTCCATTTAAGAGAATAAAACGAAGAGTTAAAAAACTAAAAATCAAACTTCACAATATTTAACTAATTTAAAAGTTGGTCAGCCAGGAAGCTCTCTCCCTCTCAAGCAGAGCATGGAAACGAGCAAACTAGCTTCTGTAATTAAAATTTGCAAGGTTAGAGACAAAATTATACACATTAGAAATTATGAATGGTTGTTTGATCCTACCAAGGTAGCATAAAAAAATCTAACTTATTCTTAGCAAGTACATCACATCTTCTCCCAACCAAATTCATACCCACATTTTAGAGAGAAAAAAAATATTAATCACATAACAATTTAATTTGGACTTTCCAAAAGGAAAATACACAGGATAATGAGGATTGAAACTATGACAAATACCATTGCCATAAAATCTCCAAATTTATCGATTTCATACACTCACAACAACTAAATAAATACACAATGCATACTCTACCGCTCGATTACGATTGACAACAATCTTGACAAGCTTCGGCCCACCTTTTTTGCACCGCTCCACCGTTCCACCTGCCTAACCGCGCACTCTCTAATGAAGCCAGCTAGTTGACACGTTCAAGTGCCAAGTAAGGGGAGATCAATCTCACTCTGTGTAGGTTAAATTCCTTATCTAAGTTATACTCTTTGTATTTTTATGGAAGCAACCTAAACCTATTTTTCTCTCCTGCAATTACAAATAGCTTAGAACAAAAAAAAACCATTTCAGAGAGGTCCATTATTAGCTATCATAACGAATCGTAATACAAGCTAATCAACCTATTTAATACCGTTACGTTTTGAAATCACGTGCATCAACAGTGACCGTATCATGGCCTTTCCTGCACTAATCCTTTTCATTGCTCAGATTTTGTCTCTTCAAATAGACACTTGTCACTAAATTATCTTGCCACCTATTTTCTATATGTGTAGAACCAAGATCCCTTTCTACACTAAAGAAGCTGCCTAAATTATGATTACACAGTTCATCAACATTTGCATGTCTTCTATCTTATCTGTTAATTTGCTTTATTTTTTTGCAAAGTTGAACCCTAACTTTTATTGAAAAATTGATCTTCTATATAATATCAATGCACTTGGTTTTGCCAATTTTATCACATGACAAGAATGCCCACAATATGTTTTATTTTCTCCTTATCAACTTGGATGAAAGAGAGACAAATTCATAATTAAAAGTTCGTACATAAATAAAGAAATAAGGGGTGCTATCCGATCTAAGAATTACAATATATTTATTGCTAACTAGAAAACTAACTTTTTTTTTTCAAATATCAATTAATGGAAAAAACTCAAAAAAAAATTGTAACTAATAAGAGGGGTGAACGCGAATCGGATTGGATCGAATATGGCCAAAATCTTGATCCGATCCGCACTAAAATATTGGATTGAATCGGATCCAATATCCGCGATTTTTTAGCTTGGATCTGATCCGATTCAATCTGCACATTTGCAGATAGGATCGAATCTCTAATATATCTGCAAAACATATAAATATTTTAAAATACTTATTTTATTAAAAAATATCAATAAGATTCTTTTTTCCGCTCTTTTAAAGACGTTTTCTCTTAAAATATTATTAAATATAAGTTTTTTAAATAATAAAAATAAAATAGAGGTAAATACCAAATCGGTACCCGAAAGATTCTAGTGCTGACAAAATAGTACTTGACTTTTGCTATTGATAAAATGGTCCCTAAAAGATTTTAAAATTTGACAAACGTGTCCCCGAACTTGCCGGAGCAAATCTTCGGCAAGCACAATGCTGCATACCATCCGAAAAGCTTCCTTGACCAATTGGATAGATCAAGAAAACAGCAGTAGCCGCTGCAACAGGAGCTGAATATGCAACAGCAATCCAAGGACGCATACCCAGACAAAAACTAAGTTCCCACTTACGACCTATGTAACAAGATACACCAAGTAAGAAGTGTAGAACAATTAGTTCATAAGGACCACCATTGTATAACCATTCATCAACAGATGCCGCTATCGGGTAAAAGTGCAAACCTATAGCCACCGAAGTAGGAATAATGGCACCCGAAATAATATTATTTTCATAAAGTAGAGATCCAGAAACAGGCTCATGAATACCATCAATATCTACTGGTGGAGCATCAATGAAAGCGATAACAAATATAGAAGTTACGGTCAATAAAGTAGGGATCATCAAAACACCAAACCATCCAATGTAAAGACAGTTTTCAATGCTAGTTATCCAGTTACAGAAGCGACCCCATAGGCTTTCGCTCTCGCGTCTCTCTAAAATTACAATCATGGTAAAATCTTGGTTTTTTTTAATTATCAGGGGCTCCCAAGCATATGAATTCTCTCTAACTAGATAATTGAGGGCTTGTTATTCAACAATATAACACGAGGCATATATTGGTGTCAACCAACAAGATATATATCAATATATCTATTAAAAATACTTTTATTTATCTAGATTGATCTAAATTGGCTTTTTTACCCCCACTCTAATAAAACAAACAAAGAATGAAAATGATTATGAATTCACTTTGGTATATATATATACCATTATATAAATATAACTTTGACATTTTTTTATAGATTTTATAATTAAAATTAATATAGATATCATTATATATATATATGTGTGTGTGTGTATGTATGTATGTATGTTGGAGTAGAAATTGGATTTGTTAATGATTTTAAAAAGAAAAATAATAAAAAATCTCTCCCCAAGTCGTGCTTACCTTTTTTATTGCACATGGCTTTTCCTATGTATACATCTAAACCTGAGTTACTTATCTAAAACAATACTCTCCAAAAGTCAAATACTTAGTGTTGATGAATCTCAAATCTCTCTCTTACTACATTATATAAACATTTCAGAATCCTATAGAGAATACTATTCAAAATAAAAAATAAATACATTTTTTATCCAAATTTTAGGTAAGAAAGATTTTGATTTATCAATTTACATTGATTTGATCGTTACTGAAAAGAATATCCAAATACTAAATCCGACTTCTATATAACCTCTGCAAAGTAGACGAAGATCTTGGAAAGATTAAAGAAAGAATCTCTTCTTCCTCTGTAAAAAAATTCTTTTATTAATTCTTCTGAATCTAATCTTTTCAAAAAAGCGCATAAAGTCCTCTTATGTTTATGAGCCAAAGTTTTAATACAAGAAAGCCGAATTATATATTTTATTCGATACGAACTTTTTTTTTAGGATCAATTATAATAATGACAAAGATTTCTGCATATCCGCAAATACCGGTCAATTATATCAAAATCAGATGAATCGGCCCAAACGGGCTTACTAATGGGATGTCCTAATATATTACAAAATTTCGCTTTAGCTAAAGATCTAATTAAGGAAATAATTGGGACTATTGTATCAAGTTTTTTCATAACAATTTCTATTAGAAATGAATTTTCTAGAATTTGCCTCCGTACCACTAAAAAGTTTAGCCGTACATTTGAAAGATAGCCCTCCCAAAAAACATGAAATGAATTCTCAAATAATTCATTTATATGGCTCATTCGGGGTTGAGACTAAATATCAAAATAACGTTGCCAGAAATAAATGAGATAGTATCTCCATTTATTCATAAAAAAGGCGCATTCTTTGAAGTCAGAATAGATTTTCCTTGATATCTAACATAATGAATCAAAGGATCCTTGAAAAATGATAAAGTAGACGAAAAATTATTCGAAAAAAAGACTTATACAAAATGCTCTATTTTTGTATAGAAATAGATTCGTTAAAAAAGAACGCTAAAAGAGTTTAATCGTAAAAAAGAGGATTTTTTACGTAAAAAAAGGAAGTTGGATTCATGTTCACCTACATAAAAAATATATAGAAACAAGAAAAATTTTGGATTACTTTTTGAAAAAGTCAAAATAAGATTTTTTTTAGTAATAAGACTATTCTAATTACAATACTCATAAAGAAACAATCTTAATAAATGAAAAAGGGGTGGATCTTTCATCCAATATCGAAGAGTTTGAACTAACATTTTCAGATGGATAGGATAGGACATTCGTACATAAAAAAAATTTAAATATGTAAATTTATCCTCGAAAAAAGAAAAAATGGAATGAATTGATTGCAAATTTTTAAAAGATTGGTTTAATTACTCTGTTGGTCCCTATAGTTTTACGAAATTTTCAATGAGGTCCTTAATTTAATTGAGTCCTTGCACCAATTTTTTTTCAAATAGGTCCCTATTAATAGTAAACGTTACAAAAACGTTTAGAATGGGTAATTTGACCATTATAATCTTCGTCTACCCTTTACAAATCAACGAGAATCAATAGGGTTCTAAGTTCTCACTCTCTTTTCTTCGCCTCTTCCTCGAACTTCTCCTCCTCCGTTTGCTTCTCTTACTCTGTCAATACTTATGGATCAAAGTCAGTTATCTTCAGGAGTCTCTAGTTCCAGAATCCTCGTCAAGAAGAGATATCTTTGTTTTTGTGGTGAGGCAGTTGCTGTGATGTCTTCTTCGGCAGTAGCAAGCCATGGAAGAAGGTATGTTGATTGTGGGAGAATGCCAAAATGCAAGTTCTTCGAGTGGATTGATGATGAAGAAGATGAGAAAAGTGGATGGTTGAAGCAAAAGGAAAGGAGGGTTCGTTGCTTTTGTGGAGACACTCTAATTCTTTGGAGTTCAAGTACGTCAAAAAATCCAAACTGAAGATTCATTTCTTACCCTAACAGGAGATGCAAGTTTTTTGAGTGGGTTGATGGGAAAGAAAAAAAGTTATCTGGGGAAGATGGAGTAAATAGTTCACAGCAAGAACTTGGAAGGGTTAGAGAATTAGAGGCACATGAAAGGAAGATAGACAGATTAAATGTGGATCTAGAGAGATTAATTGCAAAGGTTAGAGAAATAGATGCCTGTGTAGAAAGGTTATGTGGTGAGCTGAGTTTAGTGGAAGAGAAATTTGCTAAAATGAAAGATAGTATGAAAAAGCAAAACAAGATGCTAATTATGCTGATTTTGATATTTGGTGTTTTGATTGTTGCAGTGTTATATGTAAAGATGTAGAAAGTATGGCTGTTATGATAATGTAATAGTCTATATTAGTCAAAAGTATACTGTTTATTTTGAGTGCAATGAAGATATATGAAATGTTGTTTAATTTCTCTAAATGAAAATTGTTCCTTTGCTATTTAATATGCATAGAAGTATGATACAGAGAAAAAAGTAGGTAAAACAAAAGATGCATTGAATTATAACAGATACCATTGTTTTTTACATTATATAATATAGGACACCTAGATAGCCACAACATAAATGTGACACCCTCTCATAACAGTTTTTCACCCACATAACAAAAATGGTCCACAGCACATAATAAAAGTGGTCCAAACCATAAAGAAAGCAGAGTCACAGGTGAACACTAAAAATCCTACATAACACAATAGATATCAAAAGGAAATCCTAAACTGTCTTCAGCCTCAATCAAGTGTGAGGTCAACATGTTCAGGCGGCTGACTTGTTGCCTTCCTAACTCCAATCTTGAGTCTTCCACTTCTTCTCACACCAAAGATTTTGGTCTTGGGTAAAGGTTGAGATGCTGGTGCAGTGGGCAGTGATGCTGGTGTAGGTAAGGTGGCCGACTGTGATGGTGGTGCAGGGGTGTGTGGAGGCTGTGAGAGTGGTGTAGGGGTGTGTGGAGGCTGTGATGATGGGGAAGGGATGTGTAGAGGCTGTGATGGTGGTGCAAGAGTTTGTGGAGGCTGTGATGGTGGTGTAGGGGTGTTTGAAGGTCCTGATGGTGGTGCAGTAATAGGTGCAGCCCTCCCTCTACCCTTTTCTCTGCCCATCCCTACTGCTGCTCTTCCTCTGCCTCTCCCTCTAACCATCATGGATCTAGCAGTAGGAGCAGCTGCATATCCATTTGCTTCAACAGCAGCACTAGGTTCATTAGCAGCAGCATCACCTCCTCCAGTTCCAGCAGCAGCATCAGATCCTTGTGTGCCTTCAGGAGCTACAACATGAAATAGCAATTAATAATAGTTCCTCAACACATGAACAAAATAAAGGAGCAACCAATACCTGTCACTATAGGGTTTGGACAGAGTCTCCTATTGTGTCCATATTGGCCACAATTACTGCAGGTAACAGAAGTTTTAGTTCTTCTATATTTTGTTTGTGTTCTATTTTCATCGGGCCCTTATCCTAACCATCCTTGGCCTTCCTGGTTTAACTTTGAAAATTGGAGAGATGATGGTATCACATTGTATCTTTGGCCACATATTTTATTCATTGATTGATGATATTGACTGCCCATATGTAGCAAGGTATGATACCTTGCTGTAGTAGTTACTACAATAATCTTCCGGGTTGTCATCCTTCTAGAAAATAGTACAGCAAGCATGTGGACAAGGCATACCACACAAGCCCCAAAACTTACAACTACACCTTCTAGCCATCAAATCGACCACAAACCTTTCCATGATCATCCTGTTCTTATGGTGGACTTCAAACTTGAGGTCTCCTGCCCATTTAGCTTGGCACTCCATAGCTCTAACTGCAATGACATGTAGTCGTTTCTTGGGTTTTGACAAAACAGAGCCCTCATACCTCTCTGCCTTCTTCTTTTATTCTGCAAACCTTGTCATAAAGTAGCACTTAATCCATTCAAACATAGTAAGAATTGGCTTGTCTCTTGCCTCTAGGATTCTTTCATTGAATACCTCTGAGATGTTGTTAATCAGCATGTCACTCTTGGCCAGAAATGTGAAGTGACTCTTTGTCCACAATTTTGGATCCAAAGTAAACAACTTGTCATAACAGTCTATGTTGATCTCCTTTAGTTGATTTATCCTTCTTTTCCATTCTTCCACATAGGTAGCTTTGGCAATAGATAGAATGAGGTCCCTTAGTACAATACCAACCCCATATGCTTTTTTACAGTTGGCATATAAATGCCTCAAACAAAGTCTATGCTCCAGTGTTGGCAATAACTCTTGAAACACTTGCATCAGCCCCTGATGTATAGTTTGAGTGCAGAAGACAATATACCCATGTAACAAATTAATATAGAATCTAAACATAGTAGATTAATGTTCACAAACATAGCAAATTTATGTAGCAGATTAATATTCACAAACATTACAGATTTATATTCATAAACATTGCAGATTTATATTCAGAAACATAGCAATTGCATATATGATCATATACATAGCAGATTTATATTCCAATCAAATTAATTGCAAAAAAATTAAGTGCAAACAAATTAATTAATCCATTTGTTATACCTTTTGTTGGTCACTCATGAAAACCCACTTTTTTATTCTCCAATGTCATTTAACACCATCTCCTTAGTCTTTGCCTCTACTGCAGCCACGACAATCGGAAAGTAATTGTCATTCGGATCTCTGCCAACAGCAACTAGCAGCTGCTGACCATGGTCGCCCTTCAAGTGACAACCATCCACGCCAATAATAGGTCTACAACCCGCCAAGAAGCCTTTCTTGACTGCATCAAGGCACAAATACATTCTCATAAATCGGGGCTGGTGTGTAAGAGAAGGCCTATCTACCAATATGCTCAGACTAGATCTTGAATTTGCCCTAAGTATCTCTGCACAATAATCCTTTAGCTTAGCATACTATTAGATTTTCCTCCCATGTACCTCTTCTCTTGCCTTCCTCCTTACCCAGTAAGCCTTACCAACAGTGATATTGGCCATATATTTGTCTTAGATGGTCTGAATAACTGTCGCAAGCTTCATTTCCTCGCCTCTACTGATGTTGTTGGCAATCTTCTTTGAGATCCAACTACTTGATGCAAGTCTTCCGCTATAGTTCCTTCCACAAGTATGCTTTCCATTCAAAGTCTTGATCTTGAAACAGTCAAAACCCCTAACCTTACTTGCAAAACAAACCCACTTGCACTTTCCCTTTCTTCCTTTGCAAACAACTCTACACCTCACCTTATCATTTTTTTGAAACCTAATGTTCCTACCATTCAACAGGGCATGCTCCTTAATAGCATCTTTAAATTGAATTAGTGATTTAAATTCCAGCCCCACCTGAAATTCATATTCTCTGTTCATCTCTGCCTCATTGTATTTGGAAAACCTCCTCTTTTTTATCATATCATCAGAGTCCCCTTCATAACTATCTATATCATCAGTCTCATATCTATCAGATATGCCCCCAACTAGTTCATCACCCTCCCTTAAACCTTCATCACCTTCACCTGTTCCAGTTGCTGCAGTTTTCTCATCATTTAGTGGGCCAGTAAATCCCCCAAATACATTTGATTATGGATCATTATCCTCCACCTCAAACCCAAAGTGATCCTCATGGTCACCATTATCAGCACTGTCATCAAATACCTTTTCATCAGTAGAAGGCTTTGACTCAGCATCTACTTCAACCTCTATCAACCCAGAGTCAAAGCCACTGTCTTCACCTTCCTCTGGCACATAATCAGCATCACTTGAAGTGATTTTAATCCCATTACCTTCTTTGGCTCCATCGACAACGTAGACCTCGCAATATTTGCAGGAACTTGACACCAGTGACCTAGCCATTCTCATCACATCCCCATCGGACTTCATCTCTCTAAAACCTAACTTCAAATCCATCCCAGATTCCTTGTACCATACCCTGGCAAAACTCTTATACCCTAGTTGCTTTAGCTGATTGACAATCTCTTGCAATGACCATTTATCAACGTCAAAATGTAAATCCTCCACAACCATTCCTCCTAAATACTCTAATCGGTGTCTACTGTCAACAAATTTCCCACCATGGTGGACTTCAATAGTAAAATCCGAATCACCCATAACTGCTTACCAAAAATAAGAAAATACAATACCATAAATCCTTCTTCAACCGTTTTCAAAAATAAAAGGAAGCTCTAATAAACAATGTGGCAAATTTTTTCAGGAGATAAAAAGAAAAACCTTTCAACGACTGACAAGATTAAGAGTTGTCTTACCTAGAAGCAGCACCAACGCCTACGACGACGGCAGTGACATCGGAGAAGTGAAACCCTCCAGCAATATTCCAGTAGAGTTGATATCGACAGCTGACGGACTGTGCAACCAACGAACGAATAAGGGGAGAAACGTGAATGAGATTTTTCTCTAAGTTTGGGAGAACGAACAGTTTTCTTCTAAGTGTGGGAGGGTTATTTTGGTATTTTAGAAAATAGGAGTGAAAGAGATTTAGGGATTTAGAAAAAAGTTAGAGAATCTTTAATTTAGGAACGGAATATTTCGTTAAATCTAACTGTTTGGTCATGGTAAGGACCTAATTAAAAAAAAGGTGCAGGGACCCAATTAAAAGGAAAAAAATATAGGGACCTAATTGAAAATTTCGTGAAACTATAGGGACCAACAGAGTAATTATACCTAAAAGATTTTATGATTTCTGCCTCCTCTAAAGAAAAACTTAATTGTTGGGAAAATAGAATTTCCATGACAATGAAAGAACCTTCTGATATTATTTGAGAATACAAATTCTTGTTAGACCCCAAAATTGATTTTTACTTGAATCGTTACCAAAAAGAATCAAATGATTCTGTTGATATATTCGAGTAATTAACCGTTTTACAATTAGTAAGCTAGATTTTTTATCATAATCCACATTTTCCAACAAAATATATTGATTTCTATTAAAACATGACTAGAGGCGAATCCATAAATATACTCCCAAAAAATACGTGGGTATAGAAAGTTTTGTTGATGAGATCTATCTAGTTCTAAATATCTTTGATATTCATTCATTTTTCAAATTCAATTTTGTCAAAGAGATCAAAGATTTATTGGATTGGAAATCCAATACATAGTGTGATACAATCAAAACAGAGTATTTCTAGACATTTGAATTAAAACAAATTATGAATAGACACCAAAAAATGATCAACAGATTCCCTCCACTTGCTTTTTTCACCTAATTGTTCTAGGATAACAAGCTAGTTAGAAATCCTTTATTTTATCAGCCTAATCGCTCTTTTGATTTTGGGAAAAAAAAAAGAATATCTTTATCAATATACTCTTTCTTCTACACATTGATCGCCACCCCTTAATGGAGAATAGCTAATAATTAGGACTCATAACAAAAATAAATAGTTCATTCATGGGAAATGCTTTTCTCGTATCAAGCACTAATATATTTTTAACGTCCAATTAGATGGGGTAATCATTCGACTAAAAAGAATAAAAGCTCGTTATTTTTTGTTTCTCTATAATTGGAGTTACCAAGTTCTATCACTTTATTACTTAAACCCAACCAATTTTGTTCACGAATTCAAACAAAAAAAATGGTCCGATCCAATAAGAATGAGATTCTTTTAGAATTCTCTAATGATACGACATGCGGCTTTTTCCATTCATTCCTTTCTGGATCAGTCGTGGTCTTACAAACCCTACCAAGATAATGGACGAAACAATTGTTTCATAAAAATGTGTAAAAAATGGAGTCACACTTAAAAGTCGAGTACTATATCATTGAGTTAGCAACCCCCTCCCCATTCAAAAAAAACAAATAGGAAAAATAGGATGCGTAAATTAAAAAAAAAAAACTGGACCAACTTTTTCTTTGCCAAGAGTGATATCCTTTATTCAAACTAAATTAATTTTTTTATTTATTTACCCTTGAATAAAAATAAAAAAGGAACTTCATATTTGTATCACAGAAAGTTTAATTAACTCACTATTTGCGAAAAATTGCCTCTGTAACGTGAAGAAATCGATCGATTTCTTCACGACCCTCATTCTGAGCCTGTACACATGCTTCGAGAGCTACTCAATTAGCTACGAACACATAGTTGACATTAGGGTATTTGATTCGTGAATCCAAACCTGCCACCTCCTTGAAAGCCTCTTCCATTTCTACCTCTTCTTTCTCCTCCTCTTCTGTTAAAGTTGAAGGGTTGAGTGAAGTTGGCTACCGGCATAGCTATTCTAGGATCCTTATATCTATCAAGCATATTTTCAAATTCCAAAAGAAAATATTGAGCCTCTCCAACCTTGAAGGAACCCAATTTTGACATCACTAAAGTGCTATAGACTGTGTACTCTTCTGGGAGACCATAAAAAATAGTTTGAATGTGGTCATCTTTATGAACTTAATAGCCAATTACAAATAGAGAATCTACCAATTTTTGAATTTGAGCAAGATAATCAGATACGGTGCCCGTCTTCTTTATTGACTTGAGCTGCGATTTGAGGCTCTGAATGCGTGCTGAGGATGCAGCAGTGAAGTAATCATCAATCTTTTTCCAAAACAGATGAAATCTGGTGAGATGTATGACCTTACTTTTGAAGTTAGTGGTCATAGATGCCACGATCTAAGTAGTGACGGTTAGGTCTGGAAAATGCCATTTCTTAAAGTCCTCCCATTCGGTAGCGATTTTCTTTGCCACATCTGTAACAAATTGAGGAGGAATCTTCGCTGGGTTTAAGTGATCTTCCAAATCGAGACTTTGGATGGTGAGTAATCTGAGATACCTCCAAGTTAAATAGTTGTCTTCATTCAAATATCAGCTATAACAGTGAGGGATTTTTTGGTGGTTGAATCATTGAGTTCGATTTCCATGATGAAACGAAAAAAAATTAAGAATATAAGCTCTTGATACCATAATAAAATATTGAGTAGCAAGATTGAATAGGTAGCATAACAAGATAGTGTAGATAAATAGTCCAAAAAAAAGAGAAGAAAGTGAACTTGATAAATTGAATATTAGAAAATGATATCACACTCTGTTTTCTAAAGAGTAAAGTTATATATATGCAAAAGTCAGCCCTAGTTATGTTAGAAAGACTCCTCTACCCTCTAACTAATCATAATAGAATAGAAAATACATTCACTAACTTAGTTGATACTCTAACAAACACCCCTAACTAAGAGAGCAAGACTGTTTAAAAGAAAAAAAATTATTCTCAAATTTGCTTTTAATGCTTTTTTTTTTGTCATTTTTCGCAACGCCTTTTTATGTCGAAATTGAACTTATATAAGGCCAACAAAATAGCAATTCAATACAAACGGATCTGAACCAATATAAGACTTCAATGCGGTAGCTCTATCCCTTTATAACCCAAAGAAAATCTGTGGTACCTAGGATTGGGCTGACCAAAAAAACCCAAAAAATGAAAAAAAATAGAAAATAGAGAAGAAGAACATTCTACATCAGACCAAAATGAAAAATAATCTGAAGAATATATGCACAAAAGCATCAAGCATGTGAACTTAGTTGCACTTAAGAATTTTTAACTGAAAAATAAATCAAGTTATTAGAATTAAGAAGTAATCCTTTTTGCATATACAATGCATCAGCCTTATCAGTTGTGACTGTGCAGCCACAGTGCCACATACACAGTTAACTGTTTCTCCCTATACTAATTCAAACATGCTTTCGGCTGGAAACCAAGTCGGATATTACTTTTGAATTTTGATTGAGTTGAAATTTGAAAAGGGAAAGAATGCCCTGCCGAATAAGACTACTGTTTTCCATGTGACTTGTCTCACCCATGTTGTCTATATCTAAATATTTTACGTTTATAAAGCCTCCTCATCTTTGCGTAATTAAATTAAGTATTAAAAAAGAAAGGAAAAGAGTCAGGTATCAGCTTACCTCATTGCTATAGGAGCACAAACTGAACCAAAATATACTTTTTTGTCCTACTCAGCTTAATAGACCCTTTCTCAATTTACCCATAACATTGCAATGAAAAAATACAAAGAAAACCTCCACACTCACTCTCTAAGTCACATTCCAAGTAGAAGAATAAGAAGACCTAGAGAAAACAAAGAAAAAAGAAGGAACATATTTATAATAATAACAATAATAAAAAAAAGGTGTGCATGAGACGGCCATTCAGCGGTAATTTCTCCTTCTCAAAACCCCTTTTAATTTCTCTGCTTACTAAAGCAACAACACCACATAAATACATGTGCAATCAAACTTGAGGCCATGTGTAATGAGCGTCCCATTATTTTGCCATGCACATGAATCAAAGGGACCTTTGGCAAAGATATAGAACCCAAAAAGCAAAAAAGCATGGTTGATTCTCTATACTGTCTATCATACACAATAACAATTAACATTAGATTTTTTATCCTTTCCAACCCAATCCTTAGTCATAAAGCAAAATCAAACACATCTTTTTTCTTTTTATCATTACAACTCGGACTCTCTCTTTTTTGACACTTTTTTTCCCACTATCCTCTCACCTTTATCTTCAACACTCCCCCGCCTCTCTCGGCTTTTATTCTTTCTATGCTTTGCTATGTCTTTAAAGCACTTCCTCTGCATGAATTACACTGAAATTTCAACACACTCTCCTAATGGCTAAGGAAACTTCTCTGTGCTTCTTGTTTCTCTCATTTTTCATTACCTCATTGTGTTCTGGTAAGTAGAGTTGAATTCTGAAAGAAAAAAAGTGGTAGTAATGATTCTATTCAACTTGTTTATCTTTATTTTTGTGGTGAGAATTGATGTTCTTCATATTCTTGATCTTCTTGTTTCACCCTTCTATTTTGTTTGTGCAGGAGATTTAGTGGGATTTTCAATCAACGTGCTGCAATCGCGTAATCGAATCTTAGTCACAGATCATAGGATCTTGAACTCTCCAACAATCTCCGATTTCTCGATTGATTTCTACCTCAATAAAAGCCTAACTCAAAACTTCATCACTTCAAAACCCTGTTCACTAGTTCCATGGCTAAATTCCCACGTACTGAACTTACTTCCAAAACAAAACATCAAAAGTATCAGTTTTTCTTGTGGAAGTGAGTGCTTCACCAAGAATCAGATACCTTCACTGGTATCTTCTCTTAGATCAGTTCATTCAGTTCTAACTAACAAAGTAAAACTCTCTGTAGCATTTCCTTTGTCATTGTTAGAAAATTTGAAGAGCGCATCGCATGAGAGAGATCTAAGTAACATCCTTTCATTTATAAAGGAAACAAAATCTTATGTGATGATAGAGGACAACATGAACAAATATTTGGATGTTAAGTTTATTCTAGAACGTGCCGCAACTGCTGCTTCTACTCTTGGTTGGGAAGACGTTCCTCTGATTCTATCAATCAAAAGTAAAGTAATCCCAATTTCGGCGAAACTATCAATGTCAAAGCACATGGAATCAAGAAGCAACAAGATGATGGAAAGAATAGTTGCATTGTATGCACAAGAAGTAGACACGACAGAGGAGGAGGATCCGTTTCCGGAATCGAACCAAAGAAGAGCTCTAGATGAAACAACAAACTCAGTAATCACACCACCAGATACACCAACCATAATCACAGTTCCTTCAACGAACCCTGTCACAATTTCACCAACAACAACCAATCCATCCACAATGCCAGTAACAATTCCTTCTTCAACACCGGTTCCTTTAACAACAAATAATCCACCGCCAGCACCGGTAACCAATCCTGGAACATCTTTTGCGCAGCCGCCTCCCACTGCACCTGCCCTGCCGCCTCCGGCCACACAGGGTGGTGGACAGAGCTGGTGTGTGGCGAAGAATGGGGCGGCGGAAACAGCGCTTCAAGCAGCATTGGACTATGCTTGTGGAATGGGGGGTGCTGATTGTTCTCAAATACAGCAAGGTGGAAGTTGTTATAGTCCAGTTACTCTGCAGAATCATGCTTCTTTTGCTTTCAATAGTTACTATCAGAAGCATCCTGGATCAACAAGCTGTGACTTTGGAGGAACTGCTACCTTAGTTAACACCAATCCAAGTAAGATCTTAGTAGTTTAGTAGCTTATGTATGTTTTCTTTTAGATTTTTTTATTCCTATCATGATTCAAGTGCTAAAAGTACCAGTGAAAATTTTAAATCTTAGGTAACAAACTAGAGAAAATTAAAATGATTTAGGTGAGTAATTATAAGGAACAAAGGAGAATTAACCCAGAAGAAACCATAACGCGTGCAATGTAAAAGGATTAAGATTCAAATCCCTGAAATGAATTACACGTGAAAATTATGTGGCTGATAAAATTACTAATTCTGGGGTAGATTTGTCTAACAGATCAAATCTTTTTGGGTACCTCAGGAAAATTTTTGTTTATGCATTACTAATTTGGTCAGTAACATTATTTTTTTAGGATAATTTTAATACAAGTATGTGTCTAATAAAATTTATTATTTCATTTGTCAATGAAAATATTTTATACTAAAATCTAAATGTTAAACTCTAAATGTTAAATCATAATAGTATTTTACCCTTTAAGCATTTGTTAGTTAACCAAAAACGGATCTATAATTTTTGAACTGTGATCAATTTGAATTTCTATACTCAAGAGTCAAGATACATATAGTGAGACCTTTTGTTTTCTTTTCTCTTGTTAATGTTTTATATGACGATTTACAACATTTGTGAGCGTTTTTGTTAATGAGTTCTTCTGCATATTGTGATTAGGCTCCGGGTCTTGCATTTTCCCATCATCGTCGTCATCATTAAATTCACAATCACCAACAACACCTATGCAATCACCCCCAACAACAACAACAACTACACCACCAATGACAACAACTCCACCAAGCACCACAACTTATCCACCATCAACTCCAAAATCACCACCTACACCTTCAACTCTTACAGCGCCACCAACAACACCGTCTTCGTCGTCATCTACTACAGGATCCGGCACATCCGGGTAAGTGAACTTCAATGACAAAATATAGGAGGGTAAATATTTAAATTAGTTCTAAGAAAATTCTATATATAATATTTTGGCCTCTAACAAATTTTTATTCGCTCAAAGTTCTCTAGATTTTTCTCGGATAAATTGACTCTTTTGTCGTTTTTAGTCCACCTTTTGATATTTATGTTGGAGAAATAAATTCTTAAAAATTTTATTATAAAATAATTAGATCTAAAATATATTACTATAAAAATTTATTTTTCTTTAATGAAATTAAATTAATTAATTTTTGAGAATTTTCAAAAATAAAAATTTGTTAGGAACAAAAAAATGTCCGATTTAAAATTTGTCGAGGAAGAATTTTGGTGTTTACTCTATACATGACATGAAGATTGCCGATTGTGGTTTTTATATGACATGAAATTTCTTTTGCAGCTATGGTACCCCACCTTCAGTGTTGAACTCAAGCAGCCCAACAACATCAACATCAGGTATAATGCCAGGTTTTGGGTCCCAAACTACTCCTCCTGAAGCAAGCACCACCACCACGTCATCATCGTCCTCCTCACTATTACCCATTGTTGGATACATGGTTCAGCTTTTGATATCATTTGTCACTGCAACACTCATTTTGCTCCCTTAATTTTAAGAGAAAGAATGAAACAAACAAGTTTACCATGCGGATCATAGTACTATTGAGTTTGTACTTTGTACAGGTATCTTATATTATATAGGTGCAGAATGAGAGTTTGTAGAGTACCATAGTTAGAAGAGGATTGCATTTCTTCTATGGTGGTATTGTACATATATTTTGAGAGCTTTGGTAGTTTAATTTATGGACTCTTATGATGGAGCATGAACTTTAGTGTAAGTAAATCGATTAGACTTGATTTGGAAATTGATTTGCTGGGGTTGTTGTTCGCTAAAATAGTTCAATTCATTATATTATGCAGAGAATCCATTTTGATTTATCATTAGGTGACAGTAAAAGTAGTGTATTTATTGGTTTCACTTTGACATGTGAGGCAGTAACAAATACAAAGCTAAAAGCATAGTCATCAATCTTATACTCTCAAAAGAAAGAAAGGGTGGAGGTGGGTGTCTCCCTTGAGTAGTTGAGTTACCATGGATTGCTAGAAATCATTGCACACGAGTACAAGAAATGCAATTATGTGAAAGGGTTTAAATCGGTTGTACTTGCAGATTTGGTTGCAATTGTGATTGTTAGGACTGTACATACTACAACCATCATAATGCATTGTGATCGTTGTCGCGCTAAATTTTTTTTGTTTAACAATTTTTTTTAAAAAAAAAAACAAATAAAGTTTAACATAACAAAGTGGACACACCATATGGAAAAACAAAAGTGTTGACTTTGAAAAAGATTTTATTATTTACCGTGATAACAAACATTTGGTTGATTGATTTGGTTGATTGATTGAAGATAGATTTTATTCTGAGGGTTACCTGAAACGATGATCTAGATTTGAACGTGAGGTCCAGACTCCTTTTAAGACAGTGTTCGATTTTTTTTGTGTTGAGGTGCCGCCATCCGAGTTCTTCGTGAGGAGGTGGAGGGTGATACCTGCAAGAGACACCGATACTTAAGTTAGCAAGGGCTTTTAGCAGGTTTTAGTAGATTAGAACTTGAATATACTTGAGGGGTGTTAATGTATCATAGTAGAATCAATAACCAACTTTTTTGGAGTAGTTCCACCTTTTTAGGTGGACGACCTTTTTCTTTATCTTGAGAATTTGTTGAGATCTATCTTTAAGGTGAGATAGAGATAGTAGGAGAAATTTGAGGAGGCAGTTACTTATCCAGGACAAGTAGAACTGGTCTCTTGTATCGTGTCTGACTTCTTTAAGAGGTCAGGTAAACGGTGGAGGTCATTTTTTAGGATAGGCCTTTTTATCCTTATTGGGTTTAGCTTTACTTTGGGTCAAGGTATGAAAAAATTTTAATTTGTGATTTGATTGAATGTGCTATAAAATTTTAGGACTATTAATGGTGTTAATGTTGATTTGATTATTTTTAAAAAAAATCAACCATCAAAGTAAGATGTGAAGAGAATATGAAAAAAATTGATAGATATGGCTAAATAAAAAAGAAAAATATTATTAGAATTATGATAATAGTTTGATAGCAGCGGTTAGTGAGCTAGTGAAGTTTTAGATTCGGCTATAAAAAAGAGATAAGCCTTCAGAGAAATTCAAAGAGAAAATTTAGAAATTATACACTACATGTGAGAGTATCATTTATCTTCATATGGTCTCAATTTGATATATTTAGATTTTGTTTTGAGTCTTCATAGCATACAAAAAAAAATGTTTATGATTCAGTGAGAGATTATATTGAAAAATCCTATGAGTGAAAAGACATGAGTTAGGAAGAAAAGCCTAAAACAATTTTAGATCAAGTTTGTCTTGGATTTTTGTTTGGTCTTGGCGATTTGGTTTGGTCTTGGCGTTTGTTTGTGAAGAACGGAGTTGTTGCTTAGTTTATCTTGGTGTTGAATCGATTCGGATTCGTTTGTCTGTCTTAGTTTTGGCACTGTGATTGTAATCTTGAAATCGATATAGTAAAATTCTACCATTATTATGGTAGAGACTGAACATATATTTCATTGCACTTTAAAGTTAAAACAGAATACATGCTAGTATTATTTTCTCTACTCTTTCTTCTTTATTTTTCTGCAATTGTAAGAGACTAAATAAAAAAATCTCTTATTAATTCAGTAACGTGCTTCAATTTAAAAAGAGTGTCTTAATTCTAATTGTCCTTTCTCAACAAAGTCTATAAAATCTTCAAAAAGAAATTAAAAAAAATTAAAGATACATCTTAAATTTTTTTTACATTGCCATCAACAATTAGAAGAACCACCATTATTCTACTCTTTGTAACTTTTAAATTTTAATAAATCTTGTAATAATTTCTCCTACACCTACTTTAATGATTTATTTTAAAAGATTTTTATTCATTCCAACCAAATATTTTAAATCACGAGCACCTTTTACAATTTTTATTTTTCATTAATAATTTTTATTTTTCATTAACACATTCAACTTTTAAAATATTGCTTTATAATGTCTGAAATGGTCTAACTACTATCGACCTCAAGAATCCAAGCACACCACATCTACTAAAAAAACTCAAACAATAAACAAATAGTATACAGTTTAACATTCTTATTATATATCACATACATATTATCAGTGTTCAATAATACCTATTATATTTAATTTATCTTTAAAATTAACTCTATTGGCCAATAGTAACCAAGTAGAAAATTCAACTCCGTATTGGCATTGCCTCCTTATGTGACTCCATTATACTTAGGATGCATAAAGTGTACAGAATAAAGCTGGAAAATAAAATTATTAAATATTACTCAGATATAAGAGAATAAAGATATAAATAAACCAAAGAAAAATCCACGGGATAAATTTCTGAACCAGCAGATATCTTTGGAGTAGAAAATACAATTTTAGTAAACAAAATGAATGTAGTAACTAGTAACTAATCCAAAAGAAATATTTACGGAACAACCATTAGCTTAGTCCATAATTCTAGTAAGCAAAATTTTACGAGATAAATTGGCTTAGCTTAAACATATAATATAATGGGGTTTTATAAAATACAGAAGCTAAAGCTAGATTATCTCTAAAACTGCATTTGTACGGATTCTACAACTAGTCTTAACTATTCTCTACAATACTCAAATCAACTAAAGGTTCTAGATTCCTAATATATACAAGAGAGATGGGACAAAAGGGGAGAGGGGGCACAGAAACGGTTCACCGCTTTGAAAATACTACCAAGACCAGCATGGACATAGAGACTACTAATTTGAATCCAGATGTGTCCCAGAAATTCTGTTGGTGATGATGCTTTTCTGCATCCTCGGGTGCTCTCTGTTGTTTTGCTGCTAATTGATCTCTCAGTTCTTTAATTGCTTTGTCCCTCCTTTCTCCCATCTGTACAATGAAATACTCTCACCGTTACATTTGTGTAAATATCTAACTTGTTTAAAATCTCAAAGAAATAATTAAAAAACACTTTTCTTTATAAATGGCACAGGCCTTATGAATATGAAAAAAGGTTTGTGCATTTGATCGAAGTTTTTTGAGAAACTTTTGAATAATTATTTATAAGATAGATCCAAAAAATTAAGGTAATTTCTTTTTAAATTATTTTCTTTAAAAATTCTTTTATTATTCACAAAAAAATCGTAAAAAATTTCTAAAATCACAATTTTAAAAATAGAAGTCTTTTTAATTTGCGTGCAAAAGATTGAGTCAATTTAATTTCCAAAGTTTTTTGAAAATATATATTCAATATCTAAAGTTTCTTAAAATTTTCATAATAATAGATAAAATGAAATAGTGGGAGTATGTGATTTTGAGTATGACATTCAAGCTCGGTTTGATAAAATTTTTTGATGCATTTCATTGTGTTTGATAAATAAAAAAGATTATGTATTTGTGCTTGTAACTTCTAAAAATTAAGGGTCCTTTTTAAAACACCTAAAGAAGAATTTTTTAAAGTTAATTTGTACTTATTAAAATTAAAAAAATCTAATATAATCTCATATATTAATAAATATCTAAATTTATTCTTATATTTATATCTATTATAATTTTTATAAATTTTAAAAGCTATTTTACCAAATACAATTGTTGTTACTTGCACTTATTGAAAGTCATTTACATTACAACTTTCAAAAAGTTATCTCTCAAAAACTAATTTTGATAAACTAAGATTTTACCAAATCAAGCCATAATAAACTGATGACATAAACATCATCATGCGTCTAAGTTAAGAGAGTAAAACGCAGTATGCTAGATTGGCAATTAATGAAAAAACTCTAGAGGTATCCATGAAATTCACGAAAAATATTTGACACTCTGTGAGTTGTGACAGAGACAGCTTAGGTTTACCCTTTGAAGTTTTCGTGTCTGAGAACGAGCTTCCTGCAGACAAAACTCCAGCTTCAAGACCCTCTTCTTCAGCTCCTGATCAACGCGCCTCTGTTTCTCCAACTGTTTTCAAACATATCAATAATGCCTTTAAATACATTAACCAAGGACCTCAAAATGCAAGCACTAAATAAATGAAAATGAGACTTCTCCGTTCCCTCTTATGTTTTATCTGTCAGCTGTCGATGCATCTTTGAATCAATTGTACCTCAAAAGAGTTTAATCCAAAGATGTGCCGACAGCTGATAGTTGAAAGACAAAAGAGAAAGGAAAGAGCAATTAAATAAACTTCCTTTACCTGTGACTCTAATTCCTTAGTCTTGATTTTCCAATGAGCAGACATAATCTTAATGTCATCCTTAAGTCTTGCTATTTCCTCATCCTTAACAACCAGAAGCTTATTCATCTTTTCGACATTCTTAGGAGAAACTTCATCCAATAATTTCCGCAGTTCACAGTCCTTGTCCTCTCCCGCTTTCACAAGAGCCTCCATAATATCGCGCTCAATTCTCATGACTTCATCCTTCAATTGCTTCTGTGAAGATTCCCTTGCCTGAAGATCCTTCTGTAGGTTGTCAAGTTGCTCGCCAAGCCTAGTTACTCGATCCTCGTGCTCTCTTAGCGAAGTGTTTTTCTCATCAAGTTCCTTTAGAAGTTCTAGACATTGGAGCTGTGCCAATTGAGCCGATGCGGCACTCGCATCCGCAGTTGCTCTTGTCACTACAAGCTGTGTTCTAAGATCATCCAAATCCTTCAGATACTGGATCAAAAAATATAAAACGGTGATTCATAAATGATACTAGCTCATGTAACTTCCCAGATAATTAGTATGTTGAAACAAAATATTCATTTTTCTTTTCTATGACTAAGGGTCTAAAGTTCGATCTTTGTTGATCCAAAAGAAAAGAATTTTTGTATTAAGTAAACTACAAGAAAGAAAAAAAAAAACTATGCAAAATTGAGGCAAACCCAAAAGAGACTCGTGCATGGAAAAATGTATTAGAAATATAATCATTTATGTGTCTCCTCCTTCTATAAACTACTAATACTCCTATACGCCACTAATACAAAACCATTTAACTTCTACAATAAAATTTGTTAACATTATTGCCAATGAATTATAGCTCAAATGGCATTGTCTTTCCGTACTCACCTAAGAGGTCACAGGTTCGAGTTTCCATAAAAAAAATGGTGACATTATTGCTTTGCTCAGATCAGGGAAGTTATTATGCAAACTATACAAACATAATTTCATTCCACATTACAGTTTCCTTAATTTCATGCAAAGTTTCTAGCACACCGTAAATAACTAGATGCATTATATCTCACTTTAATATATCACCATAGGGAGATAAAATAGTATATTAGGTAACATCACTACACCACTCAAAGCAAAGCTCTGGACACTTTTTTTTTTCAATAATTCATCAATCTCCCAACACCCAACGTAGTGGAATTATGGAAATGGAAATATTATTAAATTATCATAGTATCCAGAAAAGACTCAACAGGGTCTCAAACGGAATAACTAAAGCATAAAACAATCATGTTACGTGTACATCAAAAATCAATCACCCAAATCAGATATCTGTATGTAATATACATTAGAATACAAAAATACACAAAAATAAATTAAACAACACATATATCTATACAGAAATACATAATGGTTGATTTGATGGCTGAATTTGCATTGGTTTTAACAAACAATTTTCTTGATGAACTAAAAAAAAGGGAATAAGTGACTTCCGTTGTAAGGGTTAGGGGACTTAGAAACTATAACTCTGGAAGCATTTACGTGGAAGTATGGTACAAACATATAGGGACAAGTTCTAATTTCTCATTTTGTGGAACTACTTCTTCGCTTTATTTGGCTATTAATAGATGTATGTTAAATTTAATTACTAGAGGCATACAATTGTAATATGCTCCATAACTACCACTTCAACCGTTCAAAGTGTAGTTTGCAGAAAAAATGGTCCTTTAAAAATTGAGAACTATTATCCATGCTATAGAAACCAGTGGTTCTGTTTTAACAAATCCAATCAAAACTAGAATCAATTTTGTTAGCAAACAAATGTTTTTAGAATTTAATTTTGATATATAGTTAGTGTAAAACAGTTTTACAAGTACATCCAACTGCGTAACATCACGTTTCACGTCAACAAAAATAACTACCTCGCGTGAATGGTCATCTAAAAGAATGGATGTGATTAGACAACTGTCTAAGCATTTTACACTGTCAATGCATCAAAATTAAATTCTGTTTTTAAAGCTAAAATGGGCATTTACTCAAAATTAGAATAAAACATTATGATCTTTTGGGTATCACAAGAGAATTATTACTCTTTAATGAATAATTTTGTCGGCAAATTAATCTTTACATAGTCAGAATGATTTCAATCTTGTATATCATAATAGTCTGAACATAAAAAGTTAAAAAGAAGAGGCTGATTGATACCTTTTCAGCAGAAGAGGCTGAAGCCTGAAGCTGCTCGTTCCTTTCTTCCAATTTCTTTTGCAATCTTCCAATTTCAAACTCCATGCTCTTGGCTTTAGACTCTGCTTCCTGCATGATTAAAGAAAAATTCCATTAAAAAAAAACATGACCCCACAACTCAAAAAGTAGAAATGATTGATATCAAAATTTGAAAAATTTTCTCCAAGTATGGCCAAAAAGTAAACCCAATTTTTTGGGTTTTTTTTTAAATTGTAAGAAAAAGGACACAGAAGGTAGCAACTCAAAAATTGAAAATAAAAGAATCTTAAGTTCATAACCTTGTACCTTTCTTGTTAAGGTTTCTTTGGCATAAGATTGTTCCTGTGAAGCAAGTCGGTTCCGAACATCCTTCAACTCTGCAGCCAAAGACACCACGTTGCGCTTGAAACTCTGCTTCTTTTCGTTCAAATCCTTCAATAGTGGATCAATATCTCTTGCTAATGCTACAGTACTCGTCACTGAACAAGATGATGATGGTTTCTGAGATGCTGACATGACCAATTTTTTTGAGGTTCTTCAACTATGCACGTCTCTGCTATAACAATAATAATAACAACAATAACATGTTACATATATGATGTAATGAAATCGTGTTTTGTATTGTTTATGAACAAAAATAAGATCTTATGGACCAAAGATCAGTAGTTTAGTTTACTTTACTGGTCCATGGTATGAAAACATTTACTATGCCTAATTCGCTCTGCCATGTGAAATGAACATGGTAGTTGGTACAATTAATATATAATCAACAAAACAAAATGGAAATAGCAAATTTATTAAAATAAAATGATAATAACAATAGAAAACACAAAGTAGGTTAGAAAGTACTGGAACCAAATTCGAATTGGTGTAGTAACAAAATAAAATAGAATATACCAATTAGATACTGGTAACGAAGATTAAAAAAGAAAAAGGGCTTCAACTTAATTTTCCGATTCACGAAAAGGTTGCTACTGTATTCGAATTTCAAAGTTCTCTTTTCTACAACTAGATACTAGATATTCGTTTATGTCAAAAAAAAAAAATTAGACTCCAACAAAAATTGGTCATATTTTTTAATTTACGGCATGAATTGGTGTAGACATCAACCTCCACGATAATTGAGAGGAGAGAGAAACAGAGAAAGAATTGCCGTGACCCTCCGACGGGTCTTATCTGTCATTGTCCAATTAAATAATAATAAATAATGATAATAATGAGGGTCAAATGAGGGACATGATCGAAATTAATGGATTCTGGTCTTTCGCAGTTTCAAAATTAATTCGAATAAAAAATAAGTAAATTCAATTAACTATCGTCAACTTAAGAGAGAGATTTAAAGAAGAGGAGTTAGGATGATACGTACCAGTGGTGGAGCCTTCAGCCAAAGCTGAAACTGAAACTGAAGCTTTGGCTCGGTGTTTTTGTGTGAAACCCAAAGGAAGAAGAAAAGTTATGAGATGGAAAGAGATGGAATGGGAAGTGTGAGTAAATGGAATCTAGAACGCAGATGCCGCAATTTCAGCAATTGTTTTTTAGTATTAGGGACTAAATTTTTTTTTAAAAGAAAAAAGAAAAAACAATGGTTTTGTTGTCTTATCTGTGAGTGAGTAAAGTATTGGCTATTACTTGGCTGGGTTTACGCGACTTGTCTTGGTTAAGCATCAACTTAGCTTCGGAACTGCATAGCTTCGGAATTTCTCCTTTGTGTTGGCCATTTTTATTTTTCTTTATTGTTTTTATTACTCTAACTTTTTTATATTAATTATCCATTTTATTCATTAAAAATTAGATAGAAATTTATGTACAGTTATTTTCATTAAAATAATAATTTAGTCAAATATATCAAATTATTTAACGATTTTAAATTATCAATTTTACATAAAGACAATTTTATGTGAGTTTTTACTTAAATATTTATGTATTTAAATACACTTTTGTTTAATTAAATTAATATTTAATGAATAAATAATATTTTATAAATGAGATGATAGTATTAAATTAAATGTTATTTTTATTTTGATTCAAAATATTTATCTAATTTTTACATATACATAAATTAAAAACTAAATACAAATATATATCTTAATTTTACAGTAAAAAAGTGTTAATTATCTTAAAAACACACAATTAGATATATTAATTATTATATTTTTATATTTATTCTCTCTTTTCTATATTTAACGATCTTATTAATAAAAAGGTGTTAATTTATTTTTGTTTAATTTTTTAAAATAGACAATTATTATGTATGATATTGGGTTTTTATAATAAATAGTTATTTTATATAGAAAGACAGAATAACACACAACGGAGTTTGCATTAGAATTTTGACTAGTGCAGATGTTATTATTTTTATTATATATAAAATAGGTAGGAAAGCTATTAATCATTTAATTAATCAAGCAATAATAAATAAGAGTACAACACTGAGACATTATTTTAATTGAACGATATAATGAAAATATAGAAAATGGCTTATATAAAAATAAATATTTATTTAAAAATATGATTAATATTAAT
>NC_029780.3:21723840-21730564 GCF_000817695.3 Arachis duranensis | reverse complement strand
TTTAATGATAATATTATTAAATTAATAAAAAATAATAAATAAAAATTAAAAACAAGTGAAAACAATGAATATAAAAAAATAAAATTAATAAGTATACTTTTTGTACATTCATTAAGTTACATTGTAATATTTTTAATATGAAATTGTTTTTGGTAAAAAGTATAGTAAAAATATAAATTGGAACTAATTTTTTTTAAAATATACATTACATATAATATCTTTTTATGTTTTTTATTATAAAACGAACAATCCTTACCATTTATTTAAAAACGATCTTCACCAATTCACCGTATATGATTCTTTTAATATATGTTTAATATTGAACACTTATCTCGTGCTTAAAAAAGTATTATTATATGTTAATGTCAAATATTTTACAGAGATCCTAAAATCATTTAAAATTATTTGTGTATTTGCATGTGTAAATATAAAATATAAAATAAGTTAGTCTAATTCGATTTAAAAACAAAAAAGTGATTCGGAGTTACCTAACCTCTGGTTCGGAAACATGACAAATTCCGAGGCAACAGCTATGTTTCATTGGGTTTGTTGACCACAATCGCTGAGCGCGGCAAATACAAATTTTGGTCTTGAAGCATCATTTCTTGACACGTGCATCGTGCGTGATTAGTGGGCCTTTGCGTTCACTTGTACTTTTGTGGGGTATATCACAAGTATCAACAACTCTCAGCAATCTACCGATTTGAATTTTGAAGCTTCAACATCAAATAAATTTACAAGAGAGAGCAATCTAACTTGAAAGTGAAAAAGTAGACAATTTCTTTGCATTTTATTATAGTTTAATTACTCTATTAGCCTCTATATTTTTATTAAATTTTTAATTAAATTTTTATACTACTTTTAATTTTATAATTACGCTTTTTTAATATTAAAAATATTAAAATTAATATAATATTTTTATTAAAACACATGCGGTCAAAAGTTTAATTAAATTTTTAATTATAAATATCTTCAATTTACGAAAAAATATTCAGTTAACTTTAATATTTTTTACATTAGGAAGGACTTAATTACAAAATTAAAATAGTGTAAGAACTCAATTGAAAGGAAAAAAAGTATAGAGACCTAATTAAAAATTTGATAAAACTATAGAAACCAACAGAGTAATTAAACCTTTTAATATCACCTTTCAATTAATCAACTTGGTTGTTCGAGTCAGCTTATTCTTCAATTTAAATAAAGGTTAGAGATTTGAATTTTAGGCAATAATTTATGAATAAAACCCAAAATAGTCCTTGATAATTACCTCGAAAGACAACGAGATTTTTAACAAAAAAAAACTCAATCCGACCCCTCACAATTACCTCGAAAGGACAACGAGACCCCTATGCCAAAAAAATTCAAGTTATTTTTTTTTGCACAAGGACTAATCAGTCCCAAAAAAAATATCAGGGGCCGGATTTGGTGTTTTTTTTTTTGGGGTCTCGTTGTCCTTTCAAAGTAATTGTCAGGGGCCGGATGTGGTATTCACTCATAATTTATTGGCCAACGACATATCATTAAATAAAACTCAAATCCGCAATAAATTAGTGTGTATTTGGATTACAATTTGCAAATAGGAGTTTGCATAATATTGATTTTGAAAACTTGATTTTGATAAAAAAAAAAAGTAAGTTTGTGTATTAAGTGATTTATGTTTAACCATCTTTATATCAAAATGAATTATAATAAAATAAATATTGTTTAGATTATACTACTCAAAATCACTTTTAGATAAAAAAAATTACTAAAAGAGACATCAATTAAAATAATTTTTTATATTTTTCTATTATTTTACTTTAGATATTTGAATAGATCTTATTAATTTATTTTATAATAAAATTAATATTTACTTACTAAATTAAAGTAACATATAAAATTTGACAAAATATATTTTAATACACAAAAACACTAATAAAACATTAAATTAAAAGATAAAACACTAATAAAATACATAAAAAATAATATTTTATACAAAATTAGTACATAAGAACACTATTAAAAGATAGAAAAATAAAAAGTTTTATACACAACATAAATATAGTACAATAAAGGATAGAAAAAATCATTTATATAAACAAAAAATAATAAAAATATCATAAAAATTAATAAAAATAAAAATTTATATCAATAATAATTGTCATATAAATAAAAAAATATAATAAAAATATAACAATAGAAAACTAAAAAATAACATCAGAACACTAGAACATTAAAAAATAATATGAAAAATATTTATCATATAAATAAAAAATACAATAAAAAACATAAAAATCAAAATATGAAAGAAAGAACTAAAAATAATAAAAAAAATTAAAATCTTTACCTTGGCAGTGATGGAAACAAATCTGAAAGAGTTTGATGGAAAAAAAATCTGTAACGAAGAACATATAGAGAACTACTGTGAAATTATGTAGTTATGTGCATCTTTTTTAAAGAAGAAATGAAGGGTAGAATTAGTAGATATAGAATAAATTTCTTACCTAATTCCTACAACGGTAACTAACCTTCCCAACGTGAATGCAGAAGTTAGAATTTTTAACTTCATGTACGTTCAGAGGTGAAAGAACTTCTGGTCAGGGGTTCAAGACGCTCAAACAGGCTTTTCTATTCCCTAACGTGAACCCCAAACACATCCTTAGTTTTTAACTTGTCAAATTAAAAAATTTTGTAAACAACCATAAAAATATAATCTTTTAAACAGATATTTGTCTACAGTAAAAAAATTAGAATTAAAATTCAAAAGATCATGCTTGGAGATGTCAGATAATAAATGAGAATCTATTAGTACTGTAAAAGTTTTTTTTCAAAATATTTTTCAATTATTGTGAAGAATTACAAATAGTTTGTGAATATAATTTTTTCTTTCTTCCTCCATTTTCTTATTTTCTTTTTTGCTAATCTAAGTGAGTTGTGTCTATTTCCATAGTATCATCTCTTTCTTGGTAGTTGCCTATCCAATACTATTTTGTGGCTACCGTTTTTCTTTCCATTGAACTCATTAATTTTTTGATAAATCTAAAATATCTGTCTTTTATAACTTATACAATCACCTCTACTTCATTTCAATTCACATCAAATCCTAAATTACTCAATTTCATGAGTTTTGTTCATAAAAATGTCATCTTTTAAAACCGCTCAAACACTATTTCTTCAAAAAAATAAAAAAGAACTAACAAAACAAGGCAAGAAGGCCACAAAAAAAGTAGAGCAATTCTAAAGGAGCTATAAAATTGTGTGATGAAAGTTGGCCTATGTTCTCTCATTAATGAATATATGTTGTGATTTTCTCTTTCTCTGTTGTTAGTTATGTTACAAATTAGTTTTTTTCCTCTTTTGTAATCCTTAATGTCCAATTAAAGTAGCACTTCTGAGTAGTTGGTTGGATTTACATTTGCCAATTATTAATAAAAGTTGGAATTCATTTTTTAAAAAAATACTCTTACAATTTTACATCCCCATAAATTTTCTGATCTTACTCAGAGTTTACTTTTTCTGTCGGATTCTTTCCACTATTTTACTTTTCTTTTATTTTTCCTTGCAACTTTACTTTTCTGCAAAGCCTTTCTTTTCTTTATTTCCTTTATGTTTATGCATTGTATTCGTATTTAAAGTCCTTTGATCATGTCAAAGGCATTTAATCAATTTGCAAGTTATTTATTTTCTGTTTTCATTTAGTTTTTGCTCTTTTTTATACCTCTTTTTATTCCCTTTTTATTTCAAGTTCTTGTCTCTTTTATCAGTCTAAAATAAAACTTTTGGTGCATAATTCAAAAATGATACTCATAAAAAGGAATAGGTCTCGCTCCTAAATTATTAGATATCAAACCAACTCAGATTTTGTTAAAAATTTGCATAATAAAATGGTATGTCCGGTGGGACAGTTTTGAAAGATTGTCAAAATTTTGGTAATGATTTAGTTTATACAATTTTGAAGTGAAAATTGTACGTATGGCAGATGAAATCTCTAATGCTAATGTTGGATCATCTACGAATGATCAGAATCCTGTGGTAGTTGCTCAAACTTCTGCAGAATTAGCATCACATATAGAAAATAGCATTCAAAACCCAGGAGTTGGGCCTGAAAAAAATGTGGTGGTAAATGATCCACCCACGGCAAATAATGGGCGTAATCCACGGCCACGAACCTCTTAAATATAAACACAACCGCCTCTAATCGCTGGTTGGCCTCCTTTTGGTCTTCCTCTTGATTACACTCCACCCATGAATGGTTATGTGCCTCCAATTAGATTTGGAAATGCACAAGAAGTGGTCAACATCAACCACGAATACACCATTCTGATTTTTCTCGTGATTATCAAATAGGGTCAACATCAAATAATCTGGGTTCGATAGTAGCAGTTCGACAATATGTCAAAGAAAGTCATCATGATTTGGTCAACTTATTGACTCAATAGATGACTACTATTTTGAATCCCAAGATGGTTGACCATGAAACAAAATTCGATCGTTTAGCTAGACAAGTGGAACGAATTGATCGAATGGTTGATTATGATGAGGATGGTCGTCGAAATGAAGAAATAGATCTAGAAGATTTGGAGAATAATCTCAGGAATAGAGATGATAATATGAATCTTGGTGGAGATATGAATCATGTAGTTCGATGTTGTCAGAATGTAGAAGGGTTTGATAGGATGTGTGTTAATCAACGTGGAGAATGTTATCAAGTTACAAGAATAGTGGAAGATATTCTTAATAAGGTCGGAATCAACGTGGGATTTATGAATCAACCATATTTTGTTTCTGCTTTTCTTGCTATAGTACAGATGGTAGAAGTGCCGATAGGTGTAAAAAACCTTAAGATAGTAACAAAGTTTGTAGGAGAAGTTGGCGAATTGATTACTGAGCATATTGCTCGATATATGGTCGAATTAGGTAACTTGGAAAATGATGAGAATTTGAAAATGAAATTATTTCCTTCTTTGTTGACAAAAAATGCTTTTACTTGATTTTCGAATTTAAGACCCAATTTGTTTGTGACTTAGGCACAGTTAGAAAGTACTTTTCATTCTCAATTTTATAGAGGTGAATTGAACGTGACAATTACAGACTAGTGGCTTTAAAGCGTAATGATGCAAAATCAATTGATGATTTTATGATCCGTTTTAAGAATGCTAGAAGTAGATGCTATGTTTCACTTCGTGAAAGTGAGGTAGTGAATATAGCAACTACAGGTTTAGGTTTTTCTATGCGTTGAAAGTTGTTTAATATACATATATCTGATTTATCTTATTTGGCTAAAATAGTTTGGCAAGTAGAAATTCTTCAAAGAGAAAAAAAAAACTTTAAAAATGAGAAAAAGTACAAAAGTAAACTTATTGCTCGAAAAGAAAATTTTTTTTTCGTATGTCAAAATGGGGTCTTGAAGTGAAGAGTTCGATCTTGAGTTTTCTGAAGTTGATTTGGCTGAATTAAAGAAAGGTCCACCATATGTTTGCTCTTTGCTTAAGAAAATTGCAAATATTGAGAAATCTAATGATGTGAAATATAAGAGTAAAAAAATATAGTTTCGATATTTTAAAATCGGAACAGATATTCGATGTATTGCTTAAAGATAAACAATTAGTTTTGCCAGAAGGAAAGACACTGCTTTGGATAAAAGATTTAAAAGGTAAGCCTTATTGTAAGTTTCACCAAGCAACTAGCCATTCAAATAAGAATTGTGTCTGTTTAAGGGATTTGATTCAAGAAACAATTATGGAAGGAAGATTGAAGTTCAATGATGGTAACAAAGATATGAAAGTCGATAGTGATCCTTTCGATGCTGGAGCAAATTTTATGAGCCTTAGTTCATGGGGTTAACATGGTTGGCTTTACTTTCTATGAATTTGATTCTGCTTTGAGAGACTTTGAAACCAATGTCAGATCAGTATCTACTAGTGTAGGTGAAGGACCGCTAGAATTTTTGATGCAGTAGGAATTAAAAGATCGAGATATTTCTTTGTGTCCTCAATGTAACGCTATCTTTGATGCTGAAACTGCAGTAATTTTTGAGAAAGAAAGGATAAAGAAAAAACGGGCTCTGGTGCGCGAAATTGTGAACAATACTTTTCACAACTCTCATAATCCCCGGCCATGAACCCCAAAAACTTGGTGTTCAATACCATGGCATTACACAACTTCGCACAACTAACCAGCAAGTGCACTGGGTCGTCCAAGTAATAAACCTTACGCGAGTAAGGGTCGATCCCACGGAGATTGTTAGTATGAAGCAAGCTATGGTCATCTTGTAAATCTTAGTCAGGCAAACTCAATTGGATATGGTAATGAACGCATAAAAACATAAAAGATAAAGATAGAGATACTTATGTAATTCATTGGTAGGAACTTCAGATAAGCGCATGAAGATGCCTTCCCTTCCGTCTCTCTGCTTTCCTACTGTCTTCATCCAATTCTTCTTACTCCTTTCCATGGCAAGCTTATGTAGGGTTTCACCATTATCAGTGGCTACCTCCCATCCTCTCAGTGAAAACGATTGCAAATGCTCTGTCACAGCATTGCGGAATTCAGCTGTCGGTTCTCGGTCAAGCCGGAATAGAATCCATCGATTCTTTTGCGTCTGTCACTAACGCCCCGCCTGCTAGGAGTTTGAAGCACGTCACAGTCATTCAATCATTGAATCCTACTCAGAATACCACAGACAAGGTTAGACCTTCCGGATTCTCTTGAATGCCGCCATCAGGTCCTGCCTATACCACGAAGA
>NC_029780.3:21721429-21722107 GCF_000817695.3 Arachis duranensis | reverse complement strand
CACTTCGAGTGCAGGGAGGTCAGAATCCAACAGCATCTGCAGTCCTTTTTTGGTCTCTGAATCAGATTTTTGCTCAGGTTCCTCAATTTCAGCCAGAAAATACCTGAAATCACAGAAAAACACACAAACTCATAGTAAAGCCCAGAAAAGTGAATTTTAACTAAAAACTAATAAACATATACTAAAAACTAACTAGATCATACTAAAAACATACTAAAAACAATGCCAAAAAGCGTACAAATTATCCGCTCATCACAACACCAAACTTAAATTGTTGCTTGTCCTCAAGCAACTGGAAATCAAACAAGATAAAAAGAAGAGAATATGCAATGAATTCCAAAAACATCTATGAAGATCAGTATTACTTAGATGAGCGGGGCTTTTAGCTTTTTGCCTCTGAACAGTTTTGGCATCTCACTCTATCCTTTGAAATTCAGAATGATTGGCTTCTTTAGGAACTTAGAATCCAGATAGTGTTATTGATTCTCCTAGTAGAATATGATGATTCTTGAGCATAGCTACTAAAAACTAACTAGATCAAACTAAAAACAATGCCAAAAAGCGTACAAATTATCCGCTCATCACCCGTCCTCTCAGTGAAAATGTTCAACGCGCTCTGTCACAGCATGGCTAATCATCTGTCGGTTCTCAATCAGGTTGGAATAGAATCCAGTGATT
>NC_029780.3:21715752-21716750 GCF_000817695.3 Arachis duranensis | reverse complement strand
ACCTTTCTCAACAGAAAAGGCAACATACTTGAATTGTTGAATCAAATCATTAATTGTTAGCAAGTATTTTTGAAAACGGAAAGAAATTGATTTTGAAAACATATGATTGAAAAGATATAATTTGAAAAAGATTTGATTTTGAAAAATTTTGAAAACTTGAAAAAAATTTGAATTAAAAATAGAATTTTCCCTCTTGTGCCATCCTGGCGTTAAACGCCCAGAATGGTGCACATTCTGGCGTTTAACGCCCAAAACTATACCCTTTTGGGCGTTAAACGCCCAACCAGGTACCCTGGCTGGCGTTTAAACGCCAGTCTGTCCTTCTTCACTGGGCGTTTTGAACGCCCAGCTTTTCTGTGCAATTTCTCTGCAGTATGTTCTGAATCTTCAATCTTTCTGTATTATTGACTTGAAAAGACACAAATTACAAATATTTTTGGATTTTTTTAATAATAAGGATAAATCAAAATGCAACAAGAATCAAATAACAATGCATGCAAGACACCAAACTTAGCAGTTTGTATACTACTGACACTAACAGAATAAAAATGCATATGAGACACACAAAACACTCAAGTCAATTGAATTCAAAGATCAGAGCACGAAAATCATCAAGAATTACTTGAAAATCCTTAAGACACATGAATGAATGCATGCAATTGACACCAAACTTAAGATGAGACAATAGACTCAAACAAGAAATTTTTGGATTTTATGATTTTTTAAATTTTTTTTTGTGTTTTTCGAAAATTAAATGGAAAAAGTTATCAAAATTCTTAATGAGAATTCCAGGAATCAATTCCAGGAATCATGCAATGGTTAGTCTAAGACTCCGGTCCAGGAATTAGACATGGCTTCACAGCCAGCCAAGCTTTCAAAGAAAGCTTCGGTCCAAAACACTAGACATGGCCAAAGGCCAGCCAAGCCTTAGCAGATCACTGCTCCAAAAGCAAGATTGATAAAAATCAACAAGCTCTTGTGATGACAAGTTGAAACCT
>NC_029780.3:21710727-21714308 GCF_000817695.3 Arachis duranensis | reverse complement strand
ATATACTAAAAACTAACTAGATCATACTAAAAACATACTAAAAACAATGCCAAAAAGCGTACAAATTATCCGCTCATCAGGCTCATAAGGAAGATTAGATTTGTCGAAAAAATCCTTCTCGAAGGCAAGAAAGCTAAAGTTCTCGAATTTCTCAGGGAAATTTTTTTCCTTTGATGAGTCGCTCACAAGCTTTGGGAGTCCAATGGATAAAAAACTATCATGAGTTTCGTAGTTGAGGTGCACAGTATAGGCGCAAACCTCAAAGAGGTCATCAAGGTTTTAATCGAGGACGTTATACATATCCTCGGGGTAGAGTCAGAGGAACTCAAGGCGGAAGATGTGTGCATCAAATAGTACAAGAAAGACCATCGACTTCGATAAACAAAGGGGCAACTCCATCTGTTCATACTCGAATAGTTTTTGTCTGATGAAAAAACTTATCCCAAAAGGATTTCTTCCCCATCTAAGTTAGAGAAGGGTAAATTTGTTGCAATGGTCCCGGTTGATATTAAAGAAAACGATGCTAACCTTGATGAGGAGTATTTCAATGAAGGAGATAAGAAAATGGTGAGTACTATTTCTATAATACCAACTGAGTATTTGGGGGAGTATAAAGGAGATTTAAGTGAAGATTATGATGTAAAAGATGAAGAGGCTTTTGCTTTTGTATGCAAAGTTGAAGAGTTGGGATGTTTTAAAAAACCAACTGAAAAGGAAAAATCACACCTTCAACCTTTACACATCACTGCTTGTATAAGTGGTATATGCGTTAATAAGGTATTGGTTGATGGAGGTGCATCAATTAGTTTGCTGCTGGAAAAGATGTTGATGAAAGTTGGGAAGCATTTCGATGACCTAATCCCTACCAACATTTTAGTTATCGACTATGGTAGTGTATCAACACCTGCAAAAGGCTTGGTAACTCCTCAGGTTTAGGTAGGATTATCATCCTGGAATACTGTGTTTGTTGTGGTTTCATCAAAGGCTAGTTTCAATGCCTTACTGAGTTGAGATTGGATTCACGGTGTTGGGACTGTACCTTTGACTATGCACCAAAGCATCCTTCTTTGGACTGATGAAGGAAAAACTAAAGTGATAAAGGCAGATTCAAGTCTTTATGTAGAGCAGATGCATGTTGACTTTAAGGTTTATAATGACAAACTGAAACCTCTTAATGTTGAGAGGATGCTCAATTATTATAATTGTGAAGGCTATTTTTTAACTTCAGACAGGTTTAATGTGAAGTTGCGACACCCAAAGCTTGATTAGACACCTACTGGTTGGGAGTGAAGGTCGTGCACTCAGTTTGATTGTATTTTGTCATGACTGACGAACAAGATGTATCGAACTATTTGTGTTCTTTATAAAGTTATTTAAGTAGTCTAAGTGTTTCTTTTGTTAGGAATGAATAATCTGATGAAGTTGAATCAGATAATAATTTAAAAATTAGTATTTTTAATTTCTAGTACAACTTCGATTCCTAACATCGAATCTGGTTGTGTGTTAGATGCTACATGTATTTCCATTCCTAGGAATAGTATTATAGACCAGTCTGGTATTGATATATCTAAAGATCCTAGCTTTGTAAATGGTTAGATTGCTGACTCAGTCAATAATAAATTTTGTTTCTCTTCATATGATCCAGTCGATCTTTCTTTTGATTGCATTTATGATTTGGAGCCTTTAGGTTTTGAAAAAACTTCAGTTACTACGATCATACTGAAAAAGGTTTTAAGTCTCAAGATCCACTTGAAGAAATTAACATAGGATCGGATGATGATTTCAGAACCACTTATATATGTAAAGATATCGATGAGCAATTTCAAACAAATTTGATTAATCTGTTGATTGACTACAAAGATTGTTTTGCTTGGGATTATGATGAAATGCCTGGTCTTGATTGTTCGTTGGTAGAACATAGATTGGCATTAAAATTATTTTCTCGACCAATGAAACAACACCCAGACGTTTTGCTCCTGAAATTAATTTTAAAGTTAAAGAAGAAATCGAAAGGTTAATCAAAATAAAGTTTATTTGAATATCTTGCTATGTCGACTAGGTATCAAACATTGTACCAGTAATGAAAAAGAATGGGAAGCTTTGCGTTTGTATTGATTTTCGTGATTTAAACAATGCTACTACTAAGGACGAATATTTTATGCCTATAGCAGGCATGTTAATCGATTCTGCAGCTAAAAATGAAATTTTAAGCTTTATTGATGGATATTCTGGTTATAACCAAATTTTCATAGCTTAGGAAGATGTTTCGAAGACAGCCTTTCGATGTTCTGGTGCTTTAAGAACTTATGAATGGATAATGATGCATTTTGGTTTAAAGAATACTGGAGCTATTATTTTATTGGGGATCGATTATTTTACAAAATGGGTTGAAGTTATTCCTTTGATAGAAGTTAGTCAAAATGAGATTATTGATTTCATAGAAGAACACATAATTCATCGATTTGGAATTCCTCAAACTTTGAGTACCGATCAAGGTATCATGTTTATTGGCCACTGTATTAAAGGTTTTAAAACATCAAGAAATATAATTATAGTGACTTCAACTCCATATTATGTGCAAGCAAATGGCCAAGTTGAGGCTGCAAATAAAATTTTAATTAATCAAATTAAAAAGTATATTGGTAGAAAACCTCATACTTGGCATGAAACTTTGAGTCAAGTGTTGTGGGATTATCAAAATTCACTAAAAGGTTCAACAAACACAACTCCTTGTAAACAAGTTTATGGTCATGATGCAGTTTTACCTTTGGAAATTAATCTTAATACCATAAGGGTAATGCGATAAGAGGAATTGTCAGTTGAAGATTATTGGAATGCAATGTTTGATGAATTGAACAACTTGGACAATGAGCGCTTATTAACAATTGATCATATTATTCATCAAAAAGAGGATGTGGCTCGTATATAATTGACGAGTATAAGAAAAAGTGTTTGATATTGGCAAATTCGTTTTAAAAGTTATTTTGCTGATTGACAGAAAATCAAAAGTTTACCAAAAATGGTCCCCTAGTTGGGACAAACCTTTCCAAACAATCAATTTGTATTCAAGGAATGCATACCGAATTAAGCATATTGATACTGGAATCAAAATTAAATTGATAAACGGAAAGTATCTAAAACAGATATATTTATGAAGCAGTAATTAAGTTTGAAACTAAAGTAAAGGTAAATTCAAAATGTTTTTACAAAAAAAACTTGGAATCAAAAGCCATCAATCTTCATAGAGTTGCAAAATTTAGTCCAGTTGTTCCTTTATCTGGGTCGATTGGTGCGGAATTTATAACTCACACTTACTAACCGGCAAGTACATGGGGTCGTACCAAATAATACCTTACGTGAGTAAGGGTCGATCCCACGAGAATTGATGGATCAAGCAACAATAATTGATTGATTGGATTAGTTAGGCAAGCAAAAATTGGTTTTGAGATGTTCAAAAGGTTTAAGTTTGAATTCAAAATATCAAAAGTATAGACAATTAAATAAATTGGGAATAAAATATGGATAAACAGTTAAGGCTTCAGAGTTATCTATTTTTCCGGATTAACTTTTCTTACTAACTC
>NC_029780.3:21709418-21710610 GCF_000817695.3 Arachis duranensis | reverse complement strand
TAATTCCTTAGACCTTCCTAGTCTCCTCTAAAATTCATTAACTGCCAATTCCTTGGTCAATTAATTCCAATTAAAGGGTACATGATCAAATTCCAGTTTGCATGCCACAAAAACTCTAATTACCCAAAGAATAAAAGGATTATATGTCACGTATCCCGTTAAATCCAGATAATTAGAATTTAGGAGAATATGTTTTCAAGCTGTTGTTCAAGTAAAGAGCTTTTTCAAGTTTTACAAGAACTCAAATAGAAAGAGGGTCATACTTCCGTTCCACACAAATTCATAAGATAAAGAATGAAAACAATTCTTAAATTATAAATACATGCATAAATTAAAATAGAAAAAGCAATAAAATCAATCCATACAAATAGACAGAGCTCCTAACCTTAACAGTGGAGGTTTAGTTGCTCATGGAATGTAGAGTGTAAATTTGTATAGAATTTCCTAATGGAATCCCTCTAATGTAATATAATGTCCTAATAGAAGAGAAGTCTCCCCTATTTATAACTAATCCTAATTAATTTAAAATATAATTATCTAAAAATAAAAATAATATCTTTTCCTAAAAGATAAGATTTTGAATTTAAATTCGAATTATTAACAGATTTTCAGTTGATGGGTGGGGCCCACTTGCTTTGTCCATTCTGCAGCTTCTAATCTGTGTTTTCTGGGCTGCAAAGTGTAAAACCCGGTTAATTAACGGCTAATTAACCCATAAATGAGAATTTATTCTAGAAAGCCCAAAATGTGATTTTTGTGGCTAAAAATGATAGAGGAGATTGAGACGAGAATTTTGGTACCAATTTTATAGAATTTGGACCAAGATTGGACCGAACGGGCCAAACCGGGCCAATTGGACCCAAAGTGGGCCCTTGGCCCAACATAACTTAACCAAAACCCTAGTTTTCAGCACTCTCTCTCCTCACACAACACCAAACACGCTGAAAAAGAGAGGAAATGGGGGAAGAACACTCTCTCAAACCTCTATCTCTCACTTGATCTTCAAACCACCATAACTTTTGATCTAGAGCTCCGATTGCCGCCCCGTTTGCGGCCACGCGTTCACCGCGGAGAGCTCTACAAAACCCATACAACCAATCTTGAGGTAAGCCACAAGTTTCTGTTCGAAATCCCAGCCCTTATTTTCGAGTTTCATGGGTGAAATGTTGAGATTTTGGGTTCTTTGATGTTA
>NC_029780.3:21707913-21708701 GCF_000817695.3 Arachis duranensis | reverse complement strand
ATTTTGAAAAGAGTTGAAAATGGCTTGTTTTGCAAATGGCACTTTGTGGTTTTGTATGAAAAATATGGTTTTTTGGGCATACTTTGACGGGAGATAACTTGGACTACAGATTTCTGTTTTGTGTTAAATCTGTTTAGAAATGAAATTGGATCCGGGATGTCCATGCCGTTCGAAGAACGGGTGAAAAACGATTTAAAACGAGAAAGTTATGTCCGTTGGAAGATTGGGGTTTAAATTGGTGAATTCTGCAGCTTTTAACTTAGAAAATTTTTAGCAGAATGACCCCTTGCGCGTGGGCGCACTTGGCGCGTGCGAGCCGTTCTTCCCGAAAATGCCATCCACGCGTGAGCGTGATGTGCGCGGGCGCGCCGATGGTGCTGCACCCAACGCCCAGCCATTTTCCAGAGAGTTATGCCAGAACTGTGCCAGTGTTGTGCCTGGGGCACGAGAACACCCACGCGTACGCGTGGTTGACGCTTGCGCGTCGATTGGCAAATGTTTAATCCACGCGTTAGCGTGCATGACGCTTGCGCGTCGATGGAGTTTTGAGGCCATTTCCGCGTGCGCGTAGAGTGCGCGTACACGTGGGCCCTGTTTTCATCCCAAAGTTGATTTTTGAGTTTTAAAAGCCAAATTTCATACTTCTAAGCCTCCGATCTCACCACTTATATCTTAAATCATTATGATATGCCTAGCTAGGAGAGAAGGAGCTAGTGGATGTGGTAACTTGCGAGTGAAGCAAGGGAAAATGAATGATCATTGAGGATCAAGCATGATTATGTGAGATG
>NC_029780.3:21702254-21707374 GCF_000817695.3 Arachis duranensis | reverse complement strand
ATTATTATGTATTATATATGTGGAAGCTGTTACCATGCTGGGGACCTCTGGTTCTCACCCATGCGGATTTTGTGGTTTTCAGATGCAGGACGTGAGGTTTCTCGCTGAGGCATGCTGGAGACTTCTAGATTTGCGAAGATCCTTTGTTCTCGGGGCTATGTTTTGGTTTATATGTTTTGCTTAGATACTTTTATCTCCATTAAATAATACAAACTGTGATGACTCCTCTTATGGGAGAATTTTGGAGAATAGGTTTTATGTATTTGTGTCCCTTTGGGTTTCCTTTGGGGTTTTCCTTATTATATCATATGTATATATTGTTATGCTCGGATCGGTTATCTTCGCAGCCGGATCTTGAGTCTTGATATTCCTGTTTTGACACTCCTTTGTATATATATAATTCTCGCGTTGGTTATCCTTGTTCGTTACGTTATCGATCGGAGTGTTGCGCTTTCGAGTTGCGGTTTTTGTTTACCCCTTTTTCTACAAAGGCTCCTAGTTATAATCAATCATTCATACTACTATATGTACTAAATTTTTATTTTAGAGGTCGTAATACCTTGCCATCTCTGAATTATGACTTAAGCATAAGACTCTGTATGGTAGGGTGTTACACAAAGTGGGTCAAAACAGCCCAGAAATCAGCCCCAGCGTCATTTGTATTTTTGCAGATCGTGCATGTGACGCGTACGCGTCGACACGCGCTCGCGTCATTTGTGCATATTCCAGTCCACGCGTCCGCGTCAGGCACGCAATCGCATCATTGCAAGTTCTCCATTCCACGCGGTCGCGTGAGCTATGCGTCCGCGTCGGTCTTCGCTGGTCATCTCTTTGATTTCTTCTTTTTCTCTGCAGAAACTTCATCAAATCCCTCCGAATGCTACCTAAAATAAATAAAATTGCACAAAACTCAAAATAGCATCCATAGTGGCTAAAATATAATTAATTCTAAATTAAACTCAACAATTTAGATGCAAATTCACTAGAAAAAGATAGACAAGATGCTCACGCATCACAACACCAAACTTAAACTGTTGCTTGTCCTCAAGCAACCAAAACTAATATAAGCTTATGATGTGAATTTGCATGAGAATGAGAGTTCGATTAAGCTCATGTCTCTTTTTATAGTGGGGTCTATAACTGTAATCCTGAATAGGTTTGGCATCTCACTCTCCTTTGAATCAAGAATGTTATTGTCATTCAGAATTAGAATCCGAATGATATTATGAATTCTCTGATCTTTATATTTCAGTTTAATCCTTGGACACAGCAACATTTACTTTAATTTATTTTTCTTTGGTGCTTTGCACCTTGAGCCTAGCCGTGACTTTAAATGTTTTGTCTCAAGAGTTACTTGACACAAAAATACCACAAGCACTTAACTGGGGAACTCCCTTTGAGTTCTGATTTTTCTTTCAGTTACTCCCAGACAGTGGTGCTCAAAGCCTTTGGCATACTCTGTTAAACGCACTTGGTCTCGACTCTAAGTGTTCTGTCTCAAGGATTACTTGACACAGTCACACCACAAGCATATGACTAGGAAAACAACTCTTTGAGCTTTTTAATCATGTCTGACCTCCCTAGTCATTGATGCTCAGAGCCTTGGACCTTGCTTTTTTTTTTAATTTTTTTTTCACTGTTTCTTTTGCTTCAAGGATTAACTTTTTATTTATTTCAGAGAAAGCATAATAATTCTCTAAATTCCTGTTCCTTATACATCAACATCCCTTGATTCAAATTCAAATATACACTGTTCATATCATGCATTCAAAAATCACAGAAAATATCACCACATTTAAGTAAATAAGACTATTCTTAAAATTAAACTCAATTTCTCATGCAATACATCACTTCTTTTCTTTTCTTTTTAGATTCAAGTTCAGTGAGTGGTACATGAAACATCTTTTCAGCATTAAAGCAATTAAAAGAAAACTAATCCTATGATTCTAACTAATAAAAGATCATGCAACATACAAAGTAAAATAGCAGAAAACTGGAACATAACATAGAAAAAGAAAGGATGAATAAAAATGAAAGGAACTCAACCACCTTAGTTATCCTAGCGGTCGCTTTATTCTTCAAGTTGTGCTCCTCCGTGAAGATGATCCGCCTCCCTTTTGGTGCCATAGGAACAAACAGAAAAGCTTTAAGCAAAGCGTCAACACCAAACTTAAAGGTTTGCTTGTCCTCAAGCAAATAAGAACTGAAAATAGAAAGAGATAAATATTATGAGGAAAGAAAAATAAAAGGATAAAAGACTAAGAGAGAATTAGGATTGGGAGAGAAAGAGAGAAAACTGGGCGGCGCAAGCGACGTGGCCGCGTGAAGGACGCGTTCGCATGATTGCGTTTTAGTTAGTTGACACGGTCGCGTCGGTCACGCGGTCGCGTGGCCCATGTTATGCTTCGGGCACGAGTGCAGCCTCGCGTCTGCACAACTCTCTGTTTGAATTTAAATATTTGCCAAATTTAGGGTGACGCGATCGCGTGGGGCATGCGATCGCGTGAGTGGCTTCAGAAGGGAATGACGCGGATGCGTCGGCGACGCGTTCGCGTGATAGGGATTATGCATCTAGCACCAAGCCAGCACCACTCCAGCACAATATTTGGTTGTGCACCCTTTTTACGTCGAAAACCAGGGCACGCGGCCACGTGGGTCACGCGATCGCGTGGGAGGCTAATATTCCCACATGACGCGGACGCGTCGGCGATGCGGTTGCGTAGGGCGATTTGTGCCACTGGCACGCCTCCAGCCACGCTCCAGCGTGACTCTCTGTTCGTTTTTATTTTCTCCCCTCTCCTTGCGACGCAGACGTGTCGCTGATGCGGTCACGTGCGTGGCATTTTTTATATATATATATAGCTTGAGGTGTTCGGTTCCTGAGATAAAATAGCTGCATGATCAGAAAATTAGTAAGAACTCAATAAAAATAAAATAAATGAGAAAATAAGTAAGGATACGAAAAAGAACGATCATACCACGGTGGGTTGTCTCCCACCAAGCACTTTTAGTTAAAGTCCTTAAGTTGGACATGTGGTGATCTCCTTGTCATGGTGGCTTGTGCTTGTACTGATCCAGGAATCTCCACCAATGTTTGTAATTCCAATGGCTACCGGGATCCCAAACCAGGCGTATAACGCCTTTGAGCAAATTGGAGCAAGTGACAAGGCCCCAAGAGAGTTGATTATGGGAATGAATTCCAGGGTCCCAAATCTTGCTTTTACGTCCGTCTTCTTGTGGATCACCATTATTTCCACCTGGTGGCAAGCAATCTGAATTCTCACAGAGACATCTAAACAACCTTTTAGACCCATTTAAGTGAGCTCTACACCAATCCTTGCACTTTGATTTGGAGCATGCAATCATATTAAACCTTGCTTGATAACTCTTACCATTAACCATCTTCCTCTTACTCTTAATGCCACAAAGAGCTCTAAGTTGACCATCCGTTTCCAGTAGCCCATATTCAAGTGAGAAAGTAAAGGTTAAGGGTAGGAATTTTATCCACCTGAATGTTGTATTGGATGGTGATGGCTTTAGGAGAGGTCTTGCAAGCTCCACTCCCTTGTGCTCTTCTTTGAATTCTTCTACCTCTTTGCAAGCTTTCTCAATTTCAACTTCTTCCTCTTGGTAGCTATCTTCTAATTCAATCTCTTCTTCATTATTTACCAAGAGCATTGGAGGTTGGGCATCTTCCTCTTCTTCTAATTGCTTGCTTATTTGGCTCATTTGCACTTCCAAGTTTCTTATTGAGGCTCTGGTTTCCTGCATAAAACTTGCTAAGATTGCTTCCAAATCATTGTTCTGTTGAGGTTGAGAAGACTGAAATTGGTGGTTATTCAAATTATTCTGTTGAAAAACACCTTGAGAACTATGATTAAAATTTTGTGGTCTCTGAGATTGCTCTCCCCACTCAAAATTTTGGTGTTGGGTGTTGATAGTTGGGACTTGCATGCCACTCATCTGTTGAGTAAGTAGACTTAATTGCTGAGTCATAAGCTTGTTCTGGGCAAGAATAGCATTAAGAGTTTCTACTTCCATAACATTCTTCTTCTGAGAAGTCTCAATATCTGATGGTGGCTCTTGACATGGGTAGAAAGATGATGGTTCTTGGTAGTTGGAACATGAAGCACTGAAGTTTTTTTGGTTTTGGCTTTGCCAACCAAAATTTGGATAGTTCCTCCATCCACCATAATATGAATCACTACTCGGGTGTGAGTAGTAACCCATGTGATCTCTCTCCATTATTTTTCCTTAGTACAAAACACCAAACAGGATTAAACGCACCATGTGGTAAACAGGAAAGCAAAGAAGACAGAACAATTTTTTTAAATATTATTTTTTTATTTTTATTATTATCATTTTTTTAGAGAAAAATTACTACGTAGATACCAAACTTAATTTCAAAAATAAAAAAATATTGGTGTTATTTATTTATAAATTTTTTTTGAAAATTATATATACATATATATATATATATATTAAATACTAAAAGGAAAAAGAAAAAAAGGGAAAACGTAACAGGGGAGGGGGAACGAAAGAAAAAAAAGAAGTGTAACGAAAAAAATATCAACGTAAAAATTTTTTTTTGAAAATTTAAAAGCAAAATTTAATTAAAATAAAAATTAAAATGCTTAATCTAAGCAATCAAACAATTGATAGTTGTTAATCACAGTCAATCCCCGGCAACGGCATCAAAAGCTTGGTGCGGAATTTATAACCCACACTTACTAACCGGCAAGTGCATGGGGTCGTACCAAGTAATACCTTACGTGAGTAAGGGTCGATCCCACGAGGATTGATGGATCAAGCAACAATGATTGATTGATTGGATTAGTTAGGCAAGCAAAAATTGGTTTTGAGATGTTCAAAATGTTTAAGTTTGAATTCAAAATATCAAAAGTATAGACAATTAAATAAATTGGGAATAAAATATGGATAAACAATTAAGGCTTTAAAGTTATCTATTTTTCCGGATTAAATTTTCTTACTAACTTTTTTAATTATGTAGGATTTAATTTATGGCAAACTATATGTGACTAGACCCTAATTCCTTAGACCTTCCTAGTCTCCTCTAAAATTCATTAACTGCCAATTCCTTGGTCAATTAATTCCAATTA
>NC_029780.3:21693777-21702227 GCF_000817695.3 Arachis duranensis | reverse complement strand
GGTATATGATCAAATTCCAGTTTGCATGCCACAAAAACTCTAATTACCCAAAGAATAAAAGGATTATATGTCACGTATCCCGTTAAATCCAGATAATTAGAATTTAGGAGAATATGTTTTCAAGCTGTTGTTCAAGTAAAGAGCTTTTCCAAGTTTTACAAGAACTCAAATAGAAAGAGGGTCATACTTCCGTTCCACCCAAATTCATAAGATAAAGAACAAAAACAATTCTTAAATTATAAATCCATGCATAAATTAAAATAGAAAAAGCAATAAAATCAATCCATACAAATAGACAGAGCTCCTAACCTTAACAGTGGAGGTTTAGTTGCTCATGGAATGTAGAGTGTAAATTTGTATAGAATTCCCTAATGGAATCCCTCTAATGTAATGTAATGTCCTAATAGAAGAGAAGTCTCCCCTATTTATAACTAATCCTAATTAATTTAAAATCTAATTATCTAAAAATAAAAATAATATCTTTTCCTAAAAGATAAGATTTTGAATTTAAATTCGAATTATTAACAGATTTTCAGTTGATGGGTGGGGACCACTTGCTTTGTCCATTCTGCAGCTTCTAATCTGTGTTTTCTGGGCTGCAAAGTGGGTCAAAACAGCCCAGAAATCACCCCCAGCGTCATTTGTATTTTTGCAGATCGCGCATGTGATGCGTCCGCGTCGTCCACGCGCTCGCGTCATTTGTGCATATTCCAGTCCACGCGTTCGCGTCAGGCACGCGATCGCGTCATTGCAATTTCTCCATTTAGCGCGGTCCCGTGAGCCATGCGTCTGCGTCGGTCTTCGCTGGTCATCTCTTTGGTTTCTTCTTTTTTTCTGCAGAAACTTCATCAAATCCCTCCGAATGCTACCTAAAATAAATAAAATTGCACAAAACTCAAAATAGCGTCCATAGTGGCTAAAATATAATTAATTCTAAATTAAACTCAACAATTTTGATGCAAATTCACTAGGAAAAGATAGACAAGATGCTCACGCATCATCGATCCTGTGTAAGCAACTAAAGTTCTTGCAGATGCTCACTTTCTGTAGTCTGATGTTGGAGAGCTCGACTGTCTAAATCATATTTTTCTTTTGATAAAGAAAGGACCTCTTTGTCAAGCAAATATTTAATACTTTGAAGTTTGTTGATAGGCTTTTGGAGAAGAATTTTATTTTTCCTGATTTCAGCAAGTTCTCTTTCGAATCTTTTCCCCTAGTGATCAGTTGATTCATTTCAACAGAAGCATCACTCTGATGAGCTTCATAATCTAATACTTTCTTTTTTCTATCAGTTAAGGAAGCCTCAACCTTGACTCTTTGATCTTTACCTCTTTCATTCCTTTTCGATGGAGCTCAAGCTCGTTCTGACATGAGAAATTTTTTTTGGTGTGATTGATAATAGATACAAGTGATTTGATATGATCAGAAGGATCTTGAAGGGAAATATTAGAGCTTAAAATCTGGTTAAGTGCAGCATCAAGACCATCTTGTAAGAACCATGCTTCAACAAGATTGACAAGCAATAGTTTCAATTTTTGAAGAAGATCGAAAACACTAGGATCAATGGGATTTTTTGTTACATTTGGATCATGTGTGCCTTCAGGAGGATTAGGAACTTGTGGATTTAGCACTGGGAAGGTGAAATGATTTAGCACTGGGAAGGAGAAAGTATGTGATGAAGAAGTTTTTGGAAAAGTTTCAAACGCTAATGGAGAGGTATTTATAAGTGAAACTAAAAGGGATTTTTCGAATGAGAAAAAGTTAAACGTCTGAAATTAATGGAGAAGAGTGCATGATGGGATGCATATTTAATAGATGTGTTGAGGATCAGTTGTCCAAATGTGATGTCAGTTATGAATTTCAAGAGTTTTGGTTCAAAAGCTCTTTTAGTTTTATTAAAGCTGGATTGTTTCCTTTACAAGTTTTATTGAAGTTAAAGGCAAAAAAGAATTGATTAAATCGACAAATTTTTTGTTTTCAAGTTAAAAGTCATCGATTCAAGGGGATAATTTGTTGGTAAAAAATAATTCAAATTGATAATGACCATATCAAGATGTTGTTTGAATATTATCGAGCAGGTTTTTTTTAGTTCATCAAAGAGAGGTTAACGACGAATAAGGTGGACTGATCGAAAATGTTTGTCGAGTACAAGTCTTTGTGATCGAAGCAGTGATTCCATGATCAAAGCAAGTGGGAAGGTTAAATGTTTAAAACATTTGAACATGGTTACTCCATCATTTATATGATAGGAACGGTTACACTTAGTTTTCTCGCATATGGAGCACGTGATGGAATTGGATTGGTCGAAAAAGGGCTATAAATAGACAGAATTTGGAAGGAGTAGAGGTTGGAATTCATTTTCAGAAAAATAATCTTGCAATTTCACATCCCCAAAGACTTTCTAATCTTGCTCAAAGTGTACTTTATTTCTGTAGGGTTCCTTTTACTATTTTACATTCCTTTTATTTTTTTTTTGCAACTTTAATTTTCTGCAAAGCCTTTCTTTTCTTTATATTTATGCACTGTATTCGAATTTAAATTCCTTTGATAAGGCATTTAATTAATTTCCAAGTTGTTTGTTTTCTTTGTTTTCATTTAGTTTTTACTCTTTTCTATACTTTTTTCTTTTATCCTTTTTTCATTTCAAGTTCTTCTCTCTTCTATCAGTCCAAAATAGAACTTTTGGTACATAATTCAAAGCTGGTACTCATAAAGAGAATTAGGTTTTGTGCCCAGATTATTAGATATCGAACCAACACAGATTTTGTTAAAAAAATTGCATAAACTAAACCAGGTTTTGCACTCTCTACATATAAACGTCATACAACCACACACCATAAATCACTCACTATACGCGCTCTCCTCCTCCCTCTTCCACTCCTCCTCCTGTCCATTGTCCTCCCTCGAGTCACCGTCCTCCATCACGTCGCCGCTCTCCATCATGTCGCGCCCTCTCCCGTCCTTCTCCTCTTCCTTCTTCCTCTTCATCTTCTTTCAATGTGATGTAGATATTTTTTCATGTAATTTGAATTTTTTTGTATACTGTAGATGTTTTTTGTCCCATAGTAGGAAATATATTGAGGTTTAGAATACGGATGTTTCTTTTACAAAGAAATAAACATCCAATTACAAAGAAAGACACATCCATGATCCCTTTGAGAATGAATTTTAATGTGATTTGGATTTTTTTTCAATGTGATTTGGATAATTTTTTATGTAATTTGGATGTTTTTCGATATAATTTGGATATTTTTTATATATTATGGATATTTTTTCATCCCTTTAGAAAATGTATTGGAGTTTAGAATAGGAATGTTTCTTAAAAAAATCCAATTACAAAGAAAAGAACATCCACAACTCTTTGATAATGAATTTTCAACTAACAAATTCTATTAAATAAAAAAAATCAATATTTACAGAATGAAACATCCAATTACTGAGAAAGAAACATCCACAACCCTTGAGAATGAATTTTTAACTCACAAATCCTAACAAATAAAAAACACTTAATCTTTATAGAATGAAACATTCAGTTACTAAGAAAACATCTATAATCCTTTTTTTATGGGTCTTAAAGGAAAGTCCAAATAGGAGTTAGTTGAAGTTAGTTACATTCTTTGTTGATTACCTAGCGAAGTTGTTAACAAATATAATTAAAGTATATCAAGGATTTCTTTCAAAAATTTAATAATTATAACAGAACCCACATATTTATTCCTAATTTCATATAAATCTATGGATCTTTAAGCACCATGTTATTCTTTTCCATCGAAAAAGACTCCTTCAAACAATTTATATTCTATGACTGGTTCAATTAATAATGGCCTAAAAGGGTTAAAAATTCCTCTTCAGAATGCAAAGGCAAATATGTGGTCTCACCTTCTAATCCAACTAGGCCTTTACAAAGTTTGAGTTTGAATATACCTTATTTCTGTTATTTTAACACTTTTTTCATGCTATTTAATTTTTCTAACCTACATATGTTTAACACTTGGATCATTGATTATGGTGGTACATATCATATTTCATCAAATTTATCTTGGTATACATCTTATTCTAAAATTAATTCTGTTGTTGTACACATGTCAAATGGTTCACAACTTTTTATAAGGGTGTCATACAATTTTTACCATCTTTAATTCTTCATGGTGTTCTTTATTAGGGGTGTTTGCGGTGCGGTTTGGATCGGTTTTGAGTCAAAAACTCATCCGATCCGAACACTAATTTTGCTTGCAGTGCGGTTTGGATTGGATGACTTAAAAAAATCCGATCCGATCCAATTTCAAGCTGTTTGGATTGGATTTGCGATTTTGTAAATTAAAAAAATTTAATACATATAACAAGTCTTAACATCAAATTTTAAATAATCAACAATAACATAACAAGTCTCAACAATATCTTTAAAATCCAACGATAAGATAACAATAGAAATAAAATTATAGGTTATTTAAAATAAATAAATAAATAACATTTTAAACATAAAATATTTATTAAATAATAATAACACTGAATAATATAAAAATGTATAACAAATTGAACATGTTATAAGGATAATTGTAAATATAATAATAAAATAATAATATTATAGTATATTGTGCGGTTTGGATTGGATTGGATTGGATCGGTTATGAAAAGTAGATCTGAAATCTGATCCGATCCAGCGGTTTGTAAAAATTAGAATCCAATCAAATCCGAATTAGTGCGGTTTTAATCGATTTTCGGTTTGGATTGGATTGGATGAACGGTTTAATTTGAATCGGTTTGGATTTGAACACCCCTATTCTTTATCTATCTCACTTTAATTTCAATATTATTTTAATTTCTAAACTCACTTCATCACTTAATTGTGAACTTACACTTTTCATATTCTTCTTGCAAGATACAAGCCAGCAAATTGAGAATGATTGGTTTGGATAGAATGAGAGATGGATTGTATGTTCTTGACAAATGTTTTTGCCTATTTCACACTCCATAAATACCATCAATTAATCACCTATCACCTACTCAAATCTATGGTATTTTCGTTTAGGACTTCTCTCTGAAAAAAGACTTAATTTTTTACATAGACAATATCCCTTTATTTCCCAATACCATGATGAAGCATGTGATATTTGTCATCTTTCCAAGTAAATTTTTTTTTCATTTTCTTCGAGCTTTAATAAAGCAATTGCAAGTTTTGATTTATTGCATTTTGATATTTGGAGACCATTTTGTCAAACTTTCATTTATAATCACAAATATTTATTTACCATTGTTAATGATTTGAGTAGATTTACATGGGTTGTTTTATTAAAAAAAAAAAAGAGAAGTTCAAAATTATGTAAAGAATTTTATTGCCTTAATTGAAACTCAATTTAACACCAAAGTTAAATGTATTCGATCATACAAATGCACATGATACATACTTGTCCTACTGGCCATGAACTCACGTGTCGGTTAACTATCAGAACCCAACACATCCGGTAGCTAACCAGGATACTGTCTCTCGACTGCGCATCTCCAAGAGGCATATAGTACCCTACCATCTTCTTCAGGAGGCAGACACTAGGGGGAATGAATTTGGGATTAGTGCCCTACCACCTTCTCCTAGTGAGATCGTGCCATATTGGTCGATGGATTTAGTGCCCTACCACCTTCCTCATCCCACAAAACACAAATCACAATGCAGGGGAATGAATTGACAGATTAGCGTCCTACCGCATTTCCCACATCCAACAAAACACAAATCACAAAAAATGTGGGGCAATAAATCGAGGAATTAGTGTCCTACAGCCTTCCCCACATCCCACACATCAGTATCATCATTGCCGTTAATCATGTCTCATTCATTCTCAAATTCATTATTATTATCATCATCATTATCAATCACTTCTCATTACTTATTTATTTACTTCACAAACCCTTCTCAATATCTACTAAACTTATCTATATATTCACCCATGTTCCAAAGCTTGAAAACTTGCTAACGGACCCTTAACAGGTGTTAAAGGGGTTTGGAATTAGAAGAATAGTTGATAGTTTAAAAATTGTGAATTTTTATCAAAACGGTAATTTCAAAGATTTACGAAATTGCCGGGAAGGTCAAATAGTTAAAACAGAGTTTTAGTGTAGCGTACGCATCATGCATGCGTGCACATTCACCACACAACTTTCTTAATGTGTGCATACGCATCCTACGGTGCATACTCACGCACCAAAAGAAACTTTTCAGCTTGTGCGTATGCAAAACTTGCAAAATTCTTAGGTTGTGTATACGCACAACCCCTCGTGCGTACGCACGAATCTCACCATCGCTCTAGTCTAAGCATACACACGCACACCAGAAATCCTAATTTTCTGCAAAATTGTGTTTTTAAACCCAGACTTCAAACTCGCATAACTTTTTTGTTAAAAATGATTTTTTAGTCCGTTCTTCAAAATTGTTATAAACTTCATAGACCCAATTTTCATTCAAAATAAGTTTCACAAAATTTGGGGGTCTGAAAGCCAAGTTATGGCCTGCCAAAATTGGTCAAAAATCATATTTTTATCAAAAACTCAAATCTCAAGCTTTCCAAATTTCCAAATCCAAGACCAACCAAATTCCTAACCAATTCAATACAAAATATACCTTCACAAAATCACATACTTCTATTAACTATACAACATACCAACATTCACAACCATACAGTCCAAACTCAACCAAGCCTCAACAATACAAAAATATTCCTCAACCAATTTATTCAACACTTTTTACTCCAAAATCTACCATACAAAATCAACAACACTTCTCATCAATCCTCACTAAAAATCAACAATCATCATCATTTTATAATCATCAAAATCATACTCCAACACATACACACTCATTAAATTTTCATTCCCAATTCACATACCACATACACAACTCAATCAATAAATCATTCAGTTTATTCCTATCTTAAGGATTACTAACCCAAGTTTCCACGTAACATTATACATTAACTACGAAAAACCAAAACCATATCTTGGTTAATTTCTTCCTAAGCCAAAGACACCAAACTTCAAGCTTCAAAGACTCTAAATCAATCCGAATAAATTCCAGGCACCCAAAGTTGATTTTCAAGCGCTCCAATTCACTAATTCAACACAATTCATCAAAATTAGTACTAGGGTTCACAAAATTGGACAATCCACAAAGGTTTAGAGTTGTTTTACCTTACTAATTGATGATTAGGGTAAAATCCAACAATTATCCACTGTTATATTGCACATAAACCACCAAAATCATCAAAATCCCTCAATTTTCAAACCAAAAATGTGAAAAAGAAGGGAATAGAGACGCGGCAACAAAAATTAAAGATCCTTACCACTTTTTTAGCTTAGAATCAAAGAGCTCGATGAGACGGACACGTGGCAACAAATAACTCGCCAATCGGAGCTTCGGATTGAAATATATGATGGATTGAAAGTGAGACTAGGGTTTAGGTTTGGCTTCCTCTCTTCTTTCACAAGTTCAGCGTGAATGGGGAAGACGAGGGGAAAGAGAAGGCTGGGTTGGTTTTATATATGATGGGCCTTGGGCCCGGTTTGAGTCAAGTCCAACCGGTTCGGTTCGTTGGCCCAATTTTGAGCTAAAATCTTTAAAATTAGTGTCAAAATTCGTATTTTAATTATTTTTACTCTTCTAACTTATTAAATTTAATTTTCTAATTTATTTGAATAATAATTAATTTATTGTTTAATTATTTATTAATTATCCGATGTTTACATTCTACCCACCTAATTAGAAATTTTGTCCCCTAAATTTTAATTACCCAGGAAAATAGATAGGAGCACCCTTCTTGGCCTCAATTCCTAGTTTGGTTCCAAGTTTGATACAATGTTTGAAATTTCCAATTATAAACCCTCAAATCTAGCATGCGACGTGAACGAATGCGAGGTTCCAGCAGCAAACAAAATAAAATTTAAATTTCGTGTCCGACATCACAATTACCTCGACATTGATGCGATCGACCCACATCCATGGCTCTCCTACATAGACAATTCCTGAATATATACGCCGATAACCCACATCGACAGCATAGACCGAACCTAAACGTGCGCGGCTTGGTGCACGAAATTGCAATCACACTTTTGCAACTCCGCACAACTAACCAGCAAGTGCACTGGGTCGTCCAAGTAATACCTTGCGTGAGCAAGGGTCGATCCCACGGAGATTGTCGGCTTGAAGCAAGCTATGGTTATCTTGTAAATCTTAGTCAGGATATCAGAAATTATCAGGATTGATTGTGAAAAAAAACAAAAGAACATGAAATGATTACTTGTTTTGCAGTAATGGAGAATAGGTTGAGGTTTTGGAGGTGCTCCATCTTCTGAATCTCTGCTTTCCTACTGTCTTCTTCATCAAACACGCAAGGCTCCTTCCATGGCAAGCTGTATGTAGGGTTTCACCGTTGTCAATGGCTACCTCCCATCCTCTCAGTGAAAAT
>NC_029780.3:21690708-21692398 GCF_000817695.3 Arachis duranensis | reverse complement strand
GAGGTGTCCAGGGTTCTTAAGCACACTCTTTTTGCCTTGGATCACAACTTTATTTCTTTCTTTTTTTTTTCTTTTTCTTTCTTTTTTTTTTCGAAAAATATTTTTTTTCACTGCTTTTTCTTGCTACAAGAATCAATTTGATGATTTTTTCAGATCCTCAATAACAGTTCTCCTTTTCCATCATTCTTTCAAGAGCCAACAATTTTAACATTCTTAAAACAACAAATTTAAGAGACATATGCACTGTTCAAGCATTCATTCAGAAAACAAAAAGTATTGTCACCACATCAAAGTAATTCAACTAGTTTCAAAGATGAATTCAAAATCCTGTACTTCTTGTTCTTTTGTGATTAAAGCATTTTTCATTTAAGAGAGGTGATGGATTCATAGGACATTCATAGCTTTAAGGCATAGACACTAAGATACTAATGATCATGTAATAAGACACAAACATAGATAAACATAAGCATAAAAATTCAAAAAACAGAAAATAAAGAACAAGGAGATTAAAGAACGGGTCCACCTTTAGTGATGGCGGCTTGTTCTTCCTCTTGAAGATCTTATGGAGTGCTTAAACTCCTTAATGTCTCTTCCTTGCCTTTGTTGCTCCTCTCTCATGATTCTTTGATCTTCTCTAATTTCATGGAGGAGGATGGAATGTTCTTGGTGCTCCACCCTTAGTTGTCCCATGTTGGAACTCAATTCTCCTAGGGAGGTATTGATTTGCTCGAACTCAATTCTCCTAGGGAGGTGTTGATTTGCTCCCAATAGTTTTGTGGAGGAAAGTGCATCCCTTGAGATGAATCTCTCCATCTCCCATGGCTCGGAGGTGGAAGCTTTTGCCTTCTCTTTCCTCTTTTTAGAGGTTTCTCCGGCCTTAGGTGCCATAAATGGTTATGGAAAACCAAAAACCAACGCTTTTACCACACCAAACTTAGAAGGTTTGCTCGTCCTCGAGCAAAAGAAGAAAGAAGAAAGAGAGTAGTGGGGTAGGTGGGGATCCTGTGGGGTCCACAAGAGAGAGAGTGGTGGGGTAGGTGGGGATCCTGTGGGGTCCACAGATCCTGAGGTGTCAAGGAAAAGTCATCCCTGCACCAAGTGGCGAGCAAAATTGCTTCCTGTGCCAATTCTGGCGTTAAACGCCGGGCTGGTGCCCATTTCTGGCGTTTAACGCCAACTTGGTGCCCATTCCTGGCGTTTAACGCCAGTCTGGTGCCCCTTTCTGGCGTTAAACGCTCAGAATGGTGCCAGACTGGGCGTTAAACGCCCATCTGCTAGCCTTACTGGCGTTTAAACGCCAGCAAGTTCTCCTCCAGGGTGTGCTGTTTTTCTTTCTGTTTTTCTTTCTGTTTTTACTTTTTCAATTGATTTTGTGACTTCTCATGATCATCAACCTATAGAAAACATAAAATAACAAAAGAGGATAGATAAATATAATAAGATTGGGTTGCCTCCCAACAAACGCTTCTTTAATGTCATTAGCTTGACAGTGGGCTCTCATGGAGCCTCACAGATACTCAGAGCCATGTTGGAACCTCCCAACACCAAACTTAGAGTTTGACTGTAGGGGCTCTGTTTGACTCTGTTTTGAGAGAAGCTCTTCATGCTTCCTCTCCATGGTGACAGAGGGATATCCTTGAGCCTTAAACACAAAGGATTCTTCATTCACTTGAATGATCAATTCTCCTCT
>NC_029780.3:21689129-21689897 GCF_000817695.3 Arachis duranensis | reverse complement strand
AGCATGCACCTCTGAAAGGTTGCAGGTGCATTGCACAGACCAAAAGGCATCCTTCTGTAGGCAAATACTCCAGAAGGACATGTAAATGCTGTTTTCTTTTGGTCCTGAGGATCTACTGCAATTTGGTTGTAACCTGAGTAGCCGTCCAAAAAGCAGTAGTATTCATGACCTGCTAGTCTCTCTAGCATCTGGTCTATGAATGGTAAAGGAAAATGATCCTTTTTGGTGACTGTATTGAGCCTTTTGTAGTCAATGCACATGCGCCACCCTGTAACTGTTCTTGTAGGAACTAGTTCATTCTTTTCATTATGAACCACTGTCATGCCTCCCTTTTTGGGGACAACGTGGACAGGGCTCACCCAGGGGCTATCTGAAATAGGATAAATAATCCCAGCCTCTAGTAACTTAGTGACCTCTTTCTGCACCACCTCCTTCATGGCTGGATTTAGCCGCCTTTGTGGTTGAACCACTGGCTTAGCATCATCCTCCAATAGGATCTTGTGTATGCATCTTGCTGGGCTAATGCCCTTAAGATCACTTATGGACCACCCAAGAGCTGTCTTGTGTGTCCTTAGCACTTTAATTAGTGCTTCCTCTTCCTGTGGATTTAAAGCAGAGCTTATGATCACTGGAAAAGTGTCACCTTCTCCCAGAAATGCATATTTCAGGGATGGTGGTAGTGGCTTGAGCTCGGGTTTAGGAGGCTTATCTTCTTCTTGAGGAATTTTCAGAATTTCTTTTATTTCCTTTAGTTCCTCCAGATCAGGT
>NC_029780.3:21670789-21686447 GCF_000817695.3 Arachis duranensis | reverse complement strand
GAATAGAATCCAGTGATTCTTTTGCGTCTGTCACTAACGCCCCGCCTTCAGGAGTTTGAAGCTCGTCACAGTCATTCAATCATTGAATCCTACTCAGAATACCACAGACAAGGTTTAGACCTTCCGGATTCTCTTGAATGCCGCCATCAGTTCTAGCTTATACCACGAAGATTCCGATTAAAGAATCCAAGAGATAACTACTTAATCTAAGGTAGAACGGAGGTGGTTGTCAGGCACGCATTCATAGTTGAGAATGATGATGATTGTCACGGATCATCACATTCATCCGGGTTAAGAACAAGTATTATCTTAGAATGGAAGCAAGCATGATTGAATGAGAAACAGTAGTAATTGCATTAATCCATCAAGACACAGCAGAGCTCCTCACCCCCAACCATGGGGTTTAGAGACTCATGCCGTGGAAGATACACAAAGAAAACGTGTAAAGTGTCATGAGGTACAGATACAATGTCAAATGATCCTATTAATAGTAAACTAGTAGCCTAGGGTGTACAGAGATGAGTAAATGACTTAAAAATCCACTTCCGGGCCCACTTGGTGTGTGCTTGGGTTGAGCAATGAAGCATTTTCGTGTAGAGACCTTTTCTGGAGTTAAACGCCAGCTTTCATGCCAGTTTGGGCCGGCTCATCTAGAGCAGTCTCATCATAGCCTTCCAACATCAACGCCCACTTCATGGAGCAATGTTCTGCGAATTGGCTCTTGTTAACTAATTTAGTAAAACTCCTTATCCTTTGTGGATATACCTGATTTAATATTTCCTTCTTGAGCCCCCTCTCGTACTGGGCACAAGCCCATTCTTCGTAATTAGCTAGATTTTTATGACAAGTCTTTAAGAAATGGCACAAGTTATTAAATTTCTGGGTATACTCAGCAAATAGACATATCCTTCTGCTTCAATTGCATTAGCTCCAACTCCTTTATAGTGCAAATTGCCTACGAGAAATATTTTCCGTAAAACTCCATCTTGAACTTAATCCAAGGAATGTCAGTTACTTCCACCTACAAGGTACAATACACCTCTTGCCACCAACACTGAGCATCTCCCTTTAACATATGTGTTACTATCTCTACAGACTATACTTTAGAAACACGTTGAGTTTGTAAAAACTTTCCCACATCTCGAAATCACCCATCAGCCTCCAAAGCATTGATATTTCTATTAAATTGAGGTGGATCAATCTTAAGAAAGCCGGAAAGGGTCATAGACCTATAGTCTCTAACTATGTTGCTTGTACCAGCACCAAAGTTCCCATCTTGACATCCTCGCGCCGGTTCGACCACAGGGTTTACTCTCCAAGTACCTTACCCAGGTCTGTGAGACGTTGGTTCCTGTTCACACCAAATAATTGATATCATGTGATCAATCTTAATATCTCAAGTTTAATACTTTAAAGTCCCAAATACATGCTCACGAACAAGTATGCTGCATATATCAGTCAGATATCTTAAGTAGCATATACACATAACCCAAAATATGCCCAGAAGCATAGTTAGTCCGTCCCTCAGGCTCTACAAGAATGAACTGCTCTAATACCATAATGTAACACCTTACCACACAGAACTTTATGCCTATGACGTAAATCAAAAGTAGCGAGGCGCTACGACCTCTAAAAATAAAAATACGTATATACTCAAACTCCAAAATAAACACATGTTTTTCCAAGTTAGCCTCTAAGAGGGACAAAATATAATATATACAAGGCAGAGTTGGCTTTATATATGATGGGTCTTGAGGCTGGTTTGGGCCAAGTCCAATAGGTTCGGCCCATTGGCCCAATTTTGAGCCAAAATTTTTAAAATTAGTTTCGAAATTCGTATTTTAATTATTTTTACTCTTCTAACTTATCAAATTTAATTTTATAATTTTTTTGAATGATAATTAATTTATTAGTTAATTATTTATTAATTACATAAGGTTTACATAAAACAACAAACCCTAAACCCTAAAGAGTAAACACTATACTCTAAACTCCAAACCCAAAACCTTAAATCCTAAACTCAAACTCTAATCGAGTATAAAGCTAAAGCTTCATATATAGATCTTAATTCCCTCAACCCTAAACCCTACATAGGTCAATATATTCTGTAGTAATATTTTATTTTATTGTAAAGTAACATTATTATTGTTAATTTAAACATTATTATTATTGTTAATTTAAATATTATTATTATTCACCATTGTTTTTATTACTATTGTAGTTATAGTTATTTACTATTATAATTCTTAGGCCCTAAATACTAAAATCCTAAACCCTAATGAGTAAACATTAAATCCTTAATCCTAAACCTTAAACAAACCCTAAAGAGTAAGCACTAAGTGCTAAACCCTTAATACTAAAGAATAAACAATAAATCCTAAACCCTATGAGTAAACACTAAACCCTAATTTCCAAGCCTTAAATCTTACACCCTAAACCCAAACCATAATTGAGTATAAAGCTAAAGTTGTTTACGTTATCAAAATTCAGATTAATGTAGGAGTTACTGTTAATTATAGTGACACAATCTATTTTATCCAGTAGTTATTAATTATATCATAATTGGTGTTTAATTGTGTATTTGAAAACAATGCTGGGATAGAACTCACCGTATTATTGTTGTTGTTGTTGTTGTTGTAATTTTTAATTTTTCATGACTAACATTTTTTTCTCAGAATTTCACAAAATGAGAAACACAAGAACGAAAAAAATTGTTTAATCTACTTATTCTATTACAGTTGTTCATATAGATTAGTCATAGCTTTACTTTTCCTTTTGATTTAAATTAGTGTTAATAGAAAATTTTAATTATTATACGCAATTCACTGCGCTTAGGACTGTCTGGACTACATAGTGGGTTTCATGCTGTCTACTTAGACCTTTTTTCCGATCAAAGGGAGTCCATAAAAACCAAACAAAAAAAAAACAACCACATCCAACTATTTCAACCTAAGTCTACAACGCAGAGTTAAAGAGGCAATGCAATGGAGGGAGTCTGTATAGACTTGCTCCCCTTTCAACTACCTGTCTTTATCCACAATCTCCATCACCCAAAGAAGTCTGCTTCGACGTTTTGTCTCCCACTAAGAAATCTTCTGGATTCTCCCTTATTACGCCATTCTACAACTCCACCACCTACGATTGATTAAGTAAACCATGTCGCTTCACTCGCCCAATATCTCATAATCGTTGTGTTCTTCTCGTCTCCACATCCCTTTCATAGAGAATTGAAATAACAAAACCCTATACGATGTCTAATGGCTCTTTTAGTTTTTTTTCATCAACAATAGCCATTTTCAGTTGCATGTTTGTTTGTATTCTTTCGATTTTTTTTACACTTCCAGCAAACTCTAATTGCACTGTTTCAAAAATTAAACGGATCTCTCCTTCCTTCTTTTTGTTATGACATTAGTAAACTCGAATTGCACTGTTTGAAAAAATAAAACGGGAACCCTCCTTCTTTATTTTTGTTAGAATTTTAGTAGACTCTGAATTCTATTTTCATGCTTTTTGTATTAGGTGCACATGTCTTTCTCCAAAGGTAAGCAACCAGAAACAAGTGGTCAAAGTCACCACCAACAAGACCGTCTATGTTTTTTAGAGTAGGTAATCAGGCCAAGCTCCTTCAAACTGGTAAGCCACAATCCCAAACCCTAATCCTCTCCAAAACTATTTTGCTATGACTTGCTAATCTCTTTCACAAAAAAAAATAGATTTTCCTACAATGCTCAATATCTTAACCATAGTTGTATGCTGTTGAACAGTCCCTTTCGATCACTCCAGATACCTACATTAACCTAGTGGTCCCTGATGGAAAGGGTGTCCATATTCAGTGCCACTTGATACTATAGGAAGATGGCAAAATCGCATTGACGCGAGGTTAGTCACAATTCTACCGATTGTACCAAATCACCCAATACTCCATTCTCTTTTTCAAACACAAAGACAACTTTGATTTTTAGGTCCCTATCTTCGATTTTGGTGGACTCGAAATACCTACTAGTCCCACCAGTTCGAAGGACAACCCTCTGAAACTAGAGGCAAGTTCAAGGGTACCAAATGTATCAACAATTCTTCATCCAAAAGGGCTAAAGTCGTTGCCGCAAAATTCAACACCAAATGCCCTTTCTTTGTGATGGACCTAACTGGCCCATATTGTGCTCAACTTGTTAATAAGTCAAACTAACTCCAACTTGTTCTTTTTTTAATACTAATTTTATACGTTGTATGGCTATACTAATTTATACTTATATATGTGCTTTCTGCTTTACTATCTATCTGTTAATAATTTGTTTTTATGTTGCAATCAACCAAATGTGTCGTGTAACACTCTCACTACCAGAATGTCACGCTTCTGGCTGCGCTACTCTGATAGCAAGAAGTATTACGACTACTTTATATACTAAATATTAAAATAGGAGCTTGTGACTCGAAACTGTATCGTTGATTCATTTGAAAACCGGAAATAAATACTTTATCTTAAGAAAAGCACAAGTAGGCATAGATTCATAGACTATGCTCCTTACATAATATCTCATAATATAATACACATATAAAACATACAACTCCTATCCCTCTTATAAAACTGTGATAACAAAGACGAGGGAAAAAAATAATCTAATTAATACAACATATAGATCAAACGCACCATAACTCTTCATAATGCTTCGTCCGGTTCCTAAAAAGATAAAGTTGTAGGGGGGTGAGAACCTAACCACATGGTTTCACCACAGAGTTTCAAAGTTGTCATAAGAAGATATTTAATAAGAAAATTGTTTTCAAGCTCAGTGATTATCATTACCTTATGAATCTTTTAAAAACCAATAGGTAATTGTTCAAAACCTTTTTCAAAGAAATAATGTTTAATCTTTCAGAAATCCAAACATTTCCTTTCTTATAAGAAAAACCCAATCAGAAACTAACCACACAATCAAACAACACAATCATTAATTCAACACCAAAGTTCATTATGAAATGTAGCACGCCAGGACAAACACAAGCAAGACAAACAAGGAAAGCACATGTTTAGGTAGCAGTTACAGCAAATAGTTCAAGTAGCAGTTAAGAACAGTTTAGCAATTAGGCAAACCAAAACAAGATCAAACCCAAGCAAAGCATACAAATGCATATGATGCATGCCTATCCTATGGCTGATGAGGCTCATCTGTCGGTTATCCAGCCAACTCGACAAGTCTGAATTGTACTTAGACTATCCCCCGACGTGCATCCCCAAGAGTCTATGCATAGCTTTTTCTCAAATAATCAATATTGCTCAATGGGGGTAACATTCTCGGAAATTTATATAGTGTCCGGTCACACTTACATCGTAGGGTCAACAGAGTATTGAGTTTTCAACATGGTACATGTGGTGGCAAGCTAAGGCACTTAATCCAGGGAACCTCGTATCTCAGATAATTCAATTTCATAAGCCATATAAATAATCCATTCAACATTCATCAATGTCTAAGTCATTCTTAACATCATTATCATTCATCAATCCATATCTCATTTCCAATTTCCAACTTCATTCAAAATCATATTTCAAAGAAAATCCTCATCATCCTTCTTTCCATTCCATCCATTAACAAATCCCCATTCAAAACATAATCCTTTCTCTGATAAATAAATCAATCTTAAAAACATATAATGTTTAAGAACAAATCTTTTTAATTAAATACTCTAAAAAAAACTTCAAATTTTATAAAATTTTGGCAGCATCTCCTCTAAAAATCGGACATTGCCACCATTTTCGGATTCCAACAAAACCATTTCTTAAACTCCTTTCAACTCATTTTCAAAATCAGAACAATTTCAATATCTCAAACCATTTTCAATTTAAATTCATTTTTCTACAAATCAAGCTCATTTCTAATATTATAATCCTTTCCAAATTCCAATTTATTTCCAACAAAGTCAACTAACATTTTCTCAAACACTTTCCAACATTTTCAAACCCAAGTCATTCACAAATCTCAAATCATTTTCCGAAGTCAAACTAAATCTAACATCAAATCACTTTTCAATTCTCAAATCATATTTAGTAAACATTCGAATTAGATTTTTAAATTAATCTTTCATTCACTATTCAATATCAATTCAATATTCAGACCTAGCCACAGGCAAGTAAGCAATCACATTCATTCAAGGCAGTTCAGTTCAACTCATAAGACTCCATAATCACCAAAAATATTTACTCGCCTAAATATCAATTTATAACAACCCTTAAGAACTAAAATGAGTTTTAATAAAAATGCCCCTACCTCAAAGTCGAAACTCACAAATCCAAAATGCGTCAAAAACCTTTTTTCCTTGGCCAGCGATAGCAGCAACCGTAACCTCAGCTTTATCCACTTCCGCAACAACCGAAACAGCTTGAATTGTAACATACAATAATCAGAACTCGATCCTAAGGCATTCATGTCACAGGAATCTTAGTAACATATAATAGAATAGTGACCAACAGATTTCGGAACAAGGGACAGCTTACCAGACTTACGATTAACCGAGAATACGGAGTAGCAACAGCTCCAGTGATGATGCAGCAGCTTGATGTTGCAAGCAACAACCATTGAATTCAGCATGCAAGACTCGGAATTCGACCCTACATTACCAACGTTTCAGAACCTTCAATAATTCATAACAGAATTCCAATTTTCAAAGATTCCAGAATGAAACACTTACCGAGAAGATGGGATTCCACCGGTGGTTACCGGCGGTCAGAACGGCAACGCGAAGCTTCAATGGCGACAAGGCAGCAACGAACGGCGGCGCAACAGCCACCCAAACACGACGACGGCAAGCCCAGCCACTCAACAACCACGACAACACCGCGACACTCCAATGGTGGCAGCAAGGATGGGTTCGTTGACAGAGATTCGACGAAGCTGGCAACAATGGGCTTCCTCCATACTTGCGAGCACGACGGTGGCGATGGGGTTGACGGGCTTCCTCTCGACGCTGCACTCTGCCTCAGTTCTGGCGAGTGCAACGACGATGACGACCAGACAGCGGCTGCGTGACTATGGCAACAGCTCTCTCTCTCTCTCTCTCTCTCTCTCTCTCTCTCTCGGTTCTCTCTCTTTCTCTCCCCCTCTTCTCCGATCAGCTTCCCCCTTTTCTCTCTTCCCTTTCTTTCCTTTTGATTTTCTTTCTTTTTTTTTGTTCTGTTTGCGTTTCTAGAATAGGAGAAAAGGAAAGGGTAATGGCGGCTGGGAAAAAAGGGAAAAAGAAAATATTAAAGCTAGGGTTTGTTGTGTAAAAAATTAGGATTTGTATAAAATAAAAATATTAATAAGATAATATGGTTAAGTAATAATTCAAATATAAATTTATTGTCTTTAAAATACCATTTTATTATCAACTTGAGATCTATTTTCGAATAAATACTAATTCAATGAAAATTGATGGTAATTAGATTAATTCTCTTTCATTTATAAAATAAGGTTAAAAATCTATATATTAAAATTAAGGCATATAAATTACTCATTATTTTTCAATTATAAAAATTCTAAATAATAAATAAGAGTTTACTCAATTTTTATATAAAAATATCTAAAATATAGTCTTAAATAAATATAATACATCATAATAATTTATTTAATAACTTTTAAAAATTTAGGGATCTTACACATCGCACTTGAACCATTTCACTAGTCAAAAGCACCCAATCTAATTTGCACACATTCACATTGAAGTTACAACATGCTACACCAGATACAGTGAAAAAAGAGACAGTAGCTTTAGGGTAAATTTCTGTAGGGTGGTCAGATTTTGTTTGCTTGTGCAACTTCAAGCTCGGACATGTTGGGGTGTTCAAGGTTGTCAACCGCGAACTGGTGACAATCCTTCAAGCTTAAGTGTGAATTCATGTGCTAGAATCCATCCAAATCAAGTCAAAATATATCGGAAAATATGAACTCATCAATTTTTCCACACTTAAACAATAGCATGTCCTCATGCTAAACAAACAAGGAGAATGATCAAAGGGGTAATCAACTTTATTAAATGTAACTATCTATATGCATGCAAGGTATACTATATACTATCTATGTCTATTTATAGTATCTATATGAAATTGGTGAAAACAAACAATCAAATTTCCAAGCAAGTACAGACACTTAGGGCAGAGCAAAGAAATAGTTAAATGCATCCAAAATCTAGAGAATTGATTCAAATTTCAAAATGAAGCAACTTGTAAGAATTCATGATAAGAGGAGTGAAAACATAAAATTGAGTAATTGAACCCTCACTAGGTGTGTATACACTCTAATCACTCGCTGTCTAAGAGTTTAATCACTCAAGTCTCCTCCTAATCATGCTTTCAAGGTTTTGCTTTTCATCTAACAATCAACAACAAGTGAGGCATGAATGCAATTATCATGAGGACTTATTAGGGTTGTAATGGGGTTAGGGCTAAGGGGGGATAGATATGGCTAGGTGGACTAAAATGATTGAATCCTTGATTAGTTTAAGTATCCCACTCAACCTATATCAACCTAGTAACAAAGATGTGCAATCCTAACCTTCCATCATTTCTTTTTCACCAACACTCATGTCTGCTTTATCTTTCATATCACATATGCATCTCTTATGCACTTTTCTTTTCTTGGGACAACTTTTGTTCCCTTTTGATTGATGAAGTTTTTTTTTTAAAATAAATGCATATGGTTTAATAGTTCATACATGAATGCTCCCATTTTCTAAAATTTTTAATGGAATGTCCAAATTAAACATTTTCATTCACTATCATTGTTTCCCAAAATTCCCCCATACTTAAATGAAACACGCTCCTCAATCTAAGCTAATCAATGATACAATCCAAGGTAAATCATGGTTTTCCGCTTAAGGTTGTGATGTGCTAATATCAAGAACAACGGGATAAATGAAGCTCAAAGGGAGTTAACAATGGTAGATGCAAGGGGTAGGCTATATGGGTAAAGTAAGCTTTGAACAAAGATGGCCTCAATCATGCTCAATGCAATTCAAAACATCAATCATTGGAAATAAAGAATCAAGTAAAACAAAGATTACAATCATAGAAGAGATATATCATACAATGAACAAAATTAGTGGTTAAAATGTGTAACCACTCTTTTGAAGCTCAAAAACTCACAAGGTATTTTGTTCTTTACTCTTCTATGTTCCATAAAGAAATCATTCAAGCAAGTTTGAAAATAGTTTTCTCAATCAATTTAATAGAATTTCCTTGATGCAAAATTCTTGAAAATTTTTGTTATTTTTCACCAAAATTATTTCCTATATGTATGTGTATGTTGTAATGGATGCAAAATTTTAAAAATTTGCTAGTTCTCTTCCTAATTTTCAACAAGCAAAAAGTAACATGAACAATTAGGACAAAATTGAACTAGGCACTATGATATTCACATCATCCAATCACAATCCATATCTATGCTATATACCATGCAAAAATGCATAATGCAATAACTATGGATGAGCTAAGATGTATATATATACTGGAATAAAATGCAGTGCGACAATAAAAAACACTCCAAATATCTACAAGAAACATAATGAAAGGAAACAAAAATAAAGTGCAAAGTATTTAGAAAAAGAAGGTTTACGCCCCAATAATGGTGAATTCTCCCCCACACTTAAGCGTTGCACAGTCCTCCATACACGAAGAAAATTCAGGGAGAATGTCTCTAAGTTCCCCCACCTTCGGTTGGCAGATGTGGGGCTCGAGTTTTGTGAAAATCGCCAAATCATTGCATTTTTGGCATCATCTCCCTCCTCAGTGTCCTCCTCCCCTCTCGGCTCCTCGCCTTTATGTCTCATCCTCACAAAGAATGAATAAAGCATAATTAGGAATCATAGGGCAAGTAGCACAGAAAGGTAAAAGAGGGGGCAAATATATTGTATGCTTCGAGCAAGAAGCAAACAAACAAGCATTTAATTGAGGAGGTTTCTATAGTGGTGTGGTATGATAAAAATTAGCCATGTGTGCATTCCAATTAAGCGCTCGGTTGGAACACACACAACGGCCGGTTAAAACGGCATCTACACAATCAAAAAGTAAGCATGAGTTCCTCAATTAAATAGCCTAAGTTGCAAGCAATAGATGATAATTAATTAAGGACAAGCAAACTTAGACAACTACCACAAGAGTGAATTGAGTTCAGGAATTATTGGATATAAAGTTGTGCAAGTGAAAGAGCAAAATTGGTATAAAATAGCATAACAAACAATAACCAATGCAATAATGATGAGAAACTACCTATTCGTCCTTAAGAATAAGGCAATAATCACATGAGAATGTGCTTGCTACAAAAAAAAGTGACAAGTCTTGATATGAATCAAGTCAAGTCAACTCAAACAAATGTCCATCATTTACAAGGAGCAAATATCTTGTGATGTGATTATATTGACATAAAAACCATGATAAACAAGCAATTCCATTTAATTCTCTAAATTCAATATGTACTTGTTAAAAATTGCACCAAATAAGAGGTAAAAAGTCAATTTCTAAATCAATTTGGTGCTAGTAACTCAAGATAATGAACAAGTACATTATTGAAATTCCAATTCCAAAATAACATCATAATCATTCAAAAGTGAACAATTCTTAATTAGAATGCCAAACAAGAATATAGTCTAACACATATGATCGCGACAACATATGAATTAAACAAAAAGTTCATTCAGGCATTTAAGCAAACACATGGTATGCAGTGTATATATTCATCCAATCCAAGCAAAAATTTAAGCATGAACAACCCATAAGTCAAAAATTGAACACTTGCAACGCAAAAAACAAACAAATGATTAAGCTAACTTAAACTGAATAACCAGAATTAATTAAAGAAGGTAAAAATTAAGCAAGCAACTAAATATAATCAAGAAGATTAAAACAAGAAAATTAAAAAGATGAAGGATAGAAAAGAGAGGGATAGGTAACAGTGGCACGTGTGTTTAGCCGCTGCGAGGCTCACGGCGATGAAACTTCACCGGAGAAGAGAGGAGAGAGAGTAGAAAGAAAGAAGGAGGGAGAAAAGAGAAAAAAGAAGGAGGAGAGAGAGAGAGAGAGAGAGAGAGAGAGAGAGAGAGAGAGAAATGGTGGTGGTGGTGGTTTCGGCGGTGGTCGGACGGCGACGGGGTGGTCGCCGGAAGAAGGGATGGGCTGGGTTGAGGGGTGGTAGAAGAAGAAGGAAGAAAAGAAGAAAAAGGGTGGGGATGGCGCAACAGGGCAGCTTCCAAATTATTGCCCAGAACGCGACCCGTGCGTACGCATAAAGATGTATGCGTACGCACACCAGCGAAATGTTGGGGTGTTCATACGTACAGGGCGTGCGAACGCTACAGGCAGAAAGGGGTGTCAAGACGTGTGCGTGCGCACGGGTCTGTGCGCACACACAGTACACTTTTTTTTTGAAAGAAGGTGAAATGACCATGTGTGCGTACGCACAGAATGAAAGCGTGGTGGGGTGCGTGTGCATAGAGGGTACGAGCGCTACGAGCAGTACGCGTGCAAACAGGTGTGCGTATGCACACTGCTGTGCGCACGCACAGATGGGAAAAACAGGGGAAGTGTGCGTACGCACAAAGCTGTGCGCATGCACTGAACTCTATTTCTACAACATTTTTAAAGCCTTTAAGGCACCAACCATGATATCAATCAAAGGTTTTCAATCCCAAAACATATCATTTATAAAAAAACACATGATCAAACATAAAATTTAACTAATTAAACCTAGAATGTAATCAAACTATGCTAATCAAAGTGACAAAATTTAATAAAGAAAACTAAAAGAAAGAAGGGTTGAAAGGATATTACCATGGTGGGGTGTCTCCCACCTAACACTTTAGTTTATAGTTCACAAGTTGAACTTTTGGTTGAAGCTCACATCAAGGAGGCTTGTACTTTCACCCATCCTTGAGTTGCCAACTATGCTTGCTCTTCAAAAATCTTCCGGGATCCCAAACGAAGTACATTAAGCTCTCAAACAACCTCAAGCAAGAATTTGGGATCCAAAATTGTTTGTTGTAGAGATGTATGCCCAGATCCTACATCTTGGCTTCTCTATTATCTTCTTGTTGACTTTCAGTTGTGCCCTTGGATGCACAACCTTCCCAAGCACCTTTGAAGCACCCACTTGAATGTTGGACTCCTCCAAATTGGACCTTGCACCATTTATGCCTTGAATTCCTTTGACGACCAACACCCATTCTTTCACCATTTAACACTCCAAGAAGCACCTTAAGTTGATAATCCGTTTTCAAGAGAGCAAATTGGTATGGGCCTATGAAGCACATTGAAGATATGGTCACCCACTCAATTTGTCCTTGGGGTGGAGTTATCCTATTAAGCTCTTGCACAATTGCTTCTACTTCATGGATGATCACCTCTTCCTCACCACCCTTTTCAAGCTCCTCCTTATCTACCTCAAACTCAAGAGGGGATGGTTCCTCAAGATCATTGAGGGGGTTGACCAATGTGAATAAAAAATCATTGATGATGCAATCCACTTCTTGATCAAACTCCTTCAATTCTCTATTTACCTCTTCCGGTTCACTAGTTCTACCTTCCTCTTCTTGTTGTGATTCTTGTCCTAGCTCTTCTTCCTTCCCTTATGGCTCCATGTTATCTTTCTCACTACACTCCTTCGTTGCTCCTCCACATTCCTCAAGGGGAATGTCTTGATTGCTTGAGTGTAGCAAGATTAAGCGGTTCACCACTTCGGCTAAGGTGGCCATGAACTCCCCTTGCTTTCTTCAGAATCCTTCTTGCTCTTGGAAGAATGCTTGAAGGTCTTGTTCCTCTTGGGACAAGGGTTGAAAAACTTCACATTGAGGTGAAAGAGAAGGTTCAAAAGTTGGGAGAAAGGTTGTATATATGGGAGGTGTGTCTTGTGGGTGGGGATATTGAGGTGGTGGGTAAGGGTGCGGTAGTTCATATGGTTGGTAACAAGGTGTATAAGTATCTTGATTCTATGGAAGTGTTGGGTGTGGTAGTTGAAGGTTTGATGGTTGGGGTTATGTAGGAGGTATCTTTCATATCTTCAGGATTGATATTAACAAAGAGAAAAGTTTGGCTCATTGTAGTATGAGGAAGGTATTTGCCATGAGTGTTGCTCATACACCATTGGTTCCTCCCTCAATTGATTCTCCCACTCTATGAAGCAATCCCAATTTGAATTCATCATACCCTACAAAATACTCACAACCAAGCTCCAAGCAACACGGGTGATAACTCATAAAGAAAGTAAAAAATTAAAAGCAAAAGGCATCAATAACCAAAAGAAACAAAATCCTAATTAATAGCAAAAATAACCAAATAACCAAAAATTAAGATATTTACACTATTGACATATTTACAACAACCTAAGATATAACACCAATTGCATTCCCGGCAACGGCGCCAAAAACTTGATGCGAGCAAAACCGTCGGTTAAGAATTCCTTCTCGGTAAAGGAGAGAGATAACCTCGTTGCAAGTATAGCTCTCAACCAACAAGTAATGCCCGATCAAAGTTTACAATTTCTAATTAAACCGAGAGTAGTTAAACCTCGGATCGTTCTTCCCTAGGATGCAATTGAAGTGTTACTTCCTTGGTTGTTAAAGCAAAAAAAAAGGAATTTTTCAAGCAATAAATGAAAGATTAAAAGAACTTAAGAAATAAAAGAACAAAGAGATAATCAAAATTGATATTAAAGCAAGTAAAAAGAAAGTAAGATCAAAACTAGTGAAAATGCATAAAAGAAGCCTTGACTTGGGAATGATGATCCAAGGAATCCTATCATTGCCATAACCACAACTTTGGTAATTATCATGAGTCAATCTCGCCGAGTCAACTCCAACCATCGAGGAGTAAGTCAAGCAAGCATAATTGACCTTAATCCATAAGTCCTAACTAACTTACCAAACTAGTTGATAAAAGGCTAGCGTCAATGGAAACAAGAGTCAACTAACTACCCAAGAATTACCACTAAATGTCAGACATTATGACTCTAGTGTCCTACGAACTCAAACCACAAGCCAAGGTGTGAAAATCTACTCAAAATCTAAAGTTGGCATTTTCACAAATACCTTGTGTGCATAAAAGTGAAACATGGAAAGTTGCAAAGAAAATTAAAGAACTATAACCAACTATCAACAAAACCAAACATAAACAAGCAGTCAAACATAAGAGAGCATGAAACATTAAATTTATCAATCAAAACTCCAAGTAACACAAAATTGTAATTATAAACAAGGTAACTTGAACCAAAGAAAATGAAAATAAAGACAATGTAATTAAAGTGAAATTAAAGATTACTTACAATTAAAAATTATTAAAAGCTTACTATAAAATGCTACATGAGAATGGAAAATGAAACCCTAAGAGAGTAATGCTACACTACTCCTACTCCTACTCCTAATTACTCTCTAAAACTATCTAAGTGAGCTCCCTTGAAATGTGTTGAATCCTCCTTTATATAGCACTCCAATTCAGCCTTCAAGCCTTCCAAAGATGGGCTAAAAGGCCTCAGAAAACGCATTGCACGTGTTTCATTAATGAAATCACGTGTTAGGTCCTGTGCGGATGCACAGATGTGTGTGTCCTCACACTTGGCTGAAAGTTGACATGTGCATATGCACAAATACTTGTGTGTACGCATACATGGAAATCCGTTCTCGTACGCACGCAAGCTCGTGCGCACGCACACTCCGCTGTGTGTGCTTTTCCTTATTTTCTTCATGTTTTTTCCTTTGTACATGTTTTCTTCCACTTTTTGCTATTCATTCTTGCTTCCAAAGCTTGAAATCACTCTGCAAACATGTTATGGCATCAAATGGAATAAAAATGAAATTAAATTACTTATTTCAAGCACAAAATTGTATATTTTCACACTTAGAATCAAATTAGGAGCAAAACACAAATGTATGTTATTTTAGTGCTTAAGTGTGAATTTATGTGTTAGAATCCATCCAAATCAAGTCAAAATATATTGAAAAATATGGACTCATCACTTACTTACATATTAACGTTAATTTTGTAGAACATAAAATGGTTGCCACATTTTATATAACCAAATTCAGAGTTGATTTTCACGGCACAAACGTATATTTGTTTTTTGTCATAACACAAACGTATATTTGCACATTTTGTTATCAAAACTGATTTTTTTTTTTAACACTATCTAAATCTCTTTTAACAACGACTGCTTATCCTTTTAGAATGGCATAACAAATTAGCCCATAGCAACTACATTTTGTTTGGTATCTGTAAACAAATATTTTTGTTTATCTCTCTTGCAAAAAACCAACCATGTTCACGATGCTCCAATAAAGCCTAATAATGATTTTGTCACCTTTGTCAATAATCTAATGCTTTATTATTAAGCTAATAAAATCGGACTGCCATTGACCGATTTGCAAATACTAAAAATTCTAGGACAAATTTCACACATCCCATACCACCTGTACGAATTGAAGTATAGCCACACGTTTGGCATATTCGAACTAAGGACCACATTCAACTTTTTCCGTCAAAACGTTCGCGCTTATATACCATTTATGGGTGTTCAGGATTAGAGTCGGTCTGAAATCCTGTATGAACTTAAAGACGTATTTTGTTGAGTTCGAATTTATTATTTTTATCTGATTTTATTTTTGGATCGGATTTGGTTTATATTCTAGATCATCTAGTTCAGCCCCAAAA
>NC_029780.3:21656584-21670782 GCF_000817695.3 Arachis duranensis | reverse complement strand
CAGCCCCAAAATTATTTTTTATAATAAAAATATATTTTATAGTAAAATTAATAAGATCATATTATATTTTAATATTTTAATTAATATTTTTTATATCAGCATCATGCTCCATTGATTATTTTCCCTCAATGTCCAAGTTCTAATGGGTGCGCCCTATATATCTGTGATATTTTCTATATAATTTGAATTGCCATTTTCTTTTTTCTTTTTTATTTTAGTTTCGTTCTCAGGCTGTATTATGACTGCGCTATCTTGCTAAACTGTCTCAATACACGATATGATGTTTTTCTTAGGCAATGTCCCATGTGAAAAGTAGTTTAATTATTCTAAAAGGGAAATGCATTATTCAATTTTTCATCAATATGTTGGAAATTTCACCAAAAGGAACATGCTAATGTTGATTTTGAAATCTGCAGATAAGAGGATATGGCTGTTGGCATGGCCACAAATGTGCCTTCACTTTTCAATTGAAATCTTTTGGATCCTCTGGGCACCTACTGTGGTGTACTATATAAAATTTTAGAGCACAATCATGATTTCTCCATATATCAAGTTATTGAACCTATTATATTTTTTAGCAGGTAAATCATAAAAAATGCATCTGAATTATTTTGTTATTGGCAAAAATATTTTAAAGAATAAAGTATTAAATTAGTTTTCTACGTTCGGGTCAAATCTTATTTTGAACTCTAATATTTAAAGTGTCCTATTTGAATCAAAAAAGTTTCATGTAACTTTAATATAGTTCTGTTGTAAAGTCAATATTAAATAATTAACATCACCGTTCCATCAAATTTTAATGTCCTTCCCTAAAAAAGAGGTGCAAATTCGAAAAACACAGAATCAGCAGCAGATGCATTATCGCGAGTCACTAGCTTTGGTTTAAACACATGGAGAATATCTTCAAGAACTCACTTTTCACAGGGAAGTTCGCTGGTAGCAACGAAAACAATGCTATCGTCACCTCTACTGTGGAGAACTCCCCCTCAACAACCGAAGAGTTTGGTTATGTAAGTTTTTTATATCTGAAAATTGAATTTCGTTAATTATTTAATATTGACTTGACGGCAGGAATATATTAAAGCTAAATGAAATCTTTTTTTATTTAAATAAGACACTTTAAACTTTAAGAATCAAAACAGGATTAGGCCCAAATATAAGGAACCAATTTAATACTTTACCCTATTTTTAAATTTTGTTATCGACATAAAAACCCCTAAATTATTTAAAAGCAAGACAAAAAATGCATATTTATAAATTAAGACATTTTACATTAATAAAAAAGAATGATCTGGCAAAGAATTTTTTATACGACAAGTAAGACTTTAACATTAGTAAGTAAATCACGTCGGATTATTTTATTAATGGAACAAGTCTTCGATCACGATTACATAATTTTAACATATTTTTAAATTATTTAACGACATGAAAATAATTTGAATGTATTTTTTGTGGTTTATTTTTTTTTTAAGCCTAAGTATTTGAATGGCTTGTACTATTCATTAACTCAACCATGGATCTAATTGTTCAAAAACCTATTTTTGAAGGTATGGGCCTTTCTCTTGCTCATGCAAATGCAGCAACTCTATTTTCTGTGTTACAGGTATATATTCATGTAGTTATGTGAAATCATAAGAAAATAGTTAATCAACCAAGTCTTAGTAATGTTACTTAATTTAAAATTCTGAACTTGTGTATACTAGGTTTTGAAGTTGGAGTACCACAATCGTAGAAAGTGGTGGCTAAGAATATTACTGTTTTCTCTAAGATGCATTCAAGCTAGCTGCCATGCCTTAAACATAACTTTTTAAATCTGGATTGCACTTTCTAACACATGGAGAATCGTTAAGTTCATGCATCATGATATTTACATGTAATAAGTTAATTTAATATTCTCAATGTGTCCACTGCAGTTTAAATGTTTTTTTTCTAAGTTCTGAGTAATTTGTGGAACTAATCCATTCGTTTTTACGGGCATCAAGTTATTTTATGCTATTTATAGTTTGAACTAATCATCAGCGTTTAAATTTTTTATGATATGAAATGTTAGTTTACTCCGGAAGAGAAACTTGAGAGTTTATTTTTGTTATTTTAAATGTTAATATAGCTGTAATGGGTTTCTAATCCTGTTTAATATAATGTAGCTTGCGCACTTTGCTGTTTGGGTTTTGCAAATGGAGATCTAGTCAAAGAACCGCACATGCTTTCGAAGGTGCTATCTGAATCTGCGTGTGATACGCATGCCAGTTTTGTCCCCAAGTGCATTTAATCTAAAGAGAAGGATGTTTTTAATTGATTCTTGTCGTTTTAGCATTGTGACCAATTTATGCTTATGACCTCAAAAAGATTGGACAAGTAAAATTTTTTTTTATGTTTAATTAATAATTTTTTTTAACCAAATATAGAGAGACTCGAACTCGCAACATTTTAGATGAGTATGAGACTATGATATTTGAGTTATAACTTATTGGCTAGTTAATAATATTTAAAAATGTGGAATTAAAGTATGTTATTAAATTATTATATTAAAAAATTAAATTAATAATTAAAAATATTAAGTAAAAATAATAATTGAATAATTATTTAAATTAATTTTTAAGAATTTTAAAAGTGAATATTTTAGTTTTTAAGAAAAATTAATACATGAAAATATTTTTAAGGTTTTATTCTGCCAAATAAATCAGTCTTCAGTTTATTTTCTAGTGGAGTAATTACTCAAATCAGCCTTTAAGAATTTTAAAAGCGAATATTTTTGCCCCTAAAAAAAATTAATACATAGATTAATTTTCAACGTTTTTTCTGTCTATTTTTCAATGTAACTAATAATTTGGTGATAAGTTGAAATTCAAGTGAGAATGGAAGAATAATTTTGATTATACTTAATTACTAGCTATCACACTAAGTTAAATTAAATACAAAAATATCAAATAGTTTTAACATTTGTTGTTGTTGGATTTGAAATTGTGTATGTAGTGAGGATGGTTCAATAATTATTTCTTTTCTTGAAAAAATACTTTATTAGAAATCAAATAGGTTAAATTTAACTTTAAAAATTAATTTGATTATAATATTTACTAATATTTTAATAAAGATATATACTTTTTATATTTTTTATGCAAAAACTTTTTTATATTATAAATACATACATAAGAATCTAACGAATAAATGTATTATTATTTTTGTCTAAAAATGTAAAAAAATTATGGTACAGAATTATTGTGCAAATAATAATAATAATTATTTTATTTTATTTTTTTATGTGGTGTAATTGATACTAATGAATGTCATTGAATGCGTATTCGGTGATGATAATTATATGATCATATCTACTTATAAGCTTACATAATGCATACACTTGTATGTATATAATCAATATTTGGACCACTTTTTAATAAAAAATATATCTAACTTGGAGTTAGAGAATACTCAACATAACAAAATAAAAAGTACAAACAACAAGACATAAAACTAAATAAACCACAATAATATGTTTTTAATTTAAGAGATTTTTTTTGTGACTTAATTTAAGAGAATATGAGACGTAGTACCTCTCTTTTTGTTGGATTTGGAATTGCGTATGTAGTAAGGATGGTTCAATAATATTTTTTTTATAAAAAATACCATATTAAAAATTAAATAGGTTTAATTTAATCTTAAAAATTAATTTAATTATAATATCTACTAATATTCTTTTTCAAATAGATATTTGAAGAATTCAGTGAGTCATGTCGAAAAATGAATGGAAATTGTTATGTTTGACGAAAAAAAAGTTAAAAAATGATTTATGTATTAATTTTTTTGGAAATTAAAATTTCTGCTTTTAAAATTCTTAGAGTCTGATTTGAAAAATTATTCTGACAAAAAATAAAATAAACTGAAGACTGATTTTTTTACCGAAATAAAACCTTTAAAATATTTTTGTGTATTAATTTTTTTAGGAACTAAAATAATATTCACTTTTAAAATTTTTGGAGATTAATTTAAATAATTACTCTAATAAATTTTACTGCTTCTTAATTTTTTCTATTAGTTAATACTTATTCCCAAGTATAAAATATCGCACCTGACTAAAGCCAACATGCTATGAAGATGTGAACTAATAATAATAATAATAATAATAATAATAATAATAATAATAATGATTTTACTTTTAATGTTGGGCTTCCAGTAGTATTTTCTAGCAATAATAAAATTTGGTGTTTTTTTTTTTAATTGTAGAGATTATAAAATTAGATTTGTTAATTATTCTCGATTTAAAATTTTTTTAAACATAAATCTGCACATTTTTTTAATATGGGTGTAAGATTTGTGTAATATTGAGATATTGGCTAAAACTGGTATAATACTTGCATATGGATCTGAAAAATGACTTTATACAAATTATGAATAACAATTCGTCTTATTTACTGTGCACATGTAAGTGACGATTTGCCATTAATAGCTCAATGGCTTTTTTTAATAAATTTTTTACTTTCTCAAATGGTAAGTCACGATTTACTACTACCCCCATATCGATATATTATAATAATAATAATAACAATATTATTATTATTATTATTATTATTATTATTATTATTATTATTATTATTATTATTATTTTGTTTATTGGTGTGATGGCATTGTATTGTTATTATTATTAAAAACATTTCAATTGTTATTATTTTTGTTATTATTCTTCTTATTATTATTGTTATGTTACTATGCTTGTCTTGTTTTATCTTAATTAATAAGAATAAGTTTTATTACTATTATTATTAATGTGAAATAGGTTAGAGATAATTATCAAATTTATTAGAATAATATTTAAGTTTTGTCATTATTATTATTAGCATATTTTAGATATTATTATTGGTAATTCTTATACAACATTATATATTTTATTTTAGAATAATATGATATATTTTTGTTATCATATTAATATTTTTACTATTATTAACGTTAGGCAATAAGCACCGTGAAGTTCTATTATTATTATTATTATTATTATTGGCACTAATAAATCGTGGACCAACGTTTTTTGATATTTAAAAATATTCGTTTTCAATTTGTTGGTAATGATTTATTTATTTAATTTTCATCAAAATTAAAAAAATAAAATTGTTATTATTTTTGAACAATATTATATCTTATTTAAAATCATTATTTATGAATTTTTTACTCTAAATATCCCATGTTAATATATTACACAGAAATATCATAATATTAACGTAAATCACTTTTAGTACTACAATATCAATAAAAATTAGCCACAAATTTGAGCGTTATTTTTTATTTTAATCTTTTTAAACATATAAATTTGACTTTTAAATTTGTATATGAGTATTATTTTTTTTTTAAATATGCTAATTGAACTTTTCAATTTATTTTACGGTAAAATAAAAAATCTACTTCAACACAAATTAAAGTTTTAATTTGTGTACTATAAAATCTGACCATTAAATTTTTTATAAATTTTATTATTTTTAAATATGACTGTCTAATTTATTAATTAAAATAAAAAATTAAATTCATATTAAAAAATTATACCAACTAATTATTACACTGAAATACATACTTTTTTTTTTCATTTCTAAAAAAAGTTCCACGTGATGTAGCGACCAAAAGAAAAGAAGTATATGATGTAATTTTCATTAGCTTGTAGATTCACTTAATCCTCCCCGCATTTTGATTCGTTAAAACGAAATGCTTTGCTATCTTATTCCTTCAAGATGAAATAAAAGTTCAATTTCGCTAGATAAATAACAGAAATTATAAACAATGTGAATAATAAATTGTACTTTCAGTTTATAAAAAGACTAAAAAATTATTTTATCATAAATTATTCTCTCAAAAATATTATTTTTATTTTTTACTCATTTACTTCTAAGTTTTTTTTATCATTGTATACCCTCTTCTAAATTCTCATTGTGCCATCGATCTCTTCCTCGTCAGCCAGCTTCAATGTCGTCGAACTTCTTTTTCGTCAGAAGTTGTCGGTTTAGAATGAAAATAACCATTCACATTCTTAGTAGAATAAACATCCATCAATTTCATTATATCTACTTGAATCCAATTCAAATTAAATAAACATTCACTTTAGAATAAAAATAATCATCCACAAACCTAGTAAAATGAACATTCAACAAATTTCATTATATCTACTAAAATCCAATCCAAATTAAATAAACATCCATTCGCATACCTAATAAAATGAACAACAGTTTAAAACGGCGATCTTAGAGTCTTGAAGAGTCCCTAAACTTTCTCTTACACACTACTTTGTCTTGTGTTGCTATATATGAGAAAAACCCATGAATCGATTCCATCAAAAAGAAAAAAATCAAAATAAAAAAGTGAAAGCTTGTTGTTGTCGTGATTAATAGCGTCGAAATACTAGCAGAAAAGTGCGGAAAAACCAACAAAGAGGAAGCAAGTGTTCACCAAAGTGGATGGGCATGTGGGGTGGGAGGCGCGAGTGGAAGCTTATTGTTTGCGTTAATCACTGGCGTCGAATCAGCAGCAGAAAAGTGTGGAGAAATCGGTGAAGAAGAAGTCAGTATTCACCAAAGTGGATGGACGGGTGGGCTGGTGGGTGGGAGGCGCGTTGGACTGAGCGCCAGAGGAAGGGATGAATCGGGCTGACAGGTGGAGGTGGAGGTATGTCAGGCTGAGCAGCGGAGGGAAGGACTGTCGAGATGAATGACAGTGTGAGTGGAGGAGGGAGAAGAGGGTTGAAATGGAATGAAAAAAGCGACAGTATATTGAGAGGAGGTTACATTACCTAATTCTAATAATTTAAATTCAAAAATTGATTACTCTAAAAAATTGAGAATTTAATTTTAATAATTAATTTATTTTTTTAACCCGTTGTTCATATTGTTCAACATTTATATTGTTCACCTATACTTTTTCATACACGTTTTAGCTGAAAATTATTTCACCTTGTGCTGCTTTAATTTGCAATTAATTACGGTAGAGAATAGGTTATGTTTTAGATGCAAAGGAAAAATATGACTAAAATGAACATAATATCTTTGTGTACATTAAATATAGAGTATATACCCACTTTGGTCCTCAAAGAATTTCGGACCAGCCACTTTAGTCCCCAACTAAAATTAATTACTCGATTGGTCTCTAACAATTAATTCCGTCAGTCACTTAGGTCCTTGGCTTCGTCAACTTTAATGGAAGACAAAATGGTCCCTAACAACTCTAACAGGGGACAAAATGATCCCTGACAACTCTAACAAAGGACAAAATGATCCCTTACTCCTTTGTTCGAAAGTGACGCTGTTCTTCCACAATTTTTATCATATCTCGCATAACCCTAACATTCATATTCTGCTTCTTCACCTTCACAGTCTTCTTTTCTATCTTTTCCTTCCTCCTCTTTTGCTCCAAGATTAAGCCATGGTGTAATTGCCACACATGTCGCACCTACCTCAACATATCATGGAACATACATTTCCTAAATCTCTATGACTGGTACATCCACCTCCTCTGCACCTCACCCACCAGAAGCATTCACTTCCACGTCCTCGATAACATCACCTCCAAGCCCGACATCGTCCACAACATCCTCAAGACCAAGTTCCACAACTACCCTAAGGGCATGCCTTTCTCCGCTCTCCGTCAAGCAATATAGATTGTTGGACATTAGGACATCATGAGAAGATTATCCTTCGACATCATATGCACATTCTCATTTGAAATAGACACTGAGTGCTTCATTTTCCTCTTTTCCGGAGTCCAAGTTGGCAGACAGCTTCGACTTCGCATTCAAGCTATCAGTACAATGAGCAATGTTGCCATTACCACTCATATGAAAACTGAAGCGATTACTGAATATTGGTTCAAAGAAGAAGCTGAAAGAAGCGATTGGAGTGGTGGACAATGTGGTCATGGAGATGATACGGTAGAGGAGGAGTGAGATGACAGCGACGACGAAGGGTCTTGACAAATCATACTTGCTGTCCAGATTCATAGGATCCATGGAAGACGACAAGTAGTTGAGAGACATAGTCATTAGTTTCCTGAGTATGAATTGGTTGAGAACAAGTTGAGGATTTTATTTCTTGTGAACATTGAAGTTGTAGAGTGTGCATTGTGTAGCTTGAAGTTATAGTGTTAGACTATTAATGTTAGACTATTAGAGGAGATCAGAGACTATTTTGTCCCATGTTAGAGTTATCAGGGACTATTTTGTCCTCCGTTATAGTTGACGGAGTAAAGGACCTAAGTGACTGACGGAGTTAATTGTTAGGGACCAATCGAGTAATTAATTTTAGTTGGGGTCTAAAATGTCTGGTTTAAAATTCTTTGAGGATCAAAATGGGTATATACACATAAATAAATAAGTATCTTTTATAATATTTTAAATGGCAAACATATTTTTTTAAATAATAAATATAAAATATATAAATATACAAAATATAAATATTTTTTATTCATGATCAATTACTAGGATAAATTACATGGATAAAATGATTGTTCCTCAATACTACATAGATATCCTAAATTGAATTGTGTTATATACTTGATTTGTATGCAGCTCTATGTAATAAAATCAAATAAGTATGATTTAAACTCTTTCAATATAAATCGAATCAAATGAATTCAGTTTAGTAAGATCAGTAATAAATCAAAACAATTAGATTCGATTTATTATAATAGATTTTTTTATCCATGCATCTTATAGTAAATAAAAATAAATGAATTCGATTTACAAGAGAGAAAACTCTAGGTAAATCGAATCAAATAGATTTGAATTAGTCCGAAATGCAAACAACATAAATTGACACCAAATGATTTGATTTAGTGTTGATATACTCTATCTAAAAGATTCGAATTAGCTTGATTTAAATTACAGCCACAGTTCTCTCCTCTCCCAAAATCCCATGCAAGGGAGAATTCTAAGATCACAACACGGAAAGGTTCAAAATTGCAGATATAGAGAATGATTCAGATCGTATATATCTATCGATTGGACAAAGTTACGCTATATTACTGATAGCATCAATGAAGATGTGAGTAAATAAAATCTCTTTTCTTTAAGTTAAATTAGAAATATTAGCAATATTTAGTAACTTATAGTATTTAATTATAAATATTAGTTAGAGTAGTAATTAAAAATTTTGTTAAAATTTTTAAATTAGAAATACCAGTGGTATTATTGATTTAAGATTGTTTTTAATTAGAGTTTTTTTTAATTAGAAATGTTAGTGCTGGGTGCATATGGATTTAGAGATTTGATTTTTACGAATAAGGTTAAAATAGCATGTACGGTGGAAAACACCATGATTAAAGCATATATGTTGTAATTCGGATTTAATATTTTAAGATAATATTGTCATCATGTTGTTAAAAAATGCTCAATATATTATAAGATTATAATTTTGGCTATTTTTTTTCAATGGAACATGCATAATTTAAAATTTTTTTTAATATAGTTATTTGTTAATTTTATTATAGTTCTTAGTATTCTTTTTTTTATCATTATACAGCTAACCCAATTTATTATCAGCATGAAAAGATAATATGGTATGTCTTTGGGCGACCAGATCATATTATATTTACAGATTGTCGAATTATATCATTTGGCAAAACTCAACTACTACTAATTTAAGTTGGACGAGCTGCTAGTTAGTAGTTTTATGAAAAGATGGCATCTAGAAACGCATACTTTTCATATGTCATTCGACGAATACACTATTACATTACAAGATGTGACGTACCAGTTATGCTTTTCGGTTGACGATAACTATATTAGTGGATGTTTGACGAATTATGAGATGTATACCAAGGACATTGATCGTTGGTTTTCTAGTAATCTACAATCTTAGCACCTCTATTGAGCTGATAGAGCTCAGCATATACTCTATTTTGATGTCGTCCCAAATTCAAGACTGTCACAGTTATATTTGGAGTGGTGGTATGAGCATGGACGGAAGGTTTTATCGCAGGAGCTCTTCTTCGATGATCCCAAAACAGTTTTATTTCTGGCAGAAGTTGCATAGCGAAATGCAAGATAGACATCTCTCATAGAGTAGGTGCCTAATGTCGTGTTGAGAGGAGGGATCACAATTTGAAAGAGAATATACAAAAATATAAACAAACTTAAATGCAAATTTTTTTCCAACGAAAAACAATTTTAAAAGTTGAATTCACTTGTTCAGTTTTATTGATGAACTTTGTCTATCTTGTTTCGCAGTTCGAAGCACTTGAGTTGTCAATGATAAAAGTAATTTTTATATGTCTTGCATTTATGTAGTTTTAACATTAAAGGGGAGACTCACATAAACATTGCCAAAACAACTTTTTTTAAAGTTGTTGATGTGGAACTTTATGATTGGTAGTTTATAAATCCGGTTTATAAAATTTATTTTTAAACCAAATGCTTTAAATCCGGTTTGACTCAATTAGTTTAAATAAACCGGTCCAAATCTTTTCCTTTTTTGCCCTTTTCTTCAGTCCACCAAACTACGTCGTTTCATAATCCTTCTCCTCCTTCAACGTCACTTTCACAGAAGCTCTCTCATCTCTCATATCTCATTGACCCAAGTTTTCTCCTTCTATCAGCATCATCCGACAAGCTCGTCGTCGGTCTCTCCAGGCTCCGATCTCGCATGCCTTCCTTGCCGTCGTCGTCACTGACGGCAGTAGCAGCAACTCCCAGACCTGGACGTCGTCGCCGCTCCGTGTCTTGTCACTGCCTCGTAGTCAATCTCGCGCCGTCATTGCGCCCGTCGACGCCGAGACAGAAGCAGCAAGTCCCCGGCTTCCTCCTCGCCTTCAGCAACTCCTCGGCATCCTTCGCACAACCTGGTCCCAATCTGGTGAGTTTTCAACAAATTTTTCTCTTCGTCTGTTTTGTGTTTGGTTGCTGTGTTTGATTTTTTTGTCAAAAATAATCACATTGAGTGAAGATCACCAATATGGACACATGGGTATTCATAAAAAGATGAACTGTATCAATGATTTAAGCCAAAATTGGAGTTTTTTTACTATTTTATTAATAATTGTATAATTAGGATCAAACATAATTAAATGAGTTATGCTAAAAACTGGTAACTAAAATTGAAATTGATTTTGAAATAAGAAGTTTTGATGAAAGGGAAACAGTAATATAAAAAAATATAATTGCCATCCTTCAATTTTCTGTCAAAAGCAGTGTATAAATGAAGTATGAATATGAATAACTTCTGAGTGTGTACATATGTACAGAAAAAAAAAGAAAGTTATACTAATAAAAGGGTTTATTTAGGTTCCTTGAAACCAAAAAATAAATTAATAATATCAAGGGTTAAGCTCAATTGCATTGTGTGCTAACAAAACTTATACGTTGCACTTCAACTTGATGAATGTGATGATCCGTGACACTCATCATCATTCTCACCTATGAACGCGGGTGACTGACAACCACTTCCGTTCTACTCTAGACCGGGCGCATATCTCTTAGATTCTCCAACAGAATCTTCGTGGTATAAGCTAGATAGATGGCGGCATTCATGAGGATCCGGAAAGTCTAAACCTTGTCTATGGTATTCCGAGTAGGATTCTGGGATTGAATGACTGTGACGAGCTTCAAACTCCTGAAGGCTGGGCGTGATGACAAGCGCAAAAGAATCAAGGGATTCTATTCCAACCTGATTGAGAACCGACAGATGATTAGCCGTGCTGTGACAGAGCATAGGACCATTTGCACTGAGAGGATGGGATATAGCCATTGACAACGGTGATGCCCTACATACAGCTTGCCATGGAAAGGAGTAAGAAGGATTGGATGAATGTAATAAAAAAGTAGAGATACGAGAGGAGCACAGCATCTTCACACACTTATCTGAAATTCCCACTATTAATTTACATAAGTATTTCTACCCCTTTTATTTTCTATTTATTTATTAATTTTCGAAACCCAAAACCTCTTAATCTGCCTAACTGAGATTTACAAGATGACCATAGCTTGCTTCATACCAACAATCTCTGTGGGATCGACCCTTTCAAAAAGTTTTCAAAATTTTTCTTTTATTTTCGTTTTTCTAAAAGAATATTTTCGAAAAAATTAATAAAAATCCAAAAAATCATAAAATCATAAAAATAAAAAAATTTATTTTGTGTTTCTTGTTTAAGTATTGAGTCAATTTTTAAGTTTGGTGTCAATTGCATGCTTTAAAAATTTTTCTTGCATTTTTCGAACACTCCATGCATTCATAGTGTTCTTCATGATCTTCAAGTTGCTCTTGGTAAGTCCTCTTGTTTGATCTTGATGCTTTCTTGTTTTGTGTTGTTTGTTATTTTTCATATGCATTTTTTGTTTGTTAGAGCCCATGCATTAAAGATTTCTAAGTTTGGTGTCTTGCATGTTTTCTTTGCATCAAAAAATTTTTCAAAAATATGTTCTTGATGTTCATCATGATCTTCAAAGTGTTCTTGGTGTTCATCTTGACATTCATAGTGTTCTTGCATACATCTTGTGTTTTGATCCAAAATTTGCATGTTTTGGGTCATGTTTGTGTTTTTCTCTCTCATCATTAAAAATTCAAAAAATATATATATATCTTTTCCTTATTTCTCTCCAAATTTTTGAAAATTTGAGTTGACTTAGTCAAAAATTTTCAAAATTAGTTGTTTCTTACAAGTCAAGTCAAATTTTCAATTTTAAAAATCTTATCTTATCAAAATCTTTTTCAAAAATCACATCTTTTCCAATTTTTCCTCTTTTTCGAAAATTCCAAAAATCTTTTTCAAAATATTTTCAAAATCTTTTTCCTATCTTTACATCTAATTTTTGAAAATTAGCTAACAATTAATGTGATTGGTTCAAAAATTTGAAGTTTGTTACTTGCTTGTTAAGCAAGGTTAAATCTTTAAATTCTAGAATCTTATCTTGTAGTTTCTTGTTAGTTAAGTCTTTTTAAAAAATTAAATCTTTTTCAACAAATCTTTTATCTTTTATCTTATCTTTTTCAAAAATTTTATCTTTTTCAAAATTTGATTTCAAAATATCTTATCTAACCTCTTATCTTCTTATCTTTTTTCAAAATTTGATTTCAAAATATCTTATCTAACTTCTTATCTTCTTATCTTTTTCAAATTTGATTTTAATATCTTTTTCAATCAACTAACTAACTTTTTGTTTGTTTCCTATCTTTTTCAAAACCACCTAACTACTTTTCCCTCTCTAATTTTCGAAAATATCTCATCTCTTTTTCAAAAAATTCTTTTGTTTTAAATTTTAATTTTTAATCTTATCTTATCTCTAATTTTCGAAAATTACTAACCCCTTTTTCAAAATTGTTTTCGAAATTCTCCCTCTCTTTTCTTATTCTATTTATTTATTTAATTACTAACACTTCTCTTCACCCCTCTCCACCTAATATCCGAATCCCCTCTTCTACTTTCTTCTCTCCTTTCTTTTTCTACTAACATAAAGGAATCTCTATACTGTGACATAGAGGATTCCTCTTTCTTTTCTTGTTTCATTCTCTTTCATATGAGCAGGAACAAGGATAAAGGCACTCTTGTTGAAATTGATCCAGAACCTGAAAGGACTCTGAAGAGAAAATTAAGAGAAGCTAAGTTACAACAATCTAAAGGTAACCTTTCAGAAATATTAGAACAAGAGAAGGAGATGGCAGCCGAAAACAATAATAATAGAAGCAACCTTTTAGAAATTTTAGAACAAGAGAAGGAGATGGCAGTCGAAAATAATAATAATGCAAGGAGAATGCTTGGTGACTTCACAAAGCCAACGTCCAAATTTGATGGAAGAAGCATCTCCATTCCTGCCATTGGAGCCAATAACTTTGAGCTGAAACCTCAGCTAGTTGCCTTAATGCAACAAAACTGCAAGTTTTATGGACTTCCATCCGAAGATTCTTATTAGTTTTTAACTGAGTTCTTGCAGATCTGTGAGACTGTAAAGACGAATGGAGTTGACCCTGAAGTCTACAGACTCATGCTTTTCCCTTTTGCTGTAAGAGACAGAGCTAGAATATGGTTGGATTCACAACCCAAGGATAGCCTGGACTCATGGGATAAGCTGGTCACAGCCTTCTTGGATAAGCTGAAAGTGGATGTTCAGACCTTCAAGCAAAAAGATGGTGAATCCCTCTATGAAGCTTGGGAAAGATACAAGCAGCTGACCAAAAGGTGTCCATCTGACATATTTTCAGAATGGACCGTATTAGATATATTCTATTATGGTCTATCTGAATTTT
>NC_029780.3:21653680-21656524 GCF_000817695.3 Arachis duranensis | reverse complement strand
CCTGAAGAGGCCCAAGAACTCATTGATATGGTTGCAAACAACCAATTCATGTACACCTCGGAGAGGAATTCCGTGAATAATGGGATACCTCAGAAGAAAGGAGTTCTTGAAATTGATGCTCTAAATGCCATATTGGCTCAGAACAAAGTGTTGACTCAGCAAGTCAACATGATTTCTCAAAGGCTGAATGGATGGCAAAATGCATCCAACAGTACTAAAGAGGCAGCTTCTGAAGAAGCTTATGATCCTGAGAACCCTGCAATGGCAGAGGTCAATTACATGGGTGAACCTTATGGAAACACCTATAACTCATTATGGAGAAATCATCCAAATTTCTCATGGAAGGATCAACAAAAGCCTCAACAAGGCTTTAACAATGGTGGACGCAATAGGCTGAGCAATAGCAAGCCATATCCACATCTTCTCAGCAACAGACAGAGAATTCTGAACAAAACACTTCTGATTTAGCTAATCTAGTCTCTGATCTGTCAAAGGCCACTTTCAGTTTCATGAATGAAACAAGATCCTCCATCAGAAATCTGGAGGCACAAGTGGGCCAGCTGAGTAAGAAAGTCATTGAAACTCCTCCCAGTATTCTCCCAAGTAATACAGAAGAGAATCCAAAAGGAGAGTGCAAGGCCATTGATATAATAAATATGGCCGAATGCACAAGGGAGGAGGAGGACAAAAATCCTAATGAGGAAGACCTCCTGGGACGTCCTTCAAGCAAGAAGGAGTTTCCTATTAAGGATCCAAAGGAATCTGAGGCTCATACAAAGACCATAGAGATTCCATTAAATCTCCTTCTGCCATTCATGAGCTCTGAAGAGGATGAAGATGTGACTGGAGAGCAAGTTGCTCAATACTTAGGAGCTATCATGAAGCTGAATGCCAAGTTGTTTGGTAATGAGACTTGGGAAAGTGAACCTCCCTTACTCATTAATGAACTAGATACCTGGATTCAGAAAACTCTACCTCAAAAGAAACAAGATCCTGGCAAGTTCTTAATACCTTGTATCATAGGCACCATGACCTTTGGAAAGGCTCTATGTGATCTGGGGTCAGGGATAAATCTTATGCCACTCTCTGTAATGGAGAAGCTGGGGATCATTGAGGTATAACCTGCCTTGTTCTCATTACAATTGGCAGACAAGTCATTGAGGCAAGCTTATGGAATAGTGGAGGACGTGTTAGTAAGGGTTGAAGGCCTTTACATCCCTGCTGATTTCATAATCTTAGACACTAGGAAGGAAGAGGATGAATGCATCATCCTTGAAAGACCTTTCCTAGCCACAGCAGGAGCTATGATAGATGTCAACAGAGGTGAACTAGTCCTTCAATTGAATGGGAACTACCTTGTGTTTAAGGCACATGGCATCGCTCTGTGACAAAAGAGAGTAAGCAGGAAGAGCTTCTCTCAGTTCAGAGTCAAGAAGAGCCCCCACAGTCAAACTCTAAGTTTGGTGTTAAGACCCCATATCCAAACTCTAAGTTTGGTGTTGGGACTATACAACATTGACCTGATCACCTTTGTGGTTCCATGAGAGCCACTGTCAAGCTATTGACATTAAAGAAGCGCTTGTTGGGAGGCAACCCAATTTTATTTAATTTTTATTTTATTGTTATTTTGTGTTTTATTAGGTACATGATCATGAGGAGTCACGAAAAAATCATAAAAATTAAAAACAAATCAAAAACAGCAGAAGAAAAAAATCACACCTTGGAGGAAGCACAGGCTAGCGTTCAACGCCAGAACAGAGCATCATTCTGGCGCTGAACGCCAGAAACAAGCAACATTCTGGCGCTGAACGCCAGAAATGTGCCTAAGAGGAAAAGCTGGCGCTAAACGCCAGTAACAAGCACCAAACTGGCGTTCAACGCCAGAAACATGCTTTACATGGGCGTTGAACGCCCAGAATGTGCACCACACGGCGTTTAAATGCCAGAATGGTGTGCAAAGGGAATTGACATGCCTATTGGGTGCAGGGATGGAATTGCTTGACACCTCAGGATCTGTGGACCCCACAGGATCCCCACCTACTATATTCTCACCTTACCTCCTAATCCTATTTTGTGATGACTATTCCCCATGTCACACTTCCCAACACTCTTCACCAATCACCTCAATTCCTCTTCCCAATCACCCCCTTCACCACTCACATCCATCCACTCTTCCCCATAAACCCCACCTACCTTCAAAAATTCATAACCATTTTCCCACCCATTCCCACCCTAAATAGCCGAATAAACACTCCCCCCTCTCCCTATATATACCCTTCCATTCTACTTCATTTTCACACAACACAACCCCCTCTTCTTCCCCTTGGCCGAACCTACATCTCTCCCTCTCCTCCATATTTTCTTCTTCTTCTTCTTCTTCTCTTCTTTCTTCTCTTTCTTGAGGACGAGCAATATTTTAAGTTTGGTGTGGTCAAAGCATAATCTTTTTGTTTTCCATTACCATCAACGCTTTTTTGTTTTTCTATAACCATCTATGAACCTAAGGCCAGAGAAACCTCTAGAAAGAGGAAAGGGAAGACAAAAGCTTCCACCTCCGAGTCATGGGAGATAGAGAAATTCATCTCAAAGGTCCATCAAGACCATTTCTATGAAGTTGTGGCCAAAAAGAAGGTGATCCCTGAGGTCCCCTTCATGCTCAAGAAAAATGAGTATCCGGAAATCCGACATGAGATCCGAACAAGAGGTTGGGAAGTCCTAACCAACCCCATGCAACAAGTCAGAATCTTAATGGTTCAAGAGTTCTATGCCACTGCATGGATCACTAGGAACCATGATCAAAGTATGAACCCGAATCCAAAGAATTATCTCACAATGGTTCGGGGA
>NC_029780.3:21638023-21653553 GCF_000817695.3 Arachis duranensis | reverse complement strand
TGTGGATCGGGCCATCATGATTCATAGCATCATGATTGGAGAGAAAGTAGAAGTTCATGAGGTCATCTCCAATGAAATCTACAAAATAGCCGACAAGTCCTCCACCATGGCAAGGCTAGCTTTTCCTCACCTTATTTGCCATCTATGTTACTCAGCTGGAGTTATCATAGAAGGAGACATCTCCATTGAGGAGGATAAGCCCATCACCAAGAAGAGGATGGAGCGAGCAAGAGAGACCCTTCACGGCTCTCAAGAAATGCATGAGGAAGCTCATCATCAAGAAATCCCTAAGATGCCTCAAGGGATGCACTTTCCTCCCAACAACTATTGGGAACAACTCAACACTTCCTTAGAAGATTTGAGCCACAATGTTGAACAATTAAGGGTGGAACATCATGAGCACTCCATCATTCTCCATAAAATAAGAGAAGATCAAAGAGCAATGAGGGAGGAGCAACAAAGGCAAGGAAGGGACATAGAAGAGCTTAAGGACATTGTTGGTCCTTCAAGAAGAAGACGCCACTAAAGGTGGATTCATTCCTTGTTCTTTATTTCTTTCTGTTTTCGGTTTTTATGTTGTGTTTATTTATGCTTTGTGTCTCTACTTCATGATCATTAGTATGTAGTAATTATGCCTTCAAGCTATGAATAAAATCCATTAATCCTTCACCTCTCTTAAATGAAAAATGTTTTAATTCAAAAGAACAAGAAGTACATAAATTTCGAAAATTATCCTTGAATTTAATTTAATTATATTGATGTGGTGACAATACTTTTTGTTTTCTGAATGAATGATTGAACAGTGCATATTTTGGATCTTGTTGTTTATGAATGTTAAAACTGTTGGCTCTTGAAAGAATGATGAACAAGGAAAAATGTTATTGATGATCTGAAAAATCATGAAATTGATTCTTGAAGCAAGAAAAAGCAGTGAAAAGTAAAAAGCTTGCGAAAAAAAATGGCGAAAAAAATATAGAAAGAAAAAGAAAAAAGCAAGCAGAAAAAGCCAATAGCCCTTAAAACCAAAAGGCAAGGGTAAAAAGGATCCAAGGCTTTGAGCATCAATGGATAGGAGGGCCCTAAAATCCAGGCCTAAGCGGCTAAACCAAGCTGTCCCTAACCATGTGCTTGTGTCATGAATGTCCAAGTGAAAAGCTCGAGACTGAGTGGTTAAAGTCATGATCCAAAGCAAAAAGAGTGTGCTTAAGAGCTCTGGACACCTCTAACTGGGGACTCTAGCAAAGCTGAGTCACAATCTGAAAAGGTTCACCCAGTCATGTGTCTGTGGCATTTATGTATCCGGTGGTAATACTGGAAAACAAAATGCTTAGGGCCACGGCCAAGACTCAGTAGTAGCTGTGTTCAAGAATCAACATGCACGGCCAAGACTCATAAAGTAGCTGTGTTCAAGAATTAATGTACTGAACTAGGAGAATCAATAACACTATCTAAAATTCTAAGTTCCTATAGATGCCAATCATTTTGAACTTCAAAGGAAAAAGTGAGATGCCAAAACTGTTCAGAAGCAAAAAGCTACAAGTCCCGCTCATCTAATTAAATTAATATTCATTGATATTTTAGAATTTATAGTATATTCTCTTCTTTTTATCCTATTTGATTTTCAGTTGCTTGGGTACAATCAACAATTTAAGTTTGGTGTTGTGATGAGCGGATAATTTATACGCTTTTTGGCATTATTTTTAGGTAGTTTTTAGTAAGTTCAAGCTACTTTTAGGGATGTTTTCATTAGTTTTTTATGTTAAATTCATATTTCTGGACTTTACTATGAGTTTGTGTGTTTTTCTGTGATTTCAGGTAATTTCTGGCTGAAATTGAGGGACTTGAGCAAAACTCTGAAAGAGGCTGACAAAAAGGACTGCTGATGCTGTTGGAATCTGACCTCCCTGCACTCGAAATAGATTTTCTGGAGCTACAGAACTCCAAATAGCGCGCGCTCAACGGCGTTGGAAAGTAGACATCCAGAGCTTTCCAGCAATATATAATAGTCCATACTTTATTCGGAAATTGATGACGTAACTTGGCGTTGAACGCCAAGTACATGCTGCTGTCTGGAGTTAAACGCCAGAAACACGTCATGATCCGGAGTTGAATGCCCAAAACACGTTATAACTTGGAGTTCAACTCCAAGAAAAGCCTCAGCTCGTGGATAGATCAAGCTCAGCCCAAGCATACACCAAGTAGGCCCCAGAAGCGGATTTATGCATCAATTACTTACTCATGTAAACCCTAGTAGCTAGTCTAGTATAAATAGGATAAGTTACTATTGTATTAGGCATCTTTTGACAGTTTAATCTTTTGACATGGTAGTCTTTGATCATTTGGTCTCTTGATCATTCAGGGGGCTGGCCATTCAGCCATGCCTGAACCTTTCACTTATGTATTTTCAACAGTGGAGTTTCTGCACACCATAGATTAAGGGTGTGGAGTTCTGCTGTACCTCAAGTTTCAATACAATTACTATTACTTTTTATTCAATTCTCTTTTATTCTTATTCCAAGATATACGTTGCACTTCAACTTGATGAATGTTATGATCCATGACACTCATCATCATTCTCACCTATGAACGTGCGTGACTGACAACCACTTCCGTTCTACCTTAGGCCGGACGCATATCTCTTAGATTCCCTAACAGAATCTTCGTGGTATAAGCTAGATAGATGGCGGCATTCATGAGGATCCGGAAAGTCTAAACCTTGTCTATGGTATTCCGAGTAGGATTCTGGGATTGAATGACTGTGACGAGCTTCAAACTCCTGAAGGCTGGGCGTGATGACACGCGCAAAAGAATCAAGGGATTCTATTCCAACCTGATTGAGAACCGACAGATGATTAGCCGTGCTGTGACAGAGCATAGGACCATTTTCACTGAGAGGATGGGATGTAGCCATTGACAACGGTTATGCCCTACATACAGCTTGCCATGGAAAGGAGTAAGAAGGATTGGATGAATGTAATAAAAAAGTAGAGATACGAGAGGAGCACAGCATCTCCATACGCCTATCTGAAATTTCCACTATTGATTTACATAAGTATTTTTATCCCTTTTTATTTTCTATTTATTATTAATTTTCGAACTCATCATAAACCAATTTAATCTGCTTAACTGAGATTTACAAGGTGACCATAGCTTGCTTCATACCAACAATCTCTGTGGGATCGACCCTTACTCACGTAAGGTATTACTTGGATGACCCAGTACACTTGCTGGTTAAGTTGAACGGAGTTATGATCACACCAGAAATTATTAAGATCCCAATTTATCACACCATGATCTCTTTGGGGTATTTTTGATTTCACACGAATACAAAGAGACCAACTTTGAGGATCACAATTTTGTCCATCAATAAACAAGAACAGGTAGAAGTAGGAGATAGCTTCATAAGACATCTTAATCTAAACTAAAAAAAATAGACTAAAATGGAAGTTAACAGGAGCTCTGTATGCAACTCAAACTTTAAATCAAAAATTGATAAATTAAAACCAAGTTAATGAGAGAAAACACAACATACAAAGAGGAATTGTTAACTGTTACACCATAAATATTATGAAGTTAGTGTGATTCAATATAATCTTTTTCTTGCATAGGTAATTTGCGATTCCTACACACCACAGGGTGAGCCTATCCCTACAAACAAGAGACATAAAGCTGTCGAAATTTTCAATAACCCGAAGGTCCAAGCTGAAGTTCCATGGTATATATTATGCTCTTAAAAGAAAGATAACCAAAAACCAAATATTTCCTTCTTATGTTCAAAATGATTTGGTATCTACCTATATATATATAGTTTCATTGCATTTGCATGAAGCAACTACTATCATCATTCTATTGGTAGGTGTTGTTAGCATATCATCATCAACGATGGGAAGAGCTCCATGCTGTGAGAAAGTAGGGTTGAAGAGAGGAAGATGGACAGCTGAAGAAGATACATTGCATGAAGCAATTACTATCATCATTCTATTGGTAGGTGTTGTTAGCATACCATCATCAATGATGGGAAGAGCTCCATGCTGTGAGAAAGTGGAGTTGAAGAGAGGAAAATGGATAGCTGAAGAAGATAGGATATTGACTCAATACATAGAAGAACATGGGGAGGGTTCATGGAGGTCGTTGCCTAAGAATGCTGGACTCTTAAGGTGTGCTAAGAGTTGTAGACTCATATATATATATAGTTCCATTGCATTTGCATGAAGCAACTACTATCATCATTCTATTGGTAGGTGTTGTTAGCATATCATCATCAACGATGGGAAGAGCTCCATGCTGTGAGAAAGTAGGGTTGAAGAGAGGAAGATGGACAGCTGAAGAAGATAGGATATTGACTTAATACATAGAAGAACATGGGGAGGGTTCATGGAGGTCGTTGCCCAAGAATGCTGGACTCTTAAGGTGTGGTAAGAGTTGCAGACTCAGATGGATAAACTACCTCAGATCAGATGTCAAGAGAGGCAACATCACTCCCCAAGAGGAAGAGATCATTGTCAAGTTGCATGCTGTTCTTGGTAATAGGTATATATATAAATATATGCTGCCTCTCTCTAATCACAAATTGATATGTTTAATTAAATTGTTATTTAATACGTAAAGATAACTTTTCCTGAATTTTCGCCCTTTAATTACAATACTACTCCTACTAGTTTTCTATTCCCTTTCCTCGATTATTTTATATTATCATTGCTGTTCAAAACATGTATGAAAAATTACTATCATAACAGTTTATTGTAACAATTTAGTCTGATGATACACGAATATAATAGTGATATGCTTAATTAGCTAGCTTTGAGTGAATCCATAGAAGCTAACACTACACATATAGAAGGAATCTGATATAGTGAAAAAGAAACATCAATTATATTCCTAGCTAAGACTAATATGAAACATTAAATTAATCAAAACTGAAAATAAAATGATAATTTTTCCAAAGTTAAATTTTTCTCAGTTGTAAGTTAATAACTTAATAATAACCAACCAGCATAAGCTAATGTTAATTCAAGAGGATATGCAAATTAGCATGTGTTTACAATTTTAAAGAAATGAATAAATCATAATTTACCAAAGTAGTTTCTTGTATCTGAGTGGGAAATAGTTAATTCTATTTTGATGATGTTTTGTTTGGTATGTAATAAATGTAGGTGGTCAGTGATAGCAGGGCATTTACCAGGAAGAACATACAATGAGATAAAGAACTATTGGAACTCACGTTGGATCAGGAGAAAAATTTATTGCTTCATGAAATCTTTGAATGATTATTCCTCCTTTCCTCCCACCATTGACAATTGCTGCATTAAAAGCTTCCAAGAGAAGAGCACCTACTCGATCTACTGCACCTAATAAGAACTTAGAATTAAGGGACACAAAAGAGGTGATAATGCTTCAACAACCAAGCATTCAAAAGAATAATGCTGATCATGACAAGAGTGATAGTGATTGGAACACTACTAGTGCTACTACACCTCCAAGTTCTTCTTGTTCTTCTTCTTCTGTGAGTTCTGTGTATGATTGGCATCTTTCTAACACTTTAAATTCGCTACTTCTTATTTCAAAATCCATTTTAATTTTAGTTACCAGTTTTTTGCATAACCCATTTAATTCTATTTGATCCCAATTATACAATTATTAATAAAATAGTAAAAATCTCAATTTTAGCTTCAATCATTCATACAGTTCATCTTTTTATGAATACACATGTGCCGATATTGGTGATCTTCACTCAATATGATTATTTTTGACAAAAAAATCAAACACAACAACCAAACATAAAACAGACGAAGAGAAAAATTTGTTGAAAACTCACCGGATTGGGACCAGGTTGTGCGAAGGAGGCCGAGGAGTTGCTGAAGGCGAGGAGGAAGTCGAGGACCTGCTGCTTCTATCTCGACGTCGACGGGCGCAATGACGGCACGAAACTGATTGCGAGGCAGCGACAAGAGACGGAGCGGCGACGACGTCCAGGTCGGGGAGCTGCTGCTACTGCCGCTAGTGACGACGAGGGCGAGGAAGGCACGCGAGATCGGAGACGGAGGAGACCGATGACGAGCTTGTCGGATGATGCTGATAGAAGGAGAAAACTTGGGTCAATGAGATATGAGAGATGAGAGAGCTTCTATGAAAGTGAGGTTAAGGGAGGAGAAGGGATTATGAAACGACATCGTTTGGGAGATTGAAGAAAATGACAAAAAAAGAAAAGACTCGGATCGGTTTATTCAAACCAGCTAGGTCGAACCAGATTTTAAGTATCTAGTTTAAAAATAAATTTTATTAACCGATTTTATAAAACACCAATTATAGAATAACACGTCAACAACTTTAAAAAAAGTTATTTTGGCCATCTTTATATGAGTCTCCCCCTAACATTAATATCTTGCCAAATCTTAAGAGTGAAATATAAAAATAACAAATATGCTTCTCTTTTTATGTTATACAATTATTTTTTTGTCAAACCAAATAATTTTATATGCAGTCTGTTCAAGTCACCATTTTCATGTATTATATATAATATTTCAAATCAATTAAATTTTTGCAAATGTTTTGATAAAAAAGTTATATCATATAATAATTTTTTAAAGAAAATAATCAGTTAATAAGTTTTTAATAAAATAAACTAATTATTTGTCAAATAATATTCAATAAAATTTAATTCTTTTATATTTTTGTATTACAATTTAAAATATTATATAATAATTAATTTTAATAAGTAAAAAATAATTCATACTTTGTGTATTTATATATTTTATATTTATTTATTAAAAAGTAAAAATTACATATATCATTAAAATATTATATATTAAAATATATTTATTCATTTATGTATTAGTGTATTATGTATTTATTATAATTCATTAATTTTTTTATAATAATTTTTTATTTTTTTAATGAAATTTAAATAATTTATAAAAACATATTACATTCAATGGGGACAAAATTTTGTACTTATTTTAGACACCCGTGGAAGGTGTATCTTAATTCTTAACATTCGATCTAAAATTGGGTTGGATGTATTTAGGTGTTATAAATTTTAACGGCGTCTAATTTTGGTGTTTATTGGACAAGTCAAAAGCATTTTCCTAGAGATCAAGGCAACGGTGAAAACAGGGTCAAGTAATAAGTTTAATTTTAATTGAGAAATGAATTTTCTCAATTTTTTTTAANAAATTGAGAGAATCTATTCCCTTTCAATTGAGAAAATGATGGTTGAAACTTGGAGGAATGCAACATTCAGAGAATCACGATTATATTTATATATTTACAAATATAATGCCATGCGTTTTCAACACCAAAGTTAACTACGCTCTGAATTGAGCTCCAGAAAGCGCCAAAACGACGCAGTTTTACTGTTGTCTACAAAATCATGTATGGAGAGAGTTCATGGTACCGAAACCATCACCACCTAATAGAGCATGAACGCATTCATAGCTCTTTTACTGTTATTCACCTAAAAGTCTTCTTCGACACATTTTGCTGCAATGAAAAACACTTTTGTCATATTGATATCTTATAGCAGAGTCGAAAAAAATATATATATCAAAACTAGAATAATATTAAACCAATATATATACCTAGAAAGCAATTTTGTGGTTGGGAAAACAAGAAATACGACATCAAATAATTAAACCAATATGTTAAATAAGATTATTAAAATGTTATGCAGTAATAATTTGAACATATTCAATTATTCTTACATTTTGTCTATTAATTGTTATAAAAAAAATATTGATAAAAAATATTGCTGTGATGCACTTGGTCGTGACACCAAAGAAATCCTCACTTTCTCCGATTGAGAATCTAGAGTCTAGACAGTGTATTTGAACCTTAATTATTAACACTAGCACAGAAAATGATTATGAAATTCTAGTTCTGTAATCTGATTATAAACCTTAGTGATTTCTCAATAATGGCTAAACTAAGTTTTTGTTTCATAAGTTTGAGCAAAGCATTTAAAGGTGACGGAGCAAAGCATTTAAAGGTGACGAATGTGTTTTAATCCACAGCGCAGAAAACAGTGACAGACTGACAGTAATCGCTAATTATTCATTAAAACGATGAAAAAATGAAGCATATTTGTTCTCTAGCAGACTAGCACTAGCAGCGAAGCTCTGAACTATCAACGTAGCACTCACATGATAGAGCAATACTGCAGGAAAAAAACTGGAGGAAAAGTAAATTGACATCATGTCCCAACGAATTGACTAAAGAGGAAAATTTGACATCAATCTTCTAACATTAAAGTTAGTAATTGGGATTATGTTAGATTGTACGCAATCATGTTTCACAGTAGGAGCCCCTTACAGAATCAATTATTCAATCTTTCCAAACTCACTTATCACAAAAATTGAAATGACATTCAACGGATTAGATGGATAACATAACAGAGCATATAATATATACATACCTCTTCAAGTGGAAAGCTGAGCACAAGTAAAGCCACTGTTAACAAGCTGGTCAACGGCATCTCTGAACTTATAATAGTCCTCAACTTTGTTGTACACCTGATGAGAAATCCGAGCATAGCCGGTGACCACATCCCCCGCGGAGATCGCGGCTGCCGGCGCTCGAAAATAAATAGGGACCTCAACCCCAAATTCATCCCTCAAATGAGTCCTCAACCTAGCCACATCCAAATCACACTTAATCCCCAAGCAAGCCGGCAATCCAACCATGGCCATACTCGCACACATCTCCGGCGGGCTTCCGAGATGTGTCCCCCAAGCCGCAGCCAGCATCTGACCCATCTCAACAACCTTTTCATGGTTCCTCCTCTTAATCCCCTGAATTCCCCCTTCAAACCTGTTCACAAATTCCAGCACATCAGGTACCACAAGCTGTGCACTATAGTCCCTATTCCCTATCCATGCACTCTCAACGGCTAAACCGTTGCCGTACTCATGAGACACCACAGGGTGATGCAGATCGCAAGAACTGGAGTTCTTGCGACTGTACAAAAACGCAATCGACGGTGGACAAAAGAACCACTTGTGCAAATTGCTAGTGTAAAAGTCAGCGCCAATTTCTTGCATGTCAACGCTGGTACACCCTATCCCGTGCGCCGCATCCACAAAAACTTTATCCACACTTTCCTCTCTGCAGATCCTAACTAACTCCTTCACGGGGATCACCACGCTGGGCATCGAAGTCACGTGATCGATAACTGCCAGTCTAACCGTTTTCCCGCCAGATTTCGCTCTTTCCAATGCGCAACGGAATTCTGTTATGATTTCGTTGGGGGAAGTTAGGGGGAAGGGGAGGGGGACCTCGATGACATCGCCGCCGGCGCGTGACACGTACGCCTCCACAGACTTCTTGACGGAGCCGTATGCGTAGTGGAGCATGACGACGGCGTCGACGCCTTTATGGAACCTTCCCTCATGGAAGGCCCAGGCGGTTTGTTGGAGGACGACGGCGGCGGCGGTGGTTGCGTTGTCGACGATGGAGATCTCGTCGACGTGTTCTGCGTTGACGAGGTCTTTTATGATGGTGCGGGAGTGGAGGATCCCTTTCTTGAGCTCGTTGAAGTAGAAATGGTCAGGCTGCCGCAGGTTGAGGAGCTGCCACCGGCGCTGGGAGGCGATTACGGAGGCAGGGCAACATCCGAAGCTGCCGTTGTTGATGCGCGCGACGGCGGGGTCGTGATGGGAGAATTCCGATTGGAGGTCGGCCTCAGTGATGACGGCGACGGCAGCGGTTGGAGCGAGCTTTGGTTTCTTTGACACGTGACGGTTGGATATAGCATCACCATTGAGGTGGTTGTTATGGGTGGCCATTTTGGAATTGAGAGTGGAAGATGGGAATATTATTGAGAATTGGGAATGAGAACAAAGATAAGTGGTGGTGGAATGGATAATGCAGTGTTTTACAGTACATTATGGTGAGAGAGAAGATGATGGGATGGGATGGGATTGGAGGAGGAATATTATAAAAATGATGACGAGGGAACCAATTTGGAAAGTGGCCCCTTTTTTTTCTATGTAAAGATGATTCATTTTGTTTCTTCAAATTCTGTTCGCAGTTGCATGTATGTAGTAACCCATTTGCTGTCTTCTTTCATGGTTTGATTCTGCGGAAGTTGTAAATTACTCCTGCACTATTGATAGGAACTCAATAGTATGTTATATACGTTTTTATTCAACAATCATTGATACCAGATTTACTGTTTATTAGATATGTGTTCCTACCCCCCAAAATTACAAATTTTATGTTGTTAGTTTAGTCCACACTCCACAATAGGAATATCTGTTTGTTAACAGTTAAGTACAGTAATTAATTTTTTTATTAACTTATAAAAACTTAGATGAGCAGAACACGCTGAAGTTTTAAAGCTTTTGATGCACATGACTTATTTAACAACTTTGAAATATCATTATATAAGTAATCATGGTATTTGGTTTAAATTAGCTCCAAAGGTACTTCAATTAATTTTTTAAACTATTAGTGTAATAAGGTAATAAGTATGAAATGAGATTTTTTTTTTCCCCGAAAGAAAAATATGAAATGAGAATAAATATAAATATAAGCAACACATTTTTTTTCGCAAGACTATTTTTAATTTGAAGTTAGTTTATATAAATTTTCTTAGTTTATATAAGTATCAAACTATCAAAATTAAAACTATACATCAGTAGCCGAAGAATTGTTTTTATTGGAAAATTTAGAAGGTGATGGACGGCACCATGTTTTTAAGGCCTGATTGCCTGTGTTTTTGTCAACTTCATTTTCCATTATTTTAGCTTCTGTTGTCATTTTCACACATATTTCTATTGTTAATTTTGGAGAAACTGTAACGCAAACACCGATACAATCAGCTTTCACAGCAATATTCTATAATGAGGTCGATGTTACGTTTGGAAGACTATTATCTTCCGAAATAATTTTAAAATTCTTGATAGATACAAACACCGGATACCTAATAGCAACCTAAAGAATGATTTGTAGTGCACCCTCTTAGTTACACCGTGTGCTTTCGAAGATTCAAATCTACTTTTATAACTACATATATGTATTATCTGTTTTTTTTTTTGGGTATTTGTATTATCTGTTTTAAGTGCAACAAGTTTCTACCCATAGAATCCTCCATTAAATAAGATAATCAGCATATAATCAGACCAAAAAGGAAATTGCTGACTTTCTTGATCTTGCTGTTGGGGTTTTTTCTTTCTTTTATGAGGCCCAAGAAATTTTTAAGGTGATGGACAGCACCATGTTTTTAAGGCCCCCATTACCTGCGTTGTTGCCAACTTCATTTCCCAATTAGAAAAGTCTAAGAAGCTAGCAACTTTTGTATTTTTTGGCCGGCACTTAACCATCAAAAGAAAAGTAAGTGATTTCTCACCATTGAATGTAATCTCACACCATTAAAAATACTATTGATGGCTAATTGATGGTTACAAAATACCAAAGTTGCTGATCTTCTAGCATTCCTCTCCCAATTATTTTAGCTTTTGCTGTCATTTCCACACATATTTTCATTGTCAATTTTGGAGACTGTAAGGCATTAGGCATACACCGATATACCCAGCATTCACAGCAATAAGCACTTGAGCAGCTAGGAAAAATGGAGTATAAAGATAAACTAATGTCATTACTCGTATAACTAGATTGAAACTCTTAACTAAGATAATCAGCATATAATCAGACCAAAAAGGAAATTGCTGACTTTCTTCATGATCTTTATAGTCAGCATATAATCGAATATCTTAAGTGTTAGTTTTGAGAAAAAAGATTATTAGACATGGTAAGTAACTAGCTTAATTTACTCCTTGTGATGTTATGAAGTGACCTTCATTGGTTATACGATAAAATTCAAAGGGCATACAATAAAACTTACAAATGCAATAAAACGGTAACCTGATCCACTAAGTAGATGCTAAAAGAGTTACTGGTGTGGTGTGATTCACTGTTGCTAGTCCATCATTAAAGCATCCAAAATATATCATTTTTTTTCTGCTTTCTATGTAATAAGAGAGAGAGGAACAGCCAGTACTACTTTTTGTTGTCATAAGCAGCGATATTCTGGGGTTCACACTCGGGACTAAATAAACGAACCAGCAAAGCTGTGCTTGCGCTTGTAGTTACAGCACCACAAGCTGCCCAACGAAGACTCCTGGGAATTGTAATTCGAGGGCCTGCAGTGATAATGATGCAAAACTTAATTACTAGTTGTAGTGGAACTGTGGAAGGACTCAAAAAAGTTGAAAACATTTGCACCCAAAGCTATTTGAAAAATTCATAAGACCATTTTAGAGTGAAACCAGATATATGAAACACATTTACTTTCTTTTCTACAGCTTTATTTTCTTTTTCTCATATTCTATTTAAGGGGTAATTTGCGAGTTGGGATTTTGGAGAGGAGAAGGAAGTGGTTTGTAGTGTAGAATTTCAAAGTATAACACTACAAATCCTCCTTCCCCTCCCTTTCCCTCTAAAACCAACTTACAAAAAACTCATGGCGAACAAGAAAACAGAAAGTGTGACAAATGAAAAATAGTGGCTATTCCCAGTGCAATGTTCACAGATAACAATACAGACTAGCTTCTACCAAAAGAGCAGACAAAAAATCTGCAAAAGTCATATTGGCTCACATTAATAAGTGGATTTCCTATTTCTAATTAGACAAGAAAAAGATCCATGCATTGTCTATTTGCTTTAATATCATCATCCAAGGAAGATCAAATGACTATTCTTGGTTTTGGTAAATAGAAAAAAGGCCAAAAAAAGAAGCAAGGGCTCAAAGTTGTAACCATTTCAAGAAGCCAAATAAATCACAGGAAAGGAAACATGGAAAAACATCAAACAGAAGAGTTTGCTGAGATTCAAGTGGGACAATGTCACTACTCTTCTGTAATAGTGCCAATGGGCCTGAATTGGCTTGACCGCTTAAGGATTTGGTGAAGGGTTAGCTACAGATTGGAGGGGTTATATGGGGCTAGCATCAGGAAAAAGTCTTAAGTCAAGCATGGTTCTACCTAATCCATGATTAGGATTCGTCTCTCCCCATTCTTCTATCTTGATCCCAATTTTTTGACTAATTGCAAGTATGGTTGAAGAATCAAAGGGTTAAATGTAGTGAACCTGTTATGTTACCATAATCTTACACTTTACATTGATACTGCTACAAGAGTGTATTGAACCTGTTACATTACTATAATCTTCTGAAAAACATTCAGTGATACTGCTAGCATTACATTGTTTATTCATTTCCCATTTCTATATTAGTAATTCTGGACCGAGGTAAGTAGAGCTAAGCATATCTCCCTGTAACCAAGTATTCAGAGTTATATTCTTCCCATTATTTACTAGAATGATGATCTTTTATTGTTTCCTGGTCCACTAGTGATACTGTTAACTATGGGTCATTAAGGGCTCAGGCGAATACATACATAAAGTACCGAATAACACACATTAAAAAATGATAAAAAAAAAACATGTATTATGTTTATAAATGAGTGAACTTTTGAAATTTGCTTGTGAAAGACATTCATAAATGCAAGGAAGCAGAAACTATACCATTATGATAAATGTAGCATTTCACCAAACACTTAGAAGGCATGTGAAAAATAATAAGATGCACAGATATAAACAAGGGAACAAAAGAAAAAAACAAACCATAGTGCAATCGGCACAGGACCCAAAATCCTAAGGCTCCACCAACACTGTATATCCCTGCAGTGTGTCTCATCAACCTGGAGCAAGGTTTTGCATCAGACCTCATCAGCTCACCATCGGAAAATCCCAAGAAACGCCTCAGCGACATCTTATTACTTTAGCTGACACAATTCATTAGCACCATATTAGAAGAATGAATGATTATTCAATCTAGCTACTGGTTCACTGGATCAATGGTTCAACCGTAGTACAAAAATTAGCAAGAACTGAACAATTATTAGCAAAAAGTTAACAAATCAACAAGAACAGTAACAGCAACAATCACTAACAAATTAACAAGAACCATAACAGCAATAACTACAAGAATTGAACAATTATTAGCAAAATCTTTAAGTAATCAATAATAATAACAGCAAATAAATTCAATCACTACAAGAAATGAACATCTATGCAACAACATAGCAATTAACAACAAGAATCAGCAACAAGAAGAACAACTAACAGAGGCTGAAGAAGAACAATCAGTGAGGAGATACTGAAGAGCTGAATCGAGGAACAGAGTGGCGCACTATACCTGAACGCCGGAAGGGATGGAACTGCAGGCGAGTCGTGCTGAAGGAGACGGCAACGAGACGCAGAAGACGACGGCAGAGCTCGCGGAGTGGCGGAAAGAGGAACTCGCAGCTTCAATCTCTGGGAGAGGAAGGGCACGCACCGTCGGAGATGAGGGAGACTATCACGGCGGAGCAGAAAGGACGGCGGCGTCTGGAGAAGAACTGGACGCTGGTGGCTGCCGCAGAATGGGACGGTGTTGGCCTGCTGGGAGTGTGGCGGACTGGAGGTGGCGCCTGGACAACGGAGAGGAAATTAGAAGACTGAAAATGAGAAAGAGCTTATTCTATACGAAAAAAATCTAAAAGCTTCAAAAAAAAATCATAAAAAAAAAATCACATCTTTATTAAAGATTTAAATTTTTATTATTTTATATAATAAATTGTTCATAATTTATCATTAAAAAATTTAACATAAAAATTTAAAAAAAAAAATCAAACCACATAATATTCTACCACCAAAAAAACATCATTGTGAATTTGAGACAGCATTGTCTTGCTATTATTAATCACTTTGTAATTGTTCTATCTTCATTCTTCATACAGCAAAAAAAAATTAACCATTAACAAAATTAACTCAAGAACTTCAGAGAATCAATAACTCACAGTAAGTAAAAATTAAAAAAAAATTAGTATTATAATATTATTAACTCAGCAATTCAGAATCACATTAAGTCATAAAATTCACTCAAACCGAAGAAAAATAAATTAAATCCAACAATTCAAAATCACAAAATCAGAATTATTAACAAATTAAATCACAGAATGAGCTAAAACAAGTAAAAATAAATTGAAACCAGCAACTTAGAATCACAAGATTAGAATTATTAACAAATCACAAAATCAGCTCAAAGCAAACAAAAATAAATTAGACCCAACCACTCAAAATCACAGAATTAGAATTATTAACAAATTTAATAACAGAATCAACCCAAAACAAGCAAAAATAAATTGAAGCAGTAGTTCTTACCGGCGACGAGAGAGAAAGGAAGTGAGCTTGGACAGAGAGAGAGCTCGAACAGGAAAGTGAGCTCGAATGGAGAGACAGAGAGCTCGAAGGGACGAGGACTGACGGACCCAGCAACCTTATTCGACGGCGACGCCACGAGCTCGACCCAGATCTCGTTCGACGGCGAGGAGAAGACGAACGGTGAGAAGTGGGCCGAGTAGACCTTTCCACAGGCAACAGTGGCAACCACGGCGAGGAGAAGGGTTCGGCGACCTCCTTTGCTGTTCGGGTGATGAGCTTTGGATGGTGGGTGGTGGGCTGGTGGCTGTTCGAGAAGGGTATTAGGGTTTCTT
>NC_029780.3:21627936-21637983 GCF_000817695.3 Arachis duranensis | reverse complement strand
ATGAATAATTTTCGATTTGGCCGATTTTTTGCTGGTTTTTTTTGTCAGACAATTCTTTAAATGAATTTAAATCCTCTAAATTTTAAATTTTTATTTTAAAAAATAAAGTTAAATCTCTTATTATTAAATATTTTTTTATATTTTTTTTTAATTTTATTTATAAAATAAATGATAATAAATTATATTTTATTTTTTAAAATAAATTTTAAAATTTAGATGATCCAAATCCTTTTTAAATCAATCAGCCTGACTTGAGAACTGGTTTTTGATTAATCAAGTCGAATCGATTGATTCGATTTAATTTTTAGAACCATTATAAAAAGTTACAAATTAATATAATAATTAAAATTTGTGAATATTTTTTGATATAGATTAAAATGTGTGAAATTAAAATGTATTACTGAATGACTAGAGGCTTGGGCCCATATTTGAATTGTATCAGAGTCCATAAAAAAATAGAATGGTGGTTGGTATGGCTTGTGGCTTGGGTCATGCCACACTTCATGATCAGGATTGAGCGGATTATTTTGGAAGGATAATTCATGACCAAAAATAAAGGGAAGGGTCCGTGATGGAACTCAAGCATAACCACTCCATGATCGAGCGAGATATGTACTATGTAGTAGATTTAACTGCTAAACTATGAGTTTACTTGTTTGATTTGTAGATGCGATAACGTTATTTTAATAACTAAATTTAATTAAATTGATTTAATAATTTAAAGATTAATAAAATAATTTTTAATTAAAAAAAGAAAAGACACAAGTTAAACACGCTTTAAAAAATGTCATTATTATTCTCTTTATCATCTCATAAGTACTTATGGAAGAAAAGAAAAATACTTTGTTATCTAAAAACACATATTGTATATCCTTATTTATATTATATGCATTATTGAAAAATTGAGAATAGTTTTATCCATAGAAAAATATCTTAAAACTATCTCCTAGAAATAGGAAGGGTTTTCAAACTTTAGTTTTCGAACTTCTCAACATTTTATTAGTTTTGAACTCTATATATCATCTTGTAATTTGATCTAATAATAGTTTCTATTCTTAACAAGGTTTAAGAAAAGAATATTTAAGATTAATAGGTTATTGAAGAATCAATCTGAGTCATTATTATTAGTCACCAAAAAAAATCTGAGTCATTATTGAAGATAGAAATGAGCCAATTTGAGTCATTGTTTAACTTTGAGAAAACTTAAGAAAATAATATCTAAAAGTTCTTTAGATTGGATTGCGGTATAATCTAAATTAAGACTTAACCTGAGAAACCTTAGTGCAAAATATAAGTACTTGTACACTTGTTCAATTAGTGAAACTCTCAAATTTTCTTGGAGAATAAATATAAACATTTTGAGATGAACTATTACATATTGATATGTACTTTTTCTGAACTCTTATCTCTTTTATTTTGAGTATAACATTTATATTCTATTAAAAAATTTTCTTTTGATAGGTTTCAACTTTTGTAGATATTTGTAAAGTGCTATCAAATTGTTCTGAAGTTTATTAAGAACTTAAAAGTCTTTCGTGTAAATTTGAGTATTTCATAAATACTTATAAACCTCTTATTTCATTGTCTTGTAAATAGTAACATTATAACTTGTTTACTACATGAAAAGGTTCTCTTAAGCTATATGCTAACATACTTTGTTGCATACAAGTTCAAAGATTTGAAGAACATGTATACTTCATTTGTTTTAAAAAAAATGTTCATGCACGAATCAACCACTTCTCCTACACCTTTTACTAAATTCAGAACTTGAGACAATAATTAGATCTGTGTTAAGACATGTGAAATCATGATGATGATGGTGTTCATACCCTGACCCAATAATAAAGGCCCAAGTCCAAACGAAAGGCCTAGTCCAAAGGATTGAGTCTTGCTGAGCACCGACCTTCGTACTGAGAAGTCGGTCTTGACTACGATTCGCTCTAAAGAAGTCGGGATGGAGAATAGTTGGCAGATCAACATCAATCCAAACAAGTAACTGCCCCTAAGATCTCTCTAACCACTTCCAGGAGCCATATCTTAACCTCCCTAAGATAAAGGGACGGTTATCACCCTAAAAGGGTGGCACTACTTCAGCGGTGGTTATTGGCTCACCACTATAAATACACTGACACTCTTCAGGTATCTCTAAGTCCAATACTCTCTAGACCTGCTCACACCCTTGCTAACTTAGGCATCGGAGTGTCTTTGCAGGTACCACCCCCATCTCCTCGTACAAACAAGTCGGACGGAGCCTCCCGAGTTGCATATCCATTCGGAATCCTCCTCCTTTACACATTTGGGCCAACCAACGCCATCCAGCCCATCAATCTCCGGTTACCCACCGTAACAGATGGTATCCACAAAACTCATGGTCATATTAGAGAAAGACGCTACCCATTGGAAGAGAGTAGTGATGGATCTCTTGAATTCAGTGGCATTCAAGTGAATTAAAGGTGCGATGTTGCTCATGCTAGATAACGAGGTCTACGCGCTCAAAAAGGAAGGTTTAGATGGAGATCAGAGCAGTGGCATTTTATCTTGGATAAGAAGTGCAGTGGTCAGATCGACTTATAATGAGGATTCATGAGAAGTACTCAGTTTGGATAACGAATGGTATTTAACCACCAAAAATGATCGGAGATCGATCTATTCTGGTGTCAGAGAATGCAGCAAACTCCTTAGGAGATCTCGAATACATGAGTCATGTTCATAACAAAACAGAACATTCGTAGTTGTGATCGGTACTCATGGTAGCACTAGAGCCTAAATAGATATATTGAGAGTGTGTATTTTGAATAAAATTAAATATGGAAGTGTGTGTTTTGAGAGTGAATGTAGAAAAAATAATAGTCATTTTTCGATTTGATCGGAAAAAATTGGTTAAATCCATGCAATTTTTTCAGTTCAAATAAACAATTTAAAATCTCCTATTTTTCAATTTGTAATCACATATCTGAGACCTCCTCTTCTCTTTTTTTTTGTTGCCGGTGAATCGTGGTGCATGGCACAAAGACCTGCAAGGTAGGAAACATGAAGCTACGAACACCAAATATGGTGGTGATTTTTGAAATAAGCGGCCATTTACAAAGAGAGAGAGGGAGATGCTACTCTCAAACATGGAGAGAGAAAGCGAGAGAGATGCAATTGTGTAACAGAGATGGAGATGACTAAGAGGGAAGGAAAGAGAAGTTATAGAAAGGATTAATTACGAATTTGATATGAAAAATTTACTGGCTGACAAAAAGCTCCTAAAAAGTGTTTTCGACAAATAGACTTTTGAATGATTTAAAAATATGATAAAAAGACCAATAAATATTTTTTTTTGTGAGTAACAAAAAACATTTATACTTAGCAAACATCTTATCTCTTGGATCTAAATTTTTGTGGTAACATTTGGATGAATATTTAGAAGGTACACACAAAAATTAGAGCAAATAATTCTAAATTTTTTTTTATTTTTCAAAAAATTATGGTCATTTATACTAATTTTTTTTTAAAAAAATTTATTTGACAAAAATTTATCAAAATTTAAAAATGAAAAAATCTTTTTTTTTAATTATGATTGTAAAAAATTATATCAAAATTTGATTTATAAAGTTGTTTTTTAAAAATATATATTTAATATTTAGTTATTTTTATCTCTTTTTAAAAAATTTTAGGGACTTATTTATTGTTAGTATCTTTTAGGATTTGTTTTGTCAACTATACGGATTTTCGAGATAATATTTTAACACCAATAATTATATAATTTATATTACCTATAATTCACATGAATAAAATAAATGGTTTCTAATATTGCACTAATGTCTTAAATCTAAAAAAATTTTAATAATGAATCCGATTGAATTTATTTGCTTCTGTTTATATAATTATATGACAAAACGAGACATATATAAGCTTTTTGAATTTAGGATATTGATGTAGTATTGAAAGCTATTCATTTTGTTAATGTGAATTATCCTATTATATATGTATATAATCCCAAAAACAATTTTTTTTGAACAAGAGAGCTCAACACAATACAGTAGAATATAAAACAAACAAACTGAAAACATGAAAATAAAAGAAATAAAGCAAATAAATCAACCACCTCTGTTGTCATCTCCGATATTGCCATCAACAACAACAAGATTCCTACTACTCCACTCTCCATAACCCCAAAAACAATTTTAAGGCATTTTCTTGATGGGTTCACTAAGTACTAACTGTCCGGACCTTGATAAGAAGAGGAAGGAGAAAGTAAAGCTAAAGGGTTGTCTATAGTGCTCAAGGATAATGAATATATCAGTACCCATCTAAGTATAATTACCATTTACCCCAATGCGTAGGTAGAACAAGCAGAGTTATCCACTATCTACTAAACTACTATTATTGCACGAGCACGTGTGTAGAGCGTGGGTTCAACCTTTGCAATTTTCAAATTAGAATAACATTAGATTCCAGTATTCTACTAAATAAACAGTACCACCAGGCACGGAGCTTTCGCCATAGCAGATATTTTATTTCTATAGCAATAAATAAAATAAAAAATCTTTATAACATTTAATTTTTCTATTCAATACATTACACTTTGATTGGTTACAAATAAAGCAGGTTTCTTGTTTGGTGAAGCTACGCTGCATAAAAGACACCTCTAGTTCCCAAGTTTTTTGGGTACCTGTACTGTTACACTATACTATACTCTACACCTTCAACTAAACCTTCTCTACTTTTCTCCACCATTTTCAACTTTGGAACTTATAGTACACACCACCAACCATCTGATTTAGACTTTTAGCTTCTTCAAGCTAGGAAGGTAAAGGTTTCTTTAACTCTTTAATCATGTTCTTGTTTTGCTATGGTTGCTTCTATTTTTGGATAGTTTGACTTTCCTGTTCTTGTTTCGCTCCAGATTTGATTTTCTTTTTATTGTGTGGTTTCTTTTTTCTTTTTTTATGTTAATGATCTGATGAACATGTTGATGTTTCAACTCACTTGATTTCTGTTCTTCAGATTTCAAGTTAAACATGTTTCATCTCCTGTTTGGTCCTTCTTTCTCTTTCTATGTTAGAATATTCCCCGGATATGAATTATTATTATTATTATTATTGTCCATCTCTTAAAAAGTGTTTTTTTTATGTAATTATTTTTCCTGCTGGTTATATTTATAGGTGAAATGATTGTGAAAATCACTCATATGTAAGAAAGGCATCAATTATCAGAAAATAAAATGAGAAAAATGATGAAGAACAAGCAAATAAAGCTGCAGGGTTTTTTGTTAACATAAGATCTCACTAGTCAGAAGTGATTTGGGAGCAATCTAAATAAATAATAACTTTATCTTTTTATTTCTTTTAGTACGGTAAATAAATATAATTAGAGTAGCAAAAGCCCTTACTAGAAAGATTCTACAATAATAATATTCAATTAACAAAAATACAAAGGTATATAATAATTCCGAAGTATGATCTAGAAGTAGTTAGTACCTGAACAATTGAATATCTGATGAGTAAGAACAATTTGTGACAATTAAATTCAGTTTATCTCTATAAACATTGGTTAATCTTTTATCTCAATCTGAACAAATAACTACAAGGGTCTTAACTCTTAATGTGTTATCTGCTTTTATAATTTCATTCCAATTCTATGATTGCTCTTTTTAATTCAGTTTACCTGGTGTGGCAGATTTCCCTATGGGGAACAAGTATTTGTTGCTGTCTCTCTGCTTGTGGGCTTTAACATGTTCCCTTCTTCCTTCATTCTCATATGGACTCATGAGAATCGGTTTGAAGAAGAGAACTCTAGATCTTGAAGCCATCAAAGCTGCTAGAATGGTAAGAGAAAAGCTAAGATCGAGCAGGCCGATGATGGGTGCGAACGATCATTCTATTAATAAGCCGGGCATCGAAGACGATATAGTACCTTTGAAGAATTATTTGGATGCACAGTATTATGGAGAGATTGGAATTGGAACACCACCGCAAACATTCAATGTCATATTTGATACTGGCAGTTCTAACCTCTGGATTCCTTCATCAAAGTGCTACTTTTCTGTGAGTTCAACTTAACTCCTTTTTCTTCATTCGACAGAGCTGTATTATATTGGTGTCTTGTATTGACTAATTTCCTGTTGTAGCTTGCCTGCTATACGCATCATTGGTACAAGTCATCGAAATCCAAAACATATGTAAAGAATGGTAATGCCAGCTTCTCATTATTTGTATTCTAAAAGTATCATATATGCCACTTAATATGAATTTTCCTTTTTGCTTGTTGCCAAGGAACATCATGTAAAATAGTGTATGGTTCTGGATCAATATCTGGCTTTTTCAGTCGTGATAGCGTTACAGTTGGTGATGTCGTGGTCAAGAATCAAGTGAGTGATTTTATATCCTTTGTCAGCTTTGGGGACCTGGGTCATGATATGCAGTTTTGTCACAATACTTGGGAGACTTGACTATTATCTTTACTATATTTGACTGTAGGATTTCATCGAGGCTACGAGGGAAGGAAGTCTGTCCTTTGTGTTGGCAAAGTTCGATGGAATACTTGGTCTTGGATTTCAGGAGATCTCAGTTGAAAATGCCTTGCCAGTATGGTATGTTTTAGCAAGTCCTATGTTGTGTCATTTACATCTGATTCCTGAGTTAATAAGTTGAAGGAAAGCTTTCCTTTAATTGACTAACCTGTTATAAAATTACAGGGATAATATGGTGCTACAAAATCTTGTGAATGAGCCGGTTTTCTCTTTCTGGCTCAATGGGGATCCGAACGCGAAAAGTGGTGGTGAGCTAGTGTTTGGAGGTGTTGATCCGAAGCACTTTGTAGGAAACCATACCTATGTTCCAGTTACTACAAAAGGTTACTGGCAGGTTAGCAAAAGCAACACTCTGGTTTGATCAGGAATTCTTTGTAACATCCTAGTTTTTGCAGAAAATTGTTAACATGATTTTTTTTGTCAGATTGAAATGGGAGATTTTTACATTGGTGGTGTGTCAACAGGTGACATTTTGTACTTTGACAATAAGACTCTTTGAGTGATTAACAGGATTTGGAACATATTAAGGAGAAAAATTGAATTCTGTATTTTACTATCTTAAGATTTATTTTTTCATTGCTGTAAGCTTTGATTATGAAGCGGATCTAACTGTGAAATATATGAATGTTCATTAGGTGTTTGTGAGGGTGGCTGTGCTGCTATTGTGGATTCTGGAACGTCTTTGCTCGCTGGTCCAACTGTATGTGCTCATATCGGTTTTGAAAAATTCTCATTAGTAAATTTTCATCTATACTTCTTATTGACTGAGAATTTATTTCAGACTGTTGTGACTGAAATCAATCATGCTATTGGAGCTGAAGGAGTTCTGAGTGTAGAATGCAAGGAAGTTATTTCTCAATATGGAGAGTTGATATGGGATCTCTTGGTCTCCGGGGTAAAATCTTCTTACCCGTCCTTTTAAGTTATTTTTTCCCCTTTGATTCGCTCTCACTGATTGCTGCCCTTGTGCATTTTCACTCCTTGGACCTAAATTAGTTTGATTTTTGTCTGTAGGTACGAGCTGATGACGTGTGTTCGCAAGTTGGTTTATGTACAATGAGAGATCAATCTAAAAGGTTAGAAAGTTTAGGGCAGCAGTGCAGCACTATTATTAAAATCTGGCCACACTTAAGTAGGAAAAGAAAAATGAGTAATCTCATACCATTTGATGAAATTTTACACCATTAAAAACACCAATGATGCTAATTGATGGCTACAAATCACAAAATTTACTGGCTCCCTAACACTCTTCATATATTAATGTTTACACGTGCATCAAATTAAGTAATACACGTCAGCAAAAATAATTACCTTTTTAATTGATAGCATAGATGGTCATCCAAAGAACAGATGTAATTAGACTTTTGTGCTGAAATGGACTCCTAAGTCTACTTTGAACTTTTATACCATGCAGTGCTGGGATTGAGATGGTGACTGAAAAGGAACAGAAAGATTTGTCAGCTAAAGATACTGCTTTGTGCACTTCCTGTCAGATGCTTGTGATTTGGATCCAGAATCAATTGCGACAAGAGTCGACCAAGGAAAGAGTTTTCAACTATGTAAATCAGGTATAAGCCCTTCGAATCGTTGATCCTCTCCAGAAAGCTTATTAGTTGAACTAGAGTTGTATCCATTTGTATCATTTCATTTTATCATTGGCAGTTGTGTGAGAGCTTGCCGAGTCCGAATGGCGAGTCGGTAGTAGACTGTCAGAGCATTCATATATTGCCAAACATCACTTTTACAATCGGAGATAAACATTTCACCCTCTCGCCGGATCAGGTTAGTCCGACTTCCTGATAAATTAAATTACAAATTTACTTTGATAGAGACGTTAACGCAGGGGTGAAGACTTACATGCAGTTGTCTTTATATGAAGTTTGATAGTTGAGAATCGTTAGACGGTAATTCAAGCAAACTTGTCAAATCATCTAACGATTTTTAAATATCAACTTCACATGAAGATAACTACATGTGAGTTTTCACCTAAAGCAGGGCCTGGGTAATGAGGTAGCCTAACCATATAATTACATTAGTAGCTGATTCCCCATGGCTGAAAGTGTGAACATAACTAAATAGGAGAGAATATTGAACAAAACATTATAGTGTCATCTATTATCTGTAAACTTCGTCCAACTTGGAATTCTTTTTGTTCTGAAAATGTTCTCCTCTTGCAGTATATTCTGAAAACTGGAGAAGGCATTGCTGAAGTTTGTCTTAGTGGGTTTATCGCATTCGACATACCCCCGCCACGCGGTCCTCTCTGGTATGCGCTCGCAAATTATATAGTAACCCTGCATGAAATGAACTATACAATAACATGTTCTAAGCTATGTCCTAATGTGTCTACCGCTATCTGCTCGCAGGATTCTGGGCGATATCTTCATGAGGGTATATCACACGGTCTTCGACTCTGGGAATCTCCGAGTTGGTTTCGCCAAAGCTGCGTAAAGAGACTCGGGAGAATATGTAAGGAACATTTTCAATGGGCACGTTGGTGTGCTGTAAATAAAGGATGTTGTAAGAGTATTAGGACGTAGCTTCACTATCTTATGGGTTCATGAATGATCCTCTAGTACCACGTTGAACTATTGCATGTTTTTTACATGAAGAGACTATTTTTCATTTCACACTGTTAGACTCTCTTAGATTAATGTGGATGCCTGTATGGCTGTATACCTTATGAAGATGTAGATGGCAAAGTGTGGCTTAAACTTTGAAACTTCTGTTATATCTAATTTATCTTTCCAATGAATGAGGTTCAGTAGCGTTGACCTTTTGTTTTTGGGTCATGCTTTCACATATATAAGGAAGTATAACTCGTTCTAGGTGTTTTGTCTTAGAGATGAAAATAATGAATCGAGGGGAAAAAGATACTTAAGTTCCAAAAAATAAAAAGAGGAGTATACAGAAAATAAAGATAATACTTTTCAGTTTTCGGGACAGAAAAATTGTCTTCATCATCAAATGAGTTTTTATTAACTGGCACTCGCGTAAACATGTGATATTGTATGATACAAGATATATGAACACACTAATTAGTAATTACACTAACTTTTAGAGCTCCCTTGGATCCGATGGAATATTAGAGTTAGTATGGACCCAAATTGCCAAAATTGGACACATGTCTTTATCACTACTTGCTGGTGCATGTGGAAGTGGAGGAATAGGAAGATTTTTGAACCGATCTTCAACATTATTATATCCTCTTCACCTGTTAGCATAATGCGGAGCTTTGTGAGTAATATTAGAAAAGCCTTCCTTGAGGAAACAACAGGGGATTTCATAGCTAATATGAGAAAATGCATACCAAACATAAACATTAAAAACAAATATTCAAAATTCAAGTAAAAAGAAGGGTAAAAAACCATATTAAGCCAAATGAGTCAAAAAATAACGTAAATACGCCAAAGCAAAAATCGTTTCAGCAATAAGCCAGAAGCTATTTTTATATAATTCGAACCAGCTTGGTTCAAACTCCATTTCTACATAATTCGAACCAGCTTGGTTCGAATTATATACAAACACAT
>NC_029780.3:21594570-21627310 GCF_000817695.3 Arachis duranensis | reverse complement strand
TTATAAAATTATTTTACATAGAATAAAATATTTTTTTGTGGTATAGTTAAAATAAATTTATTAAAAAATATTCATGAGCTATCAAGAATGGACAGAAGAGTATTGTATAGAATTTGAATTGCTCGCCATATAATTCGAATCAGAGCGATTCGAACTTCCTCATGTGTAATTTGAATAATGTAATATCTCACCATATAATTTAAAAAAATTTATTAAAAAATATTCATGAACAGTTAAAAATGGACAAAAGAGTATTGTATGGAATTCGAATTGATAGCTCATTAATATTTTAAAGAAGTCTCGTAATTAAATATTTTGTTAGCTTTTTTTTAACGTATGAAATAAAAAATATTTTTTTTTATTTTTAAATTATTAATTTTTTTAATAAAATTTTTTTAATAAATTATTAATTTTTTAACAGCATAATTCGAATTATACCATGAATTACTGTGTGTAATTCGAACCAAGCTGGTTCGAATTAGTGTGTGCGTGTGTTTGTGTGTAATTCGAACCAAGCTGGTTCGAATTAGTGTGTGCGTGTGTTTGTGTGTAATTCGAACCAAGCTGGTTCGAATTATGTGTAATTCGAACCAAGCTGGTTCGAATTATGTGTGTGTATGTGTTTGTATATAATTCGAACCAAGCTGGTTCGAATTATGTAGAAATGGAGTTCCCTGGTTCGATTTACTACCAATTAGAGTTCGAACCAACCTGGTTCGAATTATATAAAAATACGGTCTGGCTTATTGCTGAAACGATTTTTGCTTTGGCGTATTTACGTTATTTTTTGACTCATTTGGCTTAATATGGTTTTTTACCCTAAAAAGAATATCTGAAAGTAAAACAAAATAAAGCCAATTTAGATTTAGAATTTAGAATTTAGCGTTTAGGATTTAGAATTTAAAGTGGCTGACAGTGGTCTGGTGGTGGTTGATGGTGGATGGATAAAATTGTGGTCTTAAAAAGCAGAAGTGAAAAGTGAGAAGGGATAATTTCAAAAGAAAATCGTGACTTAGATTTGGTCGGTCACTGTCTAAAGTTGGCTGTTATTTTGTTGACTCTCCAGTTGGGTTTATTAAAAAGAGGGTTTCAACTTTGGCAAATTCTCTGGTATGGATATTGAGAAACATCTATACCTATGGATTCTGATGTGTATGGAGAAGAGAGTGACGCGTAGAACAAATGCTCCTGCACTTCTGCTTTGTACGAGGGCCTGCATTCCGAAATGCCCGGCAGCACAGTAACCCAAACAGAAAAGATCACGTGTTGTCGGAGGTTTATGTTAAAGATCAATGTTTGGTTAATGTGAATTTGGTGATTAAGATTTGAGAATGATTTTTGATAAATGGGCTGAAGTTATTTGGGCTCATTTAGGGTTGTTTATTTTTTATGCTGCATACTAATTGGACGAAAGAAAAAACCTATATTATATGAAGACATAAGCCATTATAAAATAAAGGAGAAGGAAATGATACACTGACACAGTATTGTAACTAAGAAGTTACAGTCTCCTCCACCATAAGGACTAAAATGTTTCATTAATTTATATTGTAATAATATTTTTTATTTTTGAATCGATGACAGTTATTTTATTGTTCTAAAAAAAGAAATAGTAATTAACACGGTACAAAAAATGTAATTTTTTATTGAGCATATATTATGTGATTAGTAAAAAATATAAAAAATAATTAAAATTTAAGATATTAATAAAAAAATATTTGATGTTACTATAATATTATTATAATAATAAAGATAATAATAATATGAGGTGTATGTATTATTATAATATATTTAAGTTACTTTATTTGTTATGGAAACATGAGGAATGTTAAATTTTTTGGGTCACGAGGGGCGTCTGTTGGGAATGACTTGGATCTGTATCTTTCTTTTTTTTTTCCAAATTAAAAACCGACATCGTTTTATCCGAACCAGCAAGTTACCGACCCGGTCGAACCACCCGGTTCAACAATTTTCATCACCATGACTCTTACGGATCTGAAATTGTTCTTTGGTTATGGATCTGAGTACTAGCTATCGCTTGGGCTACTATCTCATTTAAAATAAAGGCCAACACAATAATCATTCACAAAAAAATAAGGCCCAACTAGCAAAGCCCTGCACTGCCAAAAATTTTGATTGCCCACCAACTATGTTATCCCAAAAAATTGTTTAACATCATCTTTCCATTACCAACATACTTAACAACTAATTCTCTGCGCCCCTATATCATCTACATCTGAAAAGCCTCTCTCTTTCCATCTTGTGTCAGGAACATTGATTAACCAAGTCTATCCAACACAACAGGTGTCGTCCAACGAATGCATGCACGTGGTATTCACACCTCTAGATATTCCTTTCAATCCATACCGCAGCCTTTGCCTAAAACTTATTAAAAAAGTTAAGGTGGTCAAACGAGCCATTCCAACTCATTTAGGTCTAACCCATTTAAGCTCGTGGATTATACAAGGTGATTTATTTAATTTTGTTTATGCATTACGGTTTTCAAGGTGTGACCATTTATGGGCTAATTTGATGGGTTTACGGATTAGTCCGTTTTTATTTTTTTTTGAAAAAAAATTTAATGAAAAATCAAGTTTTAAGCTAAAAAAAATTGGACAAAAAACTATTTTTAAAAAACAAAACCTTAAACAGATAATTTTTTAATATATTAAATCTTTGGACTGGATTAAAAAAACATTGAAAAAGTTTTGAATTTGTTTGGAAAATACAAAAAAAAAATAAAATGGGCCGCTTGTTTAATCCATGAACTAGCTTGTTTAACCTATTGTTTTTTTAGTTGATTTAGCTCAATTTGTTTTGTCTAAAGTCTAAACATGTCTGATTTTAGAGACAAAAACTTGCTCTTTAAGCGAATAAACATATCCATATGACAAATTTGAAATATTTTAAAGATCTAAAATAGTTAGTTATATTTTTCATAATTTGCAGCACAACATTCTTTAAGAAAATTTATTTTATGTTATACTTTAGATTTCTTTTAAATAAAATGTAACTGGGTCTATATGACAACAATAGAAATGACAATGTTATTTTATGTTAGGATGGTTTCTCTTAATTTTTTTATTGTTCTAATAATCATATATATTTTGGTGAATAAAAACAAATTAAATTGAATTCCAAGTGCCCCTTAGGGTTTCATAAACGATCTGTTAAGGTTTCTATCTAGCACCCTCTATGAGTTTATTATTCTCGATCTTCCCTTTTTCAATCTTTCTCTCATCTTCTAATTTCTTCTAATATTTTCTTTTTCTTTTCTAAACCACTTCCTTTTTCTTTTAAACTCTCTTATAATCATCAACCACCCACTTTATTTTCTAATTTTCTCTACAACATAAGAAGCAAATCAGAGACTCAAAAGCTCCATATACCTGACAGTAATCAGGAGGATAACTTGATCATATTAGCTTATGAAGATGTTTATAAAAGAATTCAGACTTGTACAAGGAGTTTGTCTGAAAAGTTCTTCTCAGATCGGATATTTTCAATAGGTACCATGGAAGGAGTTTTTTATGCAATATGGAATAAAGCAGAAGGATTTAGAGTAATCGAAAAATCCAAGAACTAGTTTTAATTTTTCTTTGATAATGACTCTGATGTGACTCGAATTGGAGAGGTTCTCCCTGGTTATTCAAGAGTTTTGTTCTTCACATTCGTAGATGGAAGCAGTCATTGAACATAGAGGATAATTACATCTCTTTCTTTCCTGTACGGGGACAATTCTAGAGATTACCAGAACAATACAAGACACTTGAGGTTGGCCAGAAATTGGGTAGGGGACTTGGACAAGTTGAAGATGTTACTCTATTTAAAATCAGAGGCAAAGTTACACGCATAGTGAAGGCTAAAGTGGAACTAAACGGTGATAAAAGAGTGAGAGATACACTGAAATTGTTTGATCCTAATAAGGAAATGTTGGAAATTGAAGTTCGCTATGAACGACTAGGTGTGTTCTTTACCTATTATGCAAAATTGGGACATGAAACTAAGAATTGCCAATCTTTTTGTTGATGATTTTGCCCAAAACAATCTCAAGGAAGATAGAGTTGGTGAATGACTTAAGGCAGATCAGGTCGGAAGGTATTTAAATAAAAAGAGAGCTTCCTTCAAATCTAATCAACCTCAAGATGGTCCTATTCCAACTCTATCGAAGAAAATATCTCCACTTGCTTGGCTTTTTGATGGTTTCTTAAAATTAAGTGTGCAGGACGGACAGAAAAAATAGAACAGTGATAAAAATGCTGTCAATTCAGATTCGAGAGCTGAAAATGAGGGTGAATCAAATGACATTGGTAATTCTACTGATACTAATTCTTCTTCTAATGCTTTATTGGAGACATCCTATCTTCTTAATAATGTCCAACAAAATAATAGTGCCATGACCAAGTATAGAAAGGAGAATAAAAATCAAACCTGAAGCAACTTGCCAAAAATTCAGTAATAAGTTTCAAACGAAGGACTAGAGGTAAAGGCAATGAGATATTTCTAAGAAAATTTGTCTCAAAGATATTATCTCTAATGCTATAACGGTGGAGGGTGCCAACCTTCATGTTACATCCAAAGGAATATGAAACAGCTTTCGTAAAATTGTTGGAGTTTGGGAAGACTCTCGACAATCCAACTTTTATATGTGAAACAAAAAATTAATCTCGACAAGTTGAAAAAAATTAAAATCTTGTGGTTTCAAAAGATGGTTTATTATGGATCCGGATGGCTTATTTGGGGGTCTGGCAATGGCATCGCGAGATGGTTGCACTGTTCAGATTTTATAGCATGGTAGATTCTTCATTGCAGAATCAGTTTTGGCAGCTGGTTCTAATGATTCTTGCAGTGTTCTAGATGTTTACTCACTTCAAATGATCAACATAGAATGTCTCAGTTTGCTGAATTAACATCCGTCATTCAACAGTTCCATAGTAAGATTATTTTAATGGGTGATTTCAATATCATTTCGAATTAATTGGAGAAAGAAGGTGGGGGTATGAAATCTCCCTCTTCTATTGATGCTTTCAATAGTTTTATTGATGATAATTCCCTGATTGATATTGGTATGATCAGGAGACCATTCACTTGGTCGAATAGACAAAGTGGTGATGAGTTAATACAAGAGAGACTGGATCGACTTCTGGTAGGAGTTAATTGGAAACAAATCGATTCTAATGTATCGGTTCTTAGACTCCTAGAATCAGGGTTGGATCATTCCCCTCTTCTCTTAGACTTTAACTTGAGAACTAAGAAATATAATCAGCCATTCAAATTCTAAGAAAGATAGTGTTCCAATGATGAAATAAGGTAGATTGTTAGAGAAGTTTGGCGCGAATAGATTGATGGTTTAGCCACGTATATCCTAACTCAAAAAATAAAGCGTTGTTGGCATAAGATTGTCAATTGGCAACAAGAAAATAGATCTAATTCGAAGGTAGAGATTTATTTGTTATAATCCAAATTAGAAGATCTCTGTTTAGCAAGAATTCATAGGGTGAAATCATTTCAGAACTAGAGGACAAACTTGAGAAAGCGTTGCAAAATGAGGAATCTTATTGAAAATAAATCTAGAATCAAATGGCTCAAATCTGGTGATCAGAACACGACTTTCTTCCATCAGAAATTCAGAAATCGAACCCGAAGGAACAAAATTCGACAACTTAATGGCAACAATGGTAAAGTGGCTACTTCTAATGCTGGAATTGCTTTTATGGCTGAATCATATTTCAAAGAGATCTTCTCTTCTACTTATCATGAGAACCCTGAATTTTTGTTTACCGACTTTGAACTTAAGGTTACAGCTCACATGAACCGTAGGCTTTAAAGATCAGTGACTATAGAGGAAGTGAACCGTGCTACATTTAGCATTCATCCCCAAAGTGCTCCAAGAAATGATTGCATGACAGCAAAATTTTCTCAAAGCTTCTAGAACATCCTTAGTGGTTATATGTTTTAAGCAGTTAAGAGCTTCTTTTCAAAGGGCATAATTTTGAAGGATTTTAACCTTACTCAAATCTGTCTTATTCCCAAGATTCCTGATGGTAAAGATATGACTCAGATAAGACTAATAAGCTTATCTTCAGTCTTTTATAATATTATCTCTAAAGTACTTGTGCATAGACTTTAGGGTATGATAAATAGACTAATTAGTCCTACCTAGAGTGCTTTTATTAAAAGCAGATTAATTTTTGATAATATCCTAATTGCTCATGAGTGCATGCATTACTTGATGAACAAAAGACGAGGACTCAAAACTGAAATGGCGCTAAAATTGGATATGAGTAAGGCATATGATAGGGTGGAATGACACTTTCTTTGGTTTATATTGGAGAAGTTTGATTTTGACTGCCGGTGAATTTTGTGGATTTCGAAATTAGTGACAACTGTTTTTTATTCTGTCATTAGAAGGACAACCCCATGGTTTCTTCAAACGAAATAGAGGTATTCGACAAGGAGACCCTCTATCTCCGACAAGGAGATCCTCTATCTCCCTACCTTTTTCTTTTTTGTGCAGAAAGTCTCTCCTTCTTGCTACACAAGGTAAAACGAAATAGACTAATTTAAGGTATTCAGGTACACAGGCGACGTCCCAAGGTCAACACCTCCTATTTGCTGATGATTCTATCTTATTTTGTAAGCTAATCATGAGGCATGTTCAAAAATTTTGAATTTGTTGAGTTCTTATGAAAGCATCAGTAGTCAGAGGGTGAACTTTAATAAGGCTGCTGATTTTTTTAGCCACAATACCCCATCTATTACTCGTACACAATTGGCTAACTCTATGAATATTGATCACATTGGGGTCTAGGATAAATATCTTGGTTTTCCTTCTACAGTCTCTATATCTAAAAAGGATTCTTTCAGTTTGATCAAACAGAAGGTTTAAAGAATCTAAGGATGGAAGTACGGTCTTATATCTTCGGGTGGTAGACAGGTATTGCTTAAGACTGTGGGTAAAGCTATTCCTGTTTATACATGGTTTTGCTTCAAGTTGCTTGATGATTTAATTCTAAAATCCATTCTCTAGTTTCTCAGTTCTTGTGGGGGCAAAAAGTTTCTAAAAGGCAGATGGCTTGGATCAGCTGGGACACTATGACTCGTCCATGAAGAGAAGGAGGCCTTGAATTTAAAGATCTTAGAATTCAAAATTTAGCACTATTAGGAAAACAGGTTTGACAACTTGTAACACATCCTACTTCTCTATTATCCAAAATCCCAAGAGGTAAGTACTTTAGAAATGGTAATGCTATAACTGTAGAAACTAGAGTCTTACCTTTTTGTGATGGAAGAGCATACTAGAAGGCCAAAAAGTTGTTGAAAAAGGTCTTAGCTAGGCTGTGGATACTGGAGAGAATATTCGAACCTTTGAGGATCCTTAGCTGCCTCCTCCGTATCCTTTAACGATCTATGAAATGCCAAATAGATAGGTTATTTTCGATTTGGTTCCAAAAGTTAATGCCTTAATTACGGAAAATAAGAATTAGAATCAGAGTTTCATTTAGGAATTATTTTTCCAAGACATTGCAAACAGGATTTTGTCAGTTAAAATTCATCGGAGTAGTGACAATTTGCAATGGGATTTAAAAAATTCAAACATTATGACATTTCTTCAAGTTACAAAATTATTGGCTATTTATTTCACCATCTGCCTCTTGAGGTTCGCCCTAATAATATGCATCAGAAAAGCCATGGATTGAACTATGGAAGTCACTAATAGAAAATTACTTATTATAAATGGATATTTCTGATAGATTTTATCCTACGGAAATACAAACAAATTTTGTGAGGAAATGTTTGTCAAAAAAAAAAAAGAATTAGCATGAATTACAGACGGAAAATAGAATCTGTCGATAATTTTGTCAGAAAAATTAGTTTTTTCGTGGGAAATAGTTACTGACGAAAAATCCGTCTGTATTTAAATGAACAAAAATGCTGATGTTTTATTAAACTATTACAGACAGAAAATCTACCTGTACTTTAAAATATTCTGTCGAAAATGTTAAAATAAGGGTTTGGTTCACGTTCTCCTCTTCATTTCACAAAACACCCATATCCTTCATCAACGGTTGTCCTCACCTATCCCCTCCAAATCCTTCATCGATGGTGCCTCTCGCCCTGGCACCGCCATTGCCCGAAGCTCCATCACACCCCTTCCCCAATCTCTCTGTCACATTCCTTTCCCAATCTCCCTCTTTCAGTTTCGACGCCGATGAATTTCACCACCCTCTCGACGCCGTTTTTCGTCGCTTTTCGCTGAAGCTCGTTGATGAGCGGATATTTTATACGCTTTTTGACATCATTTTCATATAGTTTTTATTATGTTTTGTTTAAGTTTTGTTATATTTTTATAGATTTTAGTGTAAAATTCACGTTTTTGGATTCTACTTTGAGTTGTTGCATTTTATGATGATTTCAGGTAATTTCTGGCTGAAATTGAGGAGCTTTGGACAAGTCTGAGTTAGAGATAGAGAAAGGACTGCCGATGCTGTTGGATGCTGACCTCTATGCACTCGAAGGAGCATTTTTGGAGCTAAAGAAATTTAAATGGCACGCTCTCAACGGCATTGGAAACCTAACATTCAGAGATTTTCAGCAATATATAATAGTCTATACTTTGCTTTGGAAATGAAGGTCCAAAATTGGCATTCAACACTAGCACTTCACCCTCTTCCTGGCGTTGGACGCCCAAAAGGGAGCAGCTGGCGCCTAACACCCAAAAATGAGTCCAAAGCTGGCGTCCAACTCCCCAGAGGGAGTACCACTCGTGGCTTCACCACAAGCTCAGTCAAAACACTCAACTCAAGTGGGCCCAAGGATGGATTTCACACCTCTAATCTATTCTATCATATTTTTGTACTTCTTAGTTATTAGATTAGTATATATAGAACAAGGATCACCCTTGTTCAGCAGCTAACCAGACTTTATCATATACCATATTTTCGAACATTATTGTAAGCTATGAGTCACTAACCTCCTAGGTTAAGGTTAGGAGCTCTGTTGAGGATTAATAATATCATCGTTGTATTTCAATCTATGCTTGATTCTATCCTAAAATGTATCTTCGTTCTTCATCATAATGAATTGAGAGTGTAACTTGACCGTCATCCCTATTCTACATAGGTTCTTGTGAGTTCTTGACGGGATAGTACTGAACCACAAGCTTGATTATACATCTCTTAGACGGCTAATCCACGACTTTATTGGGGACTTAGAGACATCAGTTCAGCCGAGGTATGGGGCGATAAGGGCCTTTGTGGTATAGGCTAGAATCAATGGAGCAGCATTCTCTGATTTGAAAGATTCGACCTTGTCTGTGGCGCTTTGAGTAGGATCACCAAGAGAATGGACTGTTGGAGCTTCATCCCTGTTCAGATTAGATGACCACTGACCTGTCATTTAATCTGAAGCAGAGGAGATTAATGACCACTGACCTGGCGTTAGTCACTTACAGCCTGCCATGGAATGAATCATCAGAAGTTGAAGTAGACAGTGAAAAAAGTTGATCCAGAAGGAGGAAGCATTTTCGAAGCCTCAACCGTTCTCTCATCACTGATTTCATATCTATCCAGTAACTTCATTTATTTTGTTTTATGCGTTTTTCCACAACAACTATATTTTCTATCCGCCTGACTAAGATCTACAAGATAGCCATTGCTTCTTTAAGCCAACAATCTCTGTAGGATCGACCCTCACTCACCTGAGATATTACTTGGATGACCCAGTACACTTGCCGGTCTATTTGTGCGAATATTGCAGAGTCAATTTTGTGCACCACTCGTTAGCATTGTCGCCACTTCTACTCTTCTTCTCGTTGCCGTTGGTTTAGGTAGGCTCCGTCTTCCCTTCCGATTACATTGATTCTCTTGCAATTATATCTGTTTTATTCTCAAAATAATTTAGGATTTTATTACAGAGACAGAAATTAATTCTGATCAAATCTAATCTCTGCCATTTATTCAACACATAATTTCATAGATATATATAATTCATCATTACCAATCTCTATATTACTTGGTTCTGATGGTGATATCTTCATAGTCAATTTGATGATATGAATGCCACATATCATATATATTATTTAATTGGCTGATTAGTTTCAAGCATAAAATATGTCATCATGATTGACTTGCAGATAAAATTTGGAAATTAAATGTTCTTATAGTGATAAAATTAAAAGACTCATAATACTACAACAACAAAAATTAATTCTAAAACGAGACATGCCATTAGAACTAAATAAATAAGTTAGTATATTTTTTTACTCTGACTGTGCTATGATAGATGCTTAGTCAAATGCAATTCATCAAAATTGTATTATTAGAATGGAGTTTCTCTTTTTGATATAATTTCTTAGCTGATTCTATTACACTAAACTTCTATAAATAGCTAATGTTGTAGGAGACTTGAAGCTACACTAGGATTATATGGTGGAATTTGTCAAGTTTCTTAAGATAGACATCTGGAAACAAATCTAGTCATTGCTACCTGTTTTTACTATTTTTAAGTTATTGAAAGTTTAATTAAAGATGGTTATCATAGATAATAAAAAATATTGAAAACAATAATTGCATGCATAAAATTTATGAATGAACCTAGAAATTACTACAAGATTTGCCATTATTTCATTTTGGTCCTTACTAGTCCCTGCTATATTTTCAATTTGGTCCTGCATAAGCAGAAACTTTGAAGACATTCATTATATAAGAAATTAAAATTAAAAAGAAATACCTGTTGATCATGATGTGGAGTTGAAGATTGCGCTATTTTAAATTGTTGAATGGAAGTTGGTATAGTGGCAAGTTCAATTTGACATTGTTTGATTAAGTTTTGATAACAATGGATAAGTTCAATAGGACCAGTAACAGGGTATCGCTTCCACAAGTTGGTTTTAATACCCAATGATCTTGCTGTCACTTGACATATCTTGTCTGAGATCTCTGCTGTCCTTACACCAGGTTTTTTCTTTGCTCTCTACATTATACCACATTCGGTTAATATATTGCTTTTAAGATTGTAAATTGTGCATACATTAATTTATTATTATATCTTTTAAAAATTAATTGAAAATGTTTAATCTTTCAAAAATACATTATCTTTGAAGAATTATTTTGATATGGTTAAACATTGATAGAGTGTTATATGATAGATGAAATATTGCTTATGTTGGATGATTTATAGGTACTAAAAATATTGAATTCGTAAGAAATATCTTGGTATCATCGAGGGTGGATATATGATAGGTTGAATCTAATTAGAGGGGTATTAAACCTGAGTTTTTTAACAAGGTTGAGGAGTTTCTAAAAATAATTAGTAAGTTAGATGTTGTAAAGTCAGAAAAAAAGTATAGAGGCCCATGCATTAAGTGTAGATGCACAAACTATAAAAAGCTTAACATTATTAAGACACATTTGTGGGAAAAGGGATTTATGCCAAATTATTGGATTTGGACAGAACATGGAGAGATTGACGACATAGGGATTAATCTCATGGGATTCAATAATTGTGGGGAAGGTTATTCAGGAAGTGGTGCAAATGTGTAAAAATGTGATATGTATGACATTAGCTGGGAAAGACAACTCCAGAAGGTATCAAGAAATGGTTTTCGATTCTGCTGTTTCAGAGGATCCTCATCTATAGGTTAAAATTTTTTTTGATCTTCTTAAGGCAGCTCAAAAGCCTCTGCGGAAAAGTTGTATGCACTCTTAACTATCGATGGCTGTTAGAATGCGATGCATTAAAGTCGAGGAAAACCAATCACAAGAGTCATTTAAGCAGTGGGCTACCTTAATTAGAAAAATTGCTCCTGAGGGTAGTGTCATACCTAGGTACTACTATGAAGCTAAGAAGTTAGTGCAAAAGCTTGGATTGAAGGCAATCAAAATAGATTGTTGCTCAAACAATTTCATATTGTATCGAAAAGATGATACTACTCTAACTAGCTGCAAGTTTTATGAAGCACCTAGGTTCAAGCCTATTTCCGAGGGTGATTGTAGGTCCAAGAGAGTTCCATGATGACCCATCCGTCACATGGGGAGGCATGGAAAAGCTTTGATCGTATCCACTCTGATTTTGCTTTGGATCCTAAAAACATTAGGTTAGGTCTTTGCTCTGATGGGTTTACTCCAAATATCCAATTTAACAAGCCTTATTCTTGTTGGCCTGTAATTGTTATTCCATACAATCTACCTCCTGGGATGTTAACTTGCTTAAGACTTGGTCCTAATAACCCTAAAGCCAACATTAATGTATTCTTGGGACCCCTGATTGACGAATTAAATGAGTTGTAGAATCTTGGTGTTTTGTCGTATGACATTGTAGAAAAGAAGAATTTCATCTTAAAAGCAGTATTGATGTGGACTATTAATGATTTTTCCGCTTATGAGATGTTGTCTGGGTGGATGAACAAGAAAGATTGTCATGTCCTATTTTCATGGAGGATACCAAGTCTTTTACATGATCACATAGAGTTAAGGCATCATGGTTTGATTGTCAGCGGAGGTTTTTACCGATAGACCACCCTTATAGGCGCAATAAGAATGATTTTAGGAAGAATAAATAGAAAGTGAAGAGGCTCCTACTAGATTAAGTGGTTTAAATATTTGCCAAAGGGTTAAAGAACTTGGGAAGATATCAGATAATGGAAAGTGGATCAAATCGTGAGAGTATGGTATTTACTCACAATTGGACTAAGCAAAGTGTGTTTTGAGAGTTACCTTATTGTAAGGATAACCTAGTTTGTCAGTGTCTTGATGTAGAAGAATGTGTTTGATAACATAATGAATACTGTTATGGACACTGATAAACTAAAGGCAATAAAAAGGCTAGGTTAGACCTGGCGCTGAACTGTGCAAGCATCCAGATTTACATTTGTGGCATGTCGGTAAATAGCAACAAGACGTGTATAGGTGGGTGCAACAACTTAGATTTTTGGATGGTTATGCATCTAACCTTGCTATATGTGTAAGTCTTTTCCAGGGAAGGTTTATTGGTATGAAGAGGCATAATTGTCACATTTTTATGCAGTGCTTGCTTCCAGCTGCATTTAGAGAACTACCTACAAACACATGGAAGCCTCTTACTAAGTTAAGCCAGTTTTTTAAAGACTTGTGCTTAACCACCCTCAAGGTTCATGATTTAGAGGTTATGGAGCAGAATATTCCCATTATCCTTTGCAAGTTAAAAAGGATATTTTTTTCGGGATTCTTTAATGTGATAGAGCGTTTACCAATTCATCTAGCATGTGAGGCTCGTATGTGTGGGCCTATCCAATATATGTGGATGTATCTGTTTGAATGGATGATAGGAGGATTCAGGTGAACAATAAAAAATAGAGCAAAGGTTGAAGGTTTGATTTGTGAGGCTTTCTTGACAAAGTAGACTTCAAGTTTTGTTTCTTTCTACTTTGAACTACATATCTTATCGAGACGAACCTGTGCGAGAAGAAATGATGATAGGGGAGACATAATTAGAGCTTCTTTATCAATATTTAATAGACCTGATCGCAAGGTTGAAAAAGCTAAAGATCATTGGTTAGACGAACGGGACAAGGCTGCGGCTAATTTGCATATTCTACTCAATGAAAGAAAAGTTAGCCCTTTCTATATGCAAGTTCACAAATTTTTTATTAAACAGTTAATTACACTTGTTTTACTAATGAATCCCATAACTTATCAACTCTAATCCTACTTTTATCAAGGTTCTGGAAAGAAACTTGTCTTGGAGAAAGCGATGACTGGTTTACCCCTTGATTTACATCATATGTAAGTGCATAGATTTGTATCATTTATGTAAATGATACATTACATAGTAATCACATATCTTTTATTAAATAGTTCGTTGTATGTTTCTAATTAGGTTCAAAATTAATGCAATGAAATTGCTGTTCTTGGTTTGGAATCACTTTCTTGGGGTCCTTCAAACAAAGAAAGAAGTTGTCCAATTTATAAAATAAATGGATATACATTTCATACTCTTGCAAGGGCAAAAGGAAAAAAAAAAACGATGACACTGATGTGTTTGTCAAAGGTGATTTAGGCAACATGGAAAGTGATTGGTTTGGAGTATTAGAAGATATACTCTAGTTTGATGTGTTTCAACGGTAGGATCTTGGAGGCAAGAGACAAGCCTATACTCACTATGTTCGAGTGGATTCAGTGTTATTGGATGTCTCAATTTGCTAAAAAAAAAGAAGGCAAAAAAAATATGGCGGTACAATCATGCCTAAACCAAAAAAGAGGCTTGATGTCATTGCAACACGAGCTATGGAGTGGCAAGCAAGATGGGCTGGAGGACTGACATACGAGGTTTCTCATAAGAACCGATGATTGTAAAGAGGTTCGTGGTTGACTTATTGGCTGGAATGTGTAGCTGCAGATTTTGGAGATTATGTGGAAAGCTCTGCTTGCATGCTTGGGACAATCTAGAAGATTACTGCAGCAACTTCTATAGCCCAGCAGCCTATGCTGCAACTTATGGAAAGTTAGTTTCTCCAATCAACGGAGAAAATATGTGGCCGAAAGTTGAGTGTGATACCATTCATGCCTCCATCTTTAGAGTGAAGCCAGAAAGACCACGGATGGTTAGGATCAGAGAACCTGATGAGAATCGTTCTCAGATAAAGCTTAGGAGGATGGGTACATCTGTGACATGCAACAACTGCGGACAATATGGACATAATAGAAGGCATTGTCCCAATCCAATAGTGTCAGGTACCAATAGTGGAATAGGTTATGATAGTATATGATAACATATTGGATGTGAATTATTTTTAGTAACATATATGCTACTCTTTAACTATTTTTTGTTGAAATTAGAATGTGTTTGATGTGTTTAGTGGAGTAGGTTGTGACATTATATGATAACATATTGGATGTGAATTATTTTTAGTAACATATATGCTGCTCTTTAACTGTTTTTTGTTGAAATTAGAGTGTGTGATAGTATATGATAATATAGTGGATGTGAATTATATTTGGGAACATATATGCTGCTCCTTAATTGTTTTTTGTTGAAATTAGAATGTGTTTGATGTATTTAGTGGAATAGGTTGTGCTAGTATATGATAACATAGTGGATGTGAATTATTTTTGGGAACATATATGCTGCTCTTTAACTGATTTTTATTGAAATTAGAATGTGTTTTATGTATTATAGTGGATGTGAATTATTTTTGATATCATTTGTTTGATGAAGTTATGCTTTGTTATCAATGTGAGCATATTGTAGACCTTATGTGGTACAAGGAATATAAATGTAAGATGTTTGACACTGATTTATGTTGCAAACTGGTTGTGTTATACCTGGTTTCAAGGCCTGATGTTGCTACTACCGCTAACAGAGAAGATCCGACTACTGCTGACACTGTGGCTACTGCTGCGGCTGCTACTGATATTGCGGCTACAGTTGACACTACTCCTGTTGCCGACAATAGATCCAGTGTGAATATTTGTAGATCTGAAAGAATAAGGCATGTAAGAATAGGAAGGAGCAGAGGAAGGGGTAGAGAAAGGGGTAGAGCTGCATCTTCACAATCACTCTCCATCACACCTGCTACTGCATCTTCACAACTGCTACGCACCACACCTACTGTTGCTGCCTCTACTCAACCACCTCCAATACTTGCAACTTCAGCTTCTCAGGATCCAACCATAGCCATCGATGCAATGAATTCTGAGCCTCTTATTGTTGCACCTTTCGGATCTTCACAACAAGCCTTACCTCTTGAAGGGTCAGCCTCCCAGCCTCTCCTACCTGTGACAACTACAAGTTTGCAGCAACCACCTAGAGCATCTTCTCAACCTTTACCAAAGACAAAGGTGTTTGGTGTGAGGAGGAGTGGGTGGCTAAATAATGCGCTGTGTTGATAATAGTTTCTTTATTCCTAGTCATGGTTCTTTATTGCGAAATAATGCGCTGTGTTGATTTACATAAGTACCATTTTATTGTAAAATAGGTACTATATTGTTTGAAACTTGGTTTATATAATTGATATAATCATTTTGCAATAGGAGAAGTTTATAAAAAAAGTTGGCAGAAGTTTAGGCCCAATATGCCAAGGCTCATGCACAGGGAATGGAGCTATTACCATTTGATGAAGACTTGATTTGGGAGGAAGTGTGTGGTGGGCAAAAGAAGAATCAAGTTTATCAAAAAGGGGCAATTTTTTCTAGCTCTATCAAGTTTGGAACTACTTCTACCAACTCTGTATTTAGAAGAGCATCTACAAATCAAAATTTCATTCTTGATTTGTGAGAACAGATTCATAATCTCAATGAAAAGCTTTTTCAGCCTGTTACTCAACAAACAGATGAGCGTATTAGTAAGTTGTTAGATACATGCTTGGCTCCTTTAGAAAAGATTCAAAAGAAGTTAGAATGGGCAATTAGAAAGGCCAAGAAGAAAAAGCTGAAGTAGAAGAGATGGAATGAGGCTTATGCTAGCTATTAGTCTATTACAAGAAGGTTAGAGCATCAAGTATTTTCACTGTTATTCCACTACGCCGCTACCGCCACTACCTTCAATCTCTTCGGATGAGGACTATGATGATGATGGAGATGAAGATGACACTGAGGACTATAGCTGATAATTTTAGTATGGTTGAATAATAAACTGAGGATTATAATTGATTTATTAATACACTTTGTTTATGTTTTGAATTATATTGACTTGCTTGTTTATAGTACTTTTCTTTTAGTTTGATAATACGATGAACTTATTTATTTTTTGAAATATTATAAATGTTCAAATACAAGTTAGATAAAAAGTTGTATTCATTAAATTTATATTTATTTTGTTTGAAAAAGGTTTATTTTGCAATAAAAAATCTAAAAAAAATTAGTTTTACCTTACTGACGGATTTATAGACGAATTTTCCGTCAGTATTAAGAGTTTAGAAGTGCTTCCCTAGGGCTCCATTTATCGACGAAAAATCTGTCAAAAAATTTGAGCTAGTTACCAATAGGAAACCTGTCAAAAAATTGAACGGTTTAAGTGAAATAGAAGTGACGATTACCGATGAAAAATCTGTTGGTAACGGGAAAAAATTTGCCCGTAAATTATTGACAGAAAATCTATAAAAAAATCTAACAATTTTTTAGTGAAAGGGGGACTATTACTGAGGGAAATTCTGTCGGTAAATTACTGATGGAAAAAATCTGTCGGTAAGTAATTTTCGACGAGACTTTCAAAGTGTAACAAAATCTGTCGGTAACCAAAAACCTGTTTGTAATGAAGACAAATCTGTCTATAAATTCATCTGTAATAAGCAATTTTCTTGTTGTGTGTTGAAATTGCTTCACAAAATTAACCTCTTTATTTGGAAAGCTCTCCATGGCCGCCTTCCAGTACTTACTCAGATTTAACGCCACTTCCCATCTACATCGCCAATATGCCCTTGCTATCATGAAGCAACAAAAACAATCACTCATTATTGTTTGCTGCACTGCTCTAGAATTAAAGAAGTATGGTCTCAAAGTTACCTTCGTGGTTGTCCTTTCTTTCAGATTTTTCACGATTTTTGGACATGGTGGGTTGCAGCAATAAAGATACTTAACCCGTTGAAGAATACTAACCGAAATTATCAGTTGCTTTCCATCAATTGTTGGCACAACTAGAAAGCTCACAACCAGTTAGTCTTTGAAGGTTTTACTTCAATGCCTTCTGCCATTCTTGCAAGCTCCATCAAATTGTTCTGTGAAACTAAAAATTCTCATCTTAGCTTGCCGTCTCCATGAGAAAATCTTAGTTTTCAACTTATTATTATTTCTTCTTTTAGTTTCTTCTTAATTTTTGACCATGCACCTAAGGGTAAACATGGATTAGATCAGATCCACAGACTCGTGCTATTTTATCCGAATTCAATAAAAAATTGCAGATAAAATCCGATCCGCAGAGCCATCGGATCTGATCCGATCTGATCCGTATACTAAAGGATTAGATGGCGGGTTTGAGATGGATACCTAACGAGCGGATATTTTATACACTTTTTGGGGATAATTTCATATAGTTTTTAGTTAGTTTTTAGTATATTTTTATTAGTTTTTAGGCAAAATTCATATTTCTGGACTTTACTATGAGTTTGTGTGTTTTTCTGTGATTTCAGGTATTTTCTGGCTGAAATTAAGGGAGTTGAGCAAAAATCTGATTCAGGCTGAAAAAGGACTGCTGATGTTGTTGGATTCTGACCTTCCTGCACTTGGAATGGATTTTTTGGAGCTACAGAAATCCAATTGGCTTATTCTTAATTGGGTTGGAAAGTAGACATCCAGGAATTTTCAGAAATATATAATAATCCATACTTTAACCGAAGATAAATGACATAAATTGGCGTTTAACGCCAGTTCCATGTTGCATTCTGGCGTTGAACGCCAGAAACAGGTTGCAAGTTGGAGTTAAACACCAGAAACAGGTTACAACCTGACGTTTAACTCCAGAAACAGCCCAGACATGTGAGAAGCTCAAGTCTCAGTCCCAGCACATACCAAGTGGGCCCCAGAAGTGGATTTCTGCACTATCTATCTTAGTTTACTCATTTTCTGTAAACCTAGAATACTAGTTTTAGTATTTAAACAACTTTTAGAGACTTATTTTGTATCTCATGACATTTTAGATCTGAACTTTGTACTTTTTGATGGCATGAGTCTCTAAACTCCATTGTTGGGGGTGAGGAGCTCTGCAGCGTCTCGATGAATTAATGCAATTATTTATGTTTTCTATTTAAACACGCTTGTTTCTATCTAAGATGTTCATTTGCACTTCAATATGAAGAAAGTGATGATCCGTGACACTAATCACCATTCTCAACCTATGAACGCGTGCCTGAAAACCACCTCCATTCTACATTAGATTGAATGAGTATCTCTTAGATTCCTTAATCAGAGTTTTTGTGGTATAAGCTAGAATCCATTGGCAGCATTCTTGAGAATCCGAAAAGTCTAAACCTTGTCTGTGGTATTCCGAGTAAGATTCAGGGATTAAATGACTGTGATGAGCTTCAAAAGGATCAATGGATCCTATTCCGACTTGATCGAGAACCGACAGATGATTAGCCATGCGGTGACAGCGCATTTGGACCATTTTTACTGAGAGGACGGATGGTAGCCATTGACAACGGTGATCCACCAATACACAGCTTGCCATAGAAGGAACCTTGCGTGCGTGAAGAAGATGACAGTAGGAAAGCAGAGATTCAAAAGACAAAGCATCTCCAAAACTCCAACACATTCTCTATTACTGCGTAACAATTACTCATTTTATGCTCTTTCATTTTTTACAATTGAAACTAAAGAACCCTATTGGTATCCTGACTAAGAATAATAAGATAACCATAGCTTGCTTTAAGCCAACAATCTCCGTGGAATCGACCCTTACTCACGTAAGGTATTACTTGGACGACCCAGTGTACTTGCTGGTTAGTTGTGCGGAATTACATAGTGTGAGTGTAATTTTCGTGCACCAAATTTTTGGCGGCTTCGCCAGGAATTGTTTGAGTTTGAACAACTGACGGTGAATCTTGTTGCTTAGATTAGGAAAATTTTGTCTTTTTGGTTTAAAGTCATTAGAATTGCATCTTTTATTATTCCTTTTAAACAATTTTTCTTCAAAAATATTATTTTTCTTTATTAATTGTTAGTTTTTCATTGAGTCTAGTTGCATGTTTTAAGTTTGGTGTCCTTTGTGTTTTTGTCATAAAAAAAATAGTTTTAATTTGTTCAATCCTTGCATTTGTTAAATGTGTCTATTTTCTTGGGAATAGTTGCCCCTTTGAGTTTTCCTTTTTAAAATCTTTTTAAAAATATTTTTTTGATTAAATCTTGTGCCAAACTTTAAGTTTGGTGTTCTCTAAGTGGAAATGAACAGTCCAGAAGGACTCTGGGGTCATATGCTAACCCCACTACTGCTTCATATGAGAGTAGTATCAGTATACCCTCCATCGGAGTCAGTAGTTTTGAGTTGAATCCTCAACTCATTATCATGGTGTAGCAAAGTTGCCAGTATTTCGGTCTTCCACAGAAAGAACCTACAGAGTTTCTGGCACAGTTTTTATAAATTACTGACACAGTACATGATAAAGAAGTATATCAGGATGTCTACAAATTATTACTGTTTCCATTTGCTGTAAAAGACCAAGCTAAGAGGTGGTTAAATAACCAACCTAAGGCTAGCATAAGGACATGAAAACAGCTGTCAGAAAAATTTATGAATCAATACTTCCCTCCAAATTGGATGACACAGCTAAGGCTGAACATCCAAGGCTTTAAACAAGGAGATAATGAATCTCTTTATGATACTTGGGAGAGATACAGAGAGATGATAAGAAAATGCCCCTCTGAAATGTTTTCAGAGTGGGTGCAGTTAGACATCTTCTATTATGGGCTTACAGAGAAAGCTCAGATGTCTTTGGACCACTCAGCTGGTGGATCTATACACATGAGAAAGACAATTGAAGAAGCTCAAGAGCTCATTGATACAGTTGCCAAAAATCAGCATCTGTACCTAAGTAGTGAACCTTCCGTGAAAAAAGAGGCTAAAACAGTAACTGCTGAACACAGTCCTGCAGAACAAGTTACTGAATTCAATCAGCAATTAGATTTTCTAACAAAACAACTAGCCAAATTCAAGGAGATATTGCAAGACACAAGACTGGCTAATATGAATATGGAAGTGCAGTTGAACAAACTACTACATAAAATCCCTCTGAGGACAGTAAGAGCCCAGAGAGGAATAATTCTGGCGCTCAAACGCCAGAAAAGGGTGGAGAGCTGGCGTTAAACGCCCAACCCATGCTCAGTTCTGGCGTTCAAATGCCAGAAACAGGCAAGGAGTTGGCATTGAACGCCCAAAAGAAGCTCAGTTCTAGTGTTCAGACGCCAGAAATAGGTAAGGAGTTGGCGTCTAACGCCACTTCAACTTTCACCCATGGTATTCAAACGCCAGTGAGGGATTAGACACATACAAGTGCTGATCGCAACCCCTCTAAAAAGGCTTTTCAACCCACATCTGTAGGCAATAAACCTGCAGCAACTAAGGTTGAGGAATACAAAGCCAAAATGCCCTATCCTCAGAAACTCCGCCAAGCGAAAAAGGATAAGCAATTTGCCCTCTTTGCAGACTATCTCAGGACTCTTGAAATAAAGATTCCTTTTGCAGAGGCACTTGAGCAAATACCCTCTTATGCAAAGTTCATGAAAGAGATCTTAAGTCATAAGAATGATTGGAGAGAAACTGAAAAAGTTTACCTCACTGAAGAATGCAGTGTAGTCATTCTGAAAAGCTTACCAGAAAAGCTTAAAGATCCCGAAAGCTTTATGATACCATGCACATTAGAGGGTACTTGTACCAAGCAAGCTCTATGTGATCTTAGGGCAAGTATCAACCTAATACCTGCATCTACTATCAGAAAGCTTGGTTTGACTGAAGAAGTCAAACCAACCCGGATATGTCTCCAACTTGCTGATGGCTCCATTAAATACCCATCAGGCGTGATTGAAGACATGATTGTCAAGGTTGGGCCATTTGCCTTTCCCATTGACTTTGTAGTGCTGGAAATGGAGGAGCACAAGAGTGCAACTCTCATTCTAGGAAGACCTTTCCTACAACTGGACGAACCTTCATTGACGTCCAAAAAGGGGAAGTAACCCTGAGAATCAATGAGGACAAGTTTAAGTTGAATGTTGTCAAAGCTATGCAGCATCCAGACATCCCAAACGACTGCATGAGCATTGATATTATTGACTCTCTGGTAAAAGAGGTCAATATGACTGAGAGTCTTAAATCAGAGCTAGAGAATATCTTTAAAAATGCTCAGCCTAGTTTGGAGGAACCAGAGAGAATAATAGAACCTCTGAAAATCCCTCAGGAAGAGGAGAAACCTCCCAAACCCGAGCTCAAACCATTACCACCATCCCTGAAACATGCATTTCTGGGAGAAGGTGATACATTTCCTGTAATCATAAGCTCTACCTTAGAGCCACAGGAAGAGGAAGCACTAATTCAAGTGCTAAGGACACACAAGACAGCTCTTGGGTGGTCCATCAGTGATCTTAAGAGCATTAGCCCAGCCATATGCATGCACAAGATCCTATTGGAGGATGACGCTAAGCCAGTGGTTCAACCACAGAGGCGGCTGAATCCAGCCATGAAGGAGGTGGTGCAGAAGGAGGTCACTAAATTACTAGAGGCTGGGATTATTTATCCTATTTCTGATAGCCCCTGGGTAAGCCCTGTCCAATTCGTCCCTAAGAAGAGTGGCATGACAGTGGTTCATAATGAAAAAAATGAACTGGTTCCTACAAGAACAGTTACAGGGTGGCGTATGTGTATTGATTACAGAAGGCTCAATACAGCTACCAGAAAGGATCATTTTCCTTTACCATTCATAGACCAGATGCTAGAAAGACTAGCAGATCATGATTACTACTACTTTCTGGATGGATATTCAGGTTATAACCAAATTGCAGTAGATCTCCAGGATCAAGAGAAAACAACATTCACATATCCATCTGGAGTATTTGCATACAGAAGGATGCCATTTGGTCTGTGCAATGCACCTGCAACCTTTCAAAGGTGCATGCTCTCTATTTTCTCTGATATGGTTGAAAAATTTCTGGAAGTCTTCATGGATGACTTTTCAGTATTTGGAGACTCATTCAGCTCCTATCTTGACCATCTAGCACTTGTTTTAAAGAGGTGCCAAGAGACTAACCTGGTTTTAAACTGGGAGAAATGTCACTTTATGATGAGTGAAGGAATTGTCCTTGGGCAATAAATTTTGAACAAGGGAATAGAGGTGGATCAAGGTAAGCTAGAGGTAATTGAAAAATTATCACCACCTTCCAATGTTAAGGCAATCAAAAGCTTTCTGGGACATGCAGGATTCTATAGGAGGTTTATAAAAGATTTTTCAAAATTTGCAAAACCTCTGAGTAATCTGCTAGCTGCTAACACACCATTTATCTTTGATAAGGAGTGTCTACAGGCATTTGAGACTCTGAAAGCTAAGCTGGTCACAGCACCAGTCATCTCTGCACCAGATTGGACATTACCATTTGAACTAATGTGTGATGCCAGTGACCATGCCATTGGTGCAGTGTTGGGACAAAGGCATAACAAGCTTTTGCACATCATTTATTATGCTAGTCGTGTTTTAAATGACGCACAGAAGAACTACACAACCACAGAAAAAGAGTTACTTGCAGTGGTTTACGCCATTGACAAGTTCAGATCTTATTTAGTAGGATCAAAAGTGATTGTGTACACTGACCATGCTACTCTTAAATATCTACTCACAAAGCAGGATTCAAAACTCAGACTCATAAGATGGGTGTTGCTTCTACAAGAGTTTGATATAAAAATAAGAGACAGAAAGGGGACAGAGAACCAAGTAGCAGATCACCTGTCCCAAATAGAACCAGTAGAAGGGGCGTCCCTCCCTCTTACTGAGATCTTTGAAAACTTTCCGGATGAGCAACTCTTTGCCATCTAGGAAGTACCATGGTTTGCAGACATTGCAAACTATAAGGCTGTGAGATTCATACCCAAGGAGTATAGTAGACAGCAATCAAAGACATTGATCACAGATGCAAAGTACTATCTTTGGGATGAACCATATCTCTTCAAGATATGTGCGGACGGAGTAATCCGTAGATGTGTGCCTAAAGAAGAAGCATAGAAGATCCTATGGCATTGCCATAGATCACAATATGGAGGACATTTTGGAAGTGAGCGAACAGCCACAAGAGTCCTCCAATGTGGCTTCTATTGGCCTACTCTCCATAAAGACTCCCAAGAGTTTGTACTTAATTGTGACAGTTGCCAAAGATTTGGGAATCTGCCTCACAGTTATGCCATGCCTCAACAAGGGATCTTGGAGATTGAGTTGTTTGATGTATGGGGTATTGACTTCATGGGGCCTTTCCCACCATCATACTCAAACACTTATATTCTGGTGGCAGTGGTTTATGTATCCAAATAGGTGGAAGCTATTGCAACACCCACTAATGATACTAAGACAGTACTGAAATTCCTCCAGAAACATATCTTTAGCAGATTTGGTGTCCCTAGAGTACTAATCAGTGATGGGGGCGCTCATTTCTGTAATAAACAGCTTTACTCTGCTATGGTTCGATATGGAGTTAGCCACAGGGTGGCAACTCCATATCATCCACAGACAAATGGACAAGCTGAAGTCTCTAATAGAGAACTTAAAAGAATCCTGGAACGAACTGTGATTAACCGTAGAAGGGATTGGGCAAGAATCTTGGATGATGCTCTGTGGGCATACAGAACAGCATTCAAGACTCCTATAGAGACCTCTCCATACCAGCTTGTGTATGAAAAAGCCTGTCACTTGCCAGTGGAACTGGAACATAAGACCTACTGGGCAACCAGATTCCTAAACCTTGATGCCAAGTTAGTTGGAGAAAAATGATTGCTCCAGTTAAATAAGCTAGAGGAATTCAGACTCAATGCTTTCGAAAATGAAAAAATTTACAAAGAGAAAGCAAAAAGATGGCATGATAAGAAGCTGTCATCCAGAGTCTTTGAGCTAGGGCAAAAAGTTCTGCTGTTTAATTCTAGGCTCAGATTATTCCCCGGAAAATTGAAATCCTGATGAAGAGGACCATATGTGATTACAGGTGTGTCACTATATGGATACGTAGAGCTTCAGGATAATGATTCTAACAAAAAGTTCATTGTTAATGGATAGAGAGTCAAACATTATCTTAAAGCAATTTTGAGCAAGAATGCTCAAAACTGAGACTTGATTAAAGCTCAGTAATAGTCCAGCTAAAGACAATAAAGAAGCGCTTGCTGGGAGGCAACCCAGCCATTTACAAGGTTTATTTGTTAATTAATTTATTTTTACAGGTTTATATCAATTATCTTCAAGGTAAAATAGCAATTGCTTGAGTTCACAGAGTTACAGAAGGATTCAGAGGATAAAACAGCAAAAAGAAGCTCACTGGTGCGAAAAAGCCAGTAAGAGCTGTTTTGGGCGTTAAGGAGCATCTACTGGGTGTTTAACGCTAGTAGAGATAGCCATCTGGGCGTTAAACGCCAGAAAGAAGTAACTTCTGGGCGTTTAACGCCAGATTTGCAGCATCTTGGGCGTTCAGAAAAACGCCTAATGATAAAGGATTTTCTGGCGTTTAACGCCAGTCAGATGCTACAACTGGGTGTTAAACGCCCAGGAGAAGCTACAAATGGGCGTTAAACGCCCAAAACATGCAGCGTTTGAGCGTTTAACACTAGGATTGTGGGGTGGAGGTAAATTCGTTTTTCACTTCAAATTTTTTCCATTTTTCATGTTTCAATTCATGATTTCTTGCATAAACATGTTACAAACTCTCATCTTTCAACTTCAATTCCAAAAATTTTTAATCCTAAACATGTTTCTTAATTTTTCTTCAAAATCTTTTCAAACCTTTTTCAAAACTCAATTATCTTTTTGAATTCCTTTCAAATCTTTTTAAATTCTTCTCAAATTTTTTTTAAACTCATCATATCTTCTTTTCAAAATTCAGATTTATCTTTTTCAAATATCTTTCATAACTTTTCAATTTTAAATTACATCTTTTTCCTATCATACTTACTTTTACAAATCATATCTTCTATCTTATCTTTTTCAAAATTTTTGAAAACCCACCCCTCCCCTTTAAATCCACGTTCGGCCTCCCTTCTCTCCTCCATAATTCGAAATTGGCTCTACCTCTATCCCTCTCCTTTCCTTTCTTTTGCTTTAGGACAAGCAAACCTCTAAGTTTGGTGTGTTTATCTGTGATCACTAAACCAATACCCACTAAGATCATGGCTCCTAAGGGAAAATAAATCACTCCAAGAGGCAAGAAAGAGAATATTCCAAAACCACTTTGGAATCAAGGGAAGTTTTTAACCAAAGAAAATTCAGACCATTACTATAAAATAATGGGTCTAAGGTCAGTGATCCCAGAAGTTAAATTCGATCTGAAAGAAGACAAATATCCGGAGATCCAAGAGCAAATTCGAAACAGGAGCTGGAAAATCCTAGCTAATCCTGAAACAAAGGTGGGAAGAAACATGGTTCAGAAATTATACTCTAATCTGTGGCAAACAGACAGGCAGAAAATAGCTGGAACCGCCTTCTATGACTATTGGACTTTGGTCAGAGGGAAGATTGTTCACCTCTACCCTGACAAAATCAGGGAGATCTTAAGATGCCTCAACTGCAAGCTGACCCAGACTCCTTTAATAGGAAAATGATGAGAACAAACAAGGGCTTGGACAAAATCTTAAAGGAGCATCCACCTCCCAAAATAAAGGTTGTTGAGTCCTAATCTTAGCCTTAACTCTGTGATAATTGTTCTTATTAGGAATTTACCTTAGAAGTTATATATGAGTAGTTGTAATTAGTATATCTATTTTGATTTTATCTCCAATTAAGCTATAATTTATTTTTCTCATCATCATCAAACATAAATAAAATAACATATTTTTAGAATAAGGAGGCAATATTTTTTCGAGTTTTATTAAGGAAAATTCTAATTATTTATATGTGGTGGCAATACTTTTTGTCTTCTGAATGAATGTCTGAACAGTGCATATTTTTTATATTGAATTTTATGAATGTTAAAATTGTTGGCTTTTTAAAGAATGATGAACAAGAGAAATGTTATTGATGATCTGAAAAATCATGAAATTGATTCTTGAAGCAAGAAAAAGCAGTGAAAAAAAAAAGAGAATGAGCAGTAGAAAAAGCCAATAGCTCTTTAAACCAAAAGGCAAGGGTAAAAAGGATCCAAGGCTTTGAGCATCAATGGATAGAAGGGCCATAGGAAATAAATCTAGGCCTAAGCGGCTAAATCAAGCTGTCCCTAACCATGTGCTTGTGGCATGCAGGTCCAAGTGAAAGGCTTGAGACTGAGTGGTTAAAGTCGTGATCCAAAGCAAAAGAGTGTGCTTAAGAACTCTGGACACCTCTAATTGGGGACTTTAGCAAAGCTAAGTCATAATCTGAAAAGGTTCACCCAGTTATGTGTCTGTGGCATTTATGTATCCGGTGGTAATACTGAAAAACAAAGTGCTTAGGGCCACAGTCAAGACTCATAAAATATCTGTGTTCAAGAATCAACGTAATAAACTAGGAGAATCAATAATACTATCTGAATTCTGAGTTCCTATGGATGCCAATCATTCTGAATTTCAAAGGATAAAGTGAGATGCCAAAATTGTTCAGAAGCAAAAAGCTACTAGCCCCGCTCATCTAATTAGAATCTGAGCTTCACTTGAAACTCTGAGATATTATTGCTTCTTAATTTCTTTTTATCCTATTTTATTTATCTAGTTGCTTGGGGACAAGCAACAGTTTAAGTTTGGTGTTGTGATGAGCGGATATTTTATACGCTTTTTGGGGGGTAATTTCATGTAGTTTTTAGTATGTTTAGTTAGTTTTTAGTATATTTTTATTAGTTTTTAGGGAAAATTCATATTTCTGGACTTTACTATGAGTTTGTGTATTTTTCTGTGATTTCAGGTATTTTCTAGCTGAAATTGAGGGAGCTGAGCAAAAATCTGATTCAGGCTGAAAAAGGACTGCTGATGATGTTAGATTCTGACCTCTTTGCACTCGGAATGGATTTTTTGGAGCTACAAGAGTCCAATTGGCACGCTCTCAATTGGGTTAAAAATTAGACATCCAGGGCTTTCCAGCAATATATAATAGTTCATACTTTACTCGAAGATAAATGACGTAAACTGGTATTTAACGCCAGTTTCATGTTGCGTTATGGCGTTGAACGCCAGAAACAGGTTGCAAGTTGGAGTTAAACACCAAAAACAGGTTACAACCTGACGTTTAACTCCAGAAACAGCCCAGGCACGTGAGAAGCTCAAGTCTCAGCCCCAGCACACACCAAGTGGGCCCCAGAAGTGGATTTCTGCACTATCTATCTTAGTTTACTCATTTTCTGTAAACCTAGGATATAGTTTTAGTATTTAAACAACTTTTAGAGACTTATTTTGTATCTCATGACATTTTAGATCTGAACTTTGTACTTTTTGATGGCATGAGTCTCTAAACTCCATTGTTGGGGGTGAGGAGCTCTGCAGCATCTCGATGAATTAATGCAATTATTTCTGTTTTCTATTCAAACACGCTTGTTTCTATCTAAGATATTCGTTTGCACTTCAATATGAAGAAAGTGTTGATCCATGACACTCATCACCATTCTCAACCTATGAACGCGTGCCTGACAACCACCTCTGTTCTACATTAGATTGAATGAGTTTCTCTTAGATTCCTTAATCAGAGTCTTCGTGGTATAAGCTAGAATCCATTAGCAGCATGCTTGAGAATCCGGAAAGTCTAAACCTTGTCTGTGGTATTCTGAGTAGGATTCAAGGATTGAATGACTGTGATGAGCTTCAAACTCGCGAGTGTTGGGCGTAGTGACAGACGCAAAAGGATCAAATGATCCTATTCTGACATGATCGAGAACCGACAGATGATTAGCCATGCGGTGACAGCGTATTTGGACCATTTTCACTGAGAGGACGGATGGTAGCCATTGACAATGGTGATCCACCAACGCACAGCTTGCCATAGAAGAAACCTTACATGCGTGAAGAAGATGACAGTAGGAAAGCAGAGATTCAGAAGACAAAGCATCTCCAAAACTCCAACACATTCTCCATTATTGCGTAACAATTACTCGTTTTATGCTCTTTCACTTTTTACAATTGAAACTAAAGAACTCTATTGGTATCCTGACTAAGAATAATAAGATAACCATAGCTTGCTTCAAGCCAACAATCTCCGTGGGATCGACCCTTACTCACGTAAGGTATTACTTGGACGACCCAGTGCACTTGTTAGTTAGTTGTGCGGAATTACATAGTGTGAGTGTAATTTTCGTGCACAAATACCTGCGGATCCGATTTGCAGATCCGCATATCCGCAGTAAATAAATATATAAGTAATATATATAGTCGAATATAGCATAGCCCTAATTTCCTTCATCATTTTGGCGCTCACCAGTCACCATCAAATTACCTAGCCCTAAATTCCAATCTAATCTCATTCCCTTTTCAAGCCAGTCTCACCGTCACTGAACACCACCATCATTCTCATTCATGCTTTGTACCACCACATCAGAGGTTGCTCGCCGCTGACATTTCTCGGTTGCACTCTTCTCTTTCTCGTCGTTGTTATTTCTTTCTCGGTCACGGTCCACGCTTTCTATCGCCCACCCTCTCCCCATTTCACCGATCTCCTCCTCACCTCTATTAATCATCTCTGTTCCAGTGTTCCTCGAGGTTCATTGTCACCATTCTGGATTCTGCTACTGCATGGGCTGCTTTTGTTCCGGTGTTCCTCTGTTCGTCTAGTTTCTTCTTGTGCTTCAGTTTCGTCTTCTAGCTTTTGCTTCTACTACTTATTCTTCGCTGGCTTCTGCATTTGCTGGTTCATATTGCTTCTGGTTCTTCTTCGTTTGGGCTTTTAGCTTCTACTTTTTATTCTGTTTAAGTTCTGGAAGTTTATTTTTTTACTTTTAAATTTAAAAACTCTCAAGTTAGACTAAATTGCATGGGTACTATTAGAAAATTTTGTTTCTTCAATCTTCTATAATATTGTTTGAATTATGGTTCCATTTGTTAGTATGAAGGAAGATAATTTGTCTGATCTTATTCTTAATTTTGGTATTTGTTTAAATTTTTTATATTTTTCTTATTTTTTGAAATTTTGAGATATTTTTCTTAATTTTTGATTGGTTTTGTTTGAATTTTTTTATTTTTTCTTAATTTTTATTTTTAATCAGATATATCCGAAATCCAATATGATCTGTAAAATTATGAATCAGATAGGATCAGATCCGAATATAAAAATGCAGATGTGAGATCTGATCCAATAAATTTAGTGCAGATTGGATCGAAATTTTAGCGATATCTAATCCATGTGCAACCTTACATGTACTGTTTGATGAATACTTTCAATGTATTGTTTTAGGAGATCCACACTATTTATTATGCTATCATGCTTTTGGACATTAATTTTTACAGAAAAAAACTTTCATTCGAGAAAATAGTCGAGTGGCACTTACAAATCTTAGAAAACACATAAGATCTAAAACTAAAATAGAAGAGGCATAGAGTTCGATTACAAAAAATATTGTAAAATAAAAATAGAAATAGATTATAATTTCTATTGTTTCTAAAACTACACAAAAAGTGCTACAACACAAAAAAAATCCTCTTTTCTTCTCGGAATAGATTTAAAAGCTTCTTGAATTTGAAAATATTTTCATGGACGAGAAGGTTTTTTCATTGTATATTCATGTCATACGTGTAATACCATTTCTAAAATATCATAAAAGAGAATTAATACACTACAAAAGAGAGAGAACAACTACAAAAGAGTTATTACCAATTTAGATTTGAATTTTATATCTTCTAAAAGGAAAAATAGAAATAGGAATAGAAATCATAATAAGGTTCAGAGAAGGGAGTGCACGAGAGAAGGGAGGAAGGGGTGGTGGCGAACGTGTGGACAGTGGAAGAGTGACAGTGGTGGATGATGATTGATGTGACAAGTGAGGAGAAAAATTAAAACTATAACTATAAAAACAAAAAAAATAGATAATAAAAAAAAGAGGAGATTAAGAAAAAAAAGTAAGAGACGACTACCATAACTCAGATTGAAACAATAACGACGACCTTTAAAAGGATTTTTTGTATTTTATTTTTTAATAATTAATAAAATATAATCTACTACTTTAAAAAAATCATATATGTTTTGGTGTAACTGTAATTATATCTTTCTTTTAGCAAATAGAAACAATAATTTTTAAAGTTAGAGGTCCAATAAAAACTACGCATGATTTTTTTATATTCGTTACTCTTATTCCATAACTAAGACTTATATATTACTCTAATAAATTATATATCGATGGGCGACAATTCCCTTTATGTATACATACCAAGGTTGCGAGAACCGGACCGGTCAATATCACTGGTTCGACCGGAGTTCAACCGGGGTTCAACCGGTTTAATAAAATATTAAATAAAATTATTAAAAAATTTAAAAATAATTTTAAATATATAAATTCAATAATTTCTAACTTATTAAAATTTAAAATTTCACCTAATAAATTATCCATTACTTAATATTAGAAATTCACAAACAACTTCAAACATCAAAGTTTATAACTAAACAAAAAAATGCACATAATGGCAAATCCATAATGACAAACCCATAAACAATGCAAACATAACAGCAACCTTCTTCCATGACCTTCAAGTGGGGCGAAAAATGAAGATTATTAGTTACATCAGCTTATGATGCAAGCATAATGCCAATTCAACATATTGTATTTTAGATAAGTTGTATATAGTTTCTCCAGGATATTATAGGTATTATAAAATGTTGGCAAAATTGAAGTTATCAAATAAGAGAAAGTACTGTGAAGATAACTCCTTTTACTACTCAAAACACAAATATCAGTGCAGGGGAATATAAAGAAACCTAGTGATGTGATAGGGTCACTTTTCAGCTTGCTTTACTCATCTGCATATTGAACATATTTTCAATGAATTATAGTACCATGATCTGACAAAAGTGTGGATGTCATAAGCCTTAATCACCTCAAGTTCTTTCCACTGGCAATTTAAACCAAATTTTGTTGTGGATGACAATAGTATCATATGCTTTTGCTTCATGTCTAAATTGTTAATAACTACAACACCAGTAGCAGTTTAAATACAACATTAAAAACAACACAGCAAGATTATTAACAAAAAAATACAGATTATTGTGTAATATAAATTATTAATAATTAATCAATAACACAGCAAAAAGAACAATTATTAACACCATAACAAAAATACAGTTACAGCCAAAAACACAGCAAAGAGGATTACAACAGCACACCATTCTATACCATAACACAGCAAGAACGACTTTTCAATACACAACACAGTAAGAACACAACAAAAAAGAGAGGACTCACCTACCAGAATCTTCAGCGAGCACGGAAGAGCAGAGGGAGGCGACCGCGGCAGAGCAGAGGGTGTTGGAGAAATTGCGGCGAGCACGGCAGAGTAGAGGGAGGCGACCACGGCAGAGCAGAGGGGCTGGAGAAATTGCGGCCAGCACGGCAGAGAAGAGGGATACCTGCGACGAAGGAGAAAGAGGAGCGTGGCTGTAGGACGCGGTGACTGCGGGACGCGGTGGTGGTGGGCTGCTCGACTGGTGGTGGTGGGCTGGTGGCTGCAATAGTTCTCAGCTTCTCACTTCTCAAAGAAGAGAGGAGAGATGAGTGGCTGGCTTCAATTGACAATTGGGATTTAGGGTTTTCACTTCAGCTGTTCAGCACTTGCCCTTTTTCTTTCTTTTGTTTTTTAAATTTTTATACAAAACGGCGACGTTTAGAGGATGCTTTCCGAACCGGAAACCCTCTAAAAAATCGGACAGTCCTACCAGTTTATCGGTTAACTACCGGTTTGATCAATTTTTTTATCAGTTTTTTGCCAGGCGGATTTTAGACTTACCCGAACCGACTAGTTAACCAGTTTTCGATTATTCTGGTTGAACTGACCGATCTAATCCGGTTTTCAGAACCATGATACATTCGCATTCTATTCATGTTAAGAAAGTCACCATATGACAGAAACAAGAAACTAATGATACTGATAGGAAAATAAGTAATATGACTCATTATGACTGCTCTTTAATTTATTATATGTGAACTAATTTATTATTATTATT
>NC_029780.3:21580810-21594519 GCF_000817695.3 Arachis duranensis | reverse complement strand
TATTAATAATTTATATATATAGTCTTTATCGAATAAAAATTAATAGATTTCATTCATTAAGTTATATATAAAATATAATCATTTAAACTAATTTATTATGAGAAGTTTTAATAGTTATAATTATCACATATTTGTTAATAGAATATTTTTAAGATGAACATAATAATAGAATTTTTTTTACTTGCAACTATCATAGTAATTAATAATATATTTATTATACTTTGATTCCAAAAATCTAATACCTTAGAGTGCTAGTTGAATAGATATTAGGTAAAGAGTGTGAGCTCTATGATTATAATAATTAAGATAAATAAAACTTTGGCCAAAGAAATTGAATGAATAAAGAAATGAGTTTCTTAGGTAAAAAATTATTTCTAGAATATGGGAAGAATCTCTTGGGTAGTGGCGATAAAGAAAAAGCACTACAAGAAAATGAAATATTTGTAACAAAAAATTTGTATCAAATTTAAAATTGTTACAAATTATAGATTTTTTGTAACAATAATTAGTTATTGTTACAAAATAAGAATATTTTGTAACAATAAAAAAATTTGTTACAAAACATTTCAATATTTTGTAACAACTTGATTTATTTTGTTACAAATTATGTTGGCTTTCGTATCGAATTGTTGTTTTGTTACAAAATGTTATAATGTTTTGTAACAAAAGAATATATTATTGCAAAAATTCAAAATATTTTGTAACAAAATATCTATTTGTTTCAAAAGTTCTAAATATTTTGTAACAAAAAATTAATTTATCACAAAATACAATATTTTCGTAACAAGTTATTTATTTGTCACAAAATTTCATTGTGTTAATCTATTGTGTCACTGTGTTGCCTCTTCACATTATGTTATGTGTTTAGATATGCTTTTTTACTATTTAACTTTTGAGTTTGGATTTTGATAAGATCATATGTATTTGGTCGATGATATTTTATGTAGTATTTCAAAGATATTTTAAGATTTATATTAGACTATAATTTTTTTAGGATGTTTATTTATAATTTATTTTCTATTCTAAAACGGTTTTTCCAGTTGAACCACCGATTAGACCGGTTAGACCAGTAAACCAGTGAATTAATGACCAGAGCGGTTTGATGACCGGTCCGGTTTTCAGAACCTTGATTATTCTAATTTTCGAGGACAAAATTTTTTATAAGGTGGATAGGATGTAAGATCCAGAATTTTTGGAAAAGTATTATTATGAGTTAATTTTAATTTATTAATTCATTAAAGACTTTATTTTTAGAAATTGTTGTATTAAAAGTAATTAAATTAAGTATTGATAATTAAATTAAAAATTTTACTTAATCTTATAATATTGAATAATTTTCTATATTTAAACGATAAAACTTAATAGTTGTAAGAGAATAAGAATTTTATATGATTCGAGTTAAATAATTAATATTTTATAATTTAATACTCATATTTTGGAAAATAAAGAGAATTAATCATATTATGTCTAATTTTTTTTTGAATTAGAATATTTATTAAAAAATAATTTATATATTGATGAACAAATAATATTTTTTTTAAAGATAATTTTATTAGATTAAACTTAGTTTTTAATATCATTTTATATCCTAATTATATCGTCAATTGTCCTCAAAATAAAACCTAATTTGCTAAATATTTCCTAAGACTCTAACCCTAATTTTCCCCTTTCCTTCAGCCGCCACACCCCTTTCAACTTTTCCTTCCTTCCAAAATCACACAGACCCAGCACATAGCAACAGAAAAAAGATAAAAAAGAAAGAAATCAGTAGAAAGAAAGAAAACATTGAGGGAGAGAGGGAGAAACGGGACGGCCAGCGTTGGTGGGCCGAGCTGCTCGCCGCCATCGTTGCTAGCACCGACACGGAGGAAGGAGCCAGAGGAGAAGAAGCACAACGCCACAGATGAAGCTCGCCGTCGCTGCACCACGCCTCGCGAACCACTACTGCGTCGCCTCTGTTGTCATCTTCGCGGGTTCCGGTCGCCATCGTCGTCTCTTTCGTGAAGCCCATCGCCGCCATCCTTCTCGCTATGAAACCAGCGTCGCCATCGTCATCATCACGGGCTGCTGCTGCGCGTGACGCCGCCGCCGCCGCCTCTGAGTCTGTCGCCGTCAAGCAGAGCCACGGGCAGAGACAGGATCCCTAGGTGAGAGATAGAGAACCTGGGAGGGCTGCGACCAGTCCATCTGCTGTCGGTGGAGCTTGCCGTTACTGAGTTCATTGTTGCTGCTGCTCCAAGAGTAAAGTTGTCGCTACTAGGAATTAAAAACAAACGAAGGGTTTGCTGCGATTAATTACCTGACTTTTGGCTAATTGTTTTAATTTATGAATGCCATGGAAGTCTAGGGTTTAATTTTTTAGAACTTCTGATTAGGGATATTGTTTTTTATTATCAGAACTTGTGAATATTAGGGCTGTTGATTATTGTTCTGTGTTGTTCTTTGTTGCCGGCATGGGACTTTATGCAGAGTCTAAAAAGGTATGTAATTTTCGTCATCTAGCTTGCTTCATGATCCTTGCGTTTGTTTTTGGAATTCACTTTAAGAGGTTTATGAATTATAAAATTGTTTGAAGCTCATGAATGTATATTAACATGAATTTTCATATTTATTCAAATAAAGTGAATACTAATCTGATGGATGGAATGATATATTGATTTATTATATATATGGAATTAAAATTGATGAGATGCTGTTAAATATTAATCTTTAAAGCCATCTGCATCCAAGTTATGTAGCTGAAGTGATAACAAGAAGAAGATACATGTAAAACAAAATGTGAATATTCCTGTAAAGAGATTTTCAAAGAAAAAATACTATGAAGTGATAGTTTCTCTTATTATAAGGTAAATGGGCATCACTAATTCATCAGACTTAGTAATTATTAGTAATGGAGGATCAGTTCATAATCTGAGTCATTAGATTAACAAAAATCTTTTTAGTAATGCAATAGACAATAATTCATTCAATCTTACTGTTGTTTGTGATTATTCATGGTAAATGTGCTGTTATTCTTTATGTTTTTGTGGCTTAATTGTAATTAGATTGTGACTGTCTTGATCAAATTGTTGACGATTGTTGCCTCCAGATTTGGTTGCTCCAATTGAATATCTATAGTTTTTGTTTTCATGATTTGTTGGTTTGTTTGTGATTATTTAAAATTTGGAATGCTTTGGCTGGGTTGATATTGTTGCTGATTTTGAATCTGGACTTTGGCTTTGTTGTTGTATTTTCATTTGAATTTCTGGATATTATTGCTCTATGACTTCAATTTTCATTTCACACGGCCTTCCACTAAACCAAGCTTTCAACATAGATTTTGGATCTTTACTGAAAACCTCCCTAGGAATATGAGATTTCACACTTAGTTGCTTCCTTCTATTGAATTTACTGCTAAGAGATTAACTTGCTATCATTCAGAACATTGTCAAGCATGGATTTGAAAGGTGAGCTTTTATTCATGAGATTTTATCACAAAGAAAAAGTTATCATATTTTTAAGAGCTATTATTCAACTGATGTACACTTTTATTAGATCGTTCTTATTCATGAGCTTTTATTTAATTCTCTAATTATCTATGACATAAGATCTATTAATTATTCAATAATTAGTTTCCTGGTTTGAGTATTTAAGTATTAGATTTTGATATCATTATGAATAAAATTATATGTTTTGTTTCTGAATATCACTTGTGGCAATAGCTTTTCAGCTTTTCGAGGCAAAAGAAAATGTTACATGATCATCACTCATTTGAACATCATTCAGTGTTGTGTAAATATCATATTAACAACAATTTTATACTAACTATCTTTTTATTATCACATTCAATTATCTTATAATAGAAGGTATTTCACTGTTACCCTCCTTAATTTGTATATGGATTTATTTATCACATTTTACTTGTGTCATAGTTGAAAAATGACAAATGTCCTATTATTTAGTTTGATAAATTTGGTTGGGTATGGCTGAGACATAAGTTGTGAATTGGTTGTGTTTGTTGGAACCGTAGACGGTGGAAATATCCAAATTTTAAGGGAGGTTCTGTCGAAATTTTTCTAAACATTTTGGATAAAACTTAGTGAAAAAATTATAATTAGTGTTATATCTTGTTTCTAACTTTTTTGTTTCGGTTTTTCTTATTTACAGGAGTGCTGAAATGGTGACCATATGCTACCTTGAGGGCTCAAGAATGTTTTGATGCATAGAGACACTAATCTATGTTAGAACTTTTATGTTTTGGTTGAACTTTTATGTTAGAACTTTTATGCTTTGGTTGATCTAATCAATGTACTCACTAGGTAATGTTATTTTGTTTCAAGATAATTTTAACTAAAAGGATCTTGTTTGACTTATGTATGTTTTTGCATATTATATACATGTAAACTTGCTTATTAAAATCGTTAATATACTAGTTAATTTAAAAACTAATTTAGTAAATTATGCATGTAATTTGTAATTAAAAAAAGTTGTTACAAAATAATTAATTTGCTTTCGTAATTAAAGAAAAAAATATTACAAAATCATGTTACATTTTGTAACAAAATTTTTTGATAGGAAAAAAATTGACTATCACGAAAAATACCTTCAAGATCAAAATTTGTTATCACTTTTGTAACGGCTTCTGATTTTTTGTATTAGAAAAAAATTGTTACAAAATATGGTATTGAATTGTAACAGTTCCATTTTTCGTTACAAAAACTTTTTGTAACGAGACTTACTGCAATGGACCTTTTTTTGTTACAAAAAATTTTTGTTTCAAAATTTCGACGTTTTGTAACAATATTTTTTGTTACAAATACGCCTTTTTCTTATAGTGAAGATTGGAATGTTGTTTAGCTTGCTTTTGTAAAATATAAAAAATAAAAATAACAAACTTTCAAATTTGACCTAACCCGTGGATCTTTTTTTCAATCATTCATTGAATGATAAATCACGACAAGTGATGGAGATACATGATTTAAATAACGGAAAATCCAATATTTTATAATAGTATCTAAAATGACTGAAAATGTGGAAACAAGATCAGATATAATAGTATCTAAAATTTGTAACTGTGAATAATTTTAGGCAACTTTTTATAAATGTTATTTATTCAATTTTTTTTTATAACTTTTATAAAATATTATATTTTTATTTAAAAATGTTGTCTTAAATATTTTATATTGTAACATTTTTTAAGTGTTGTTTTAGATATCAAAGACAATAATTTTTGTGGGTGGCCAAAAATTTAGTTATCTTAGCCTTATTCAAAGGTAACTCCTTAAAAATATTGTCTTTGCCTATCTAAGATAATTTTTGTTAAATGTTGCTTCGAATAAGAGTTATCTTAGGCCAAAAATATTGTAGTACATTCATAGATCATTATAATAATCATAACAAGTTAGAATTTGACAATTAAACCATACTCTAAGAGTTAACTAAGAGTTGGAAAGATGGAAGGAATTATACTTTGTTCTTTGCAGGTAATCCTTTGTAAAAATATATTACTTTATACCATCGAGTAGTTGAGAAGTATTGTTAGATGCCAACTTTGATTAGTAAATTTATGTAACTAATTTACTATCCATTTAGTATTGTACCTATGGATTACACACTAACACTACAAGAAATGCCATAAATACCATCGAATTTAGTTATAGAATTTTATTAAAGTCGAATTTAGCATCAAATTTTCAGGATTTAGTGAAATGCAGCATTTAGACAACAACAAACATCTTACTGTCAAATTTTTTCGCCGTAAATTCAACGGTAAATTTGGGTAAAATTTAAATGCGAAATCCCCTCCCTTTCACTTTTGCAAACTCTCTCTCTCTCTTTCTCTCCTCTTCTTCTCTCTCTCGTCTCTCTCTTATCCCTCTTCCCTTTCTTGATTAAATTTTTTAATAAATTGTGTGATTAAGGTTTGTTATATTAATTTAGTGTAATTAAAAATAAAATAATTTTATATTAGGTAGGGTGTAATTTAGAATTTGTTATAAGCTGATGGTATTTTGGATGATTGTTAATTTTCGGAGTTTATAGTTGTTTGAGATAATTATTTTCTGAGTTAATTAGTATTGATTGTTCTGAGTTAATTATTACTGGCGAGGTTTATACCGTTGTATTTATTCCGCTACTAAATCTGATGGTAAATAAATTACTGACAGATTTTCTTGGTAAATATTCTAGTAAATTTAATGGTATTTGACAATTTTTTGTAGTGTAACGAGTATTTTAATCTTTGTTAAAGAATTATTTAATTATTATTTTGATTTGATCAAATAAATAATTATATTAATTCAAATGAAATATTATTATATGTTTTGTTAATACCAAAAATATAATAATAATAATATAATAATTAAGAATATTAAATAAAAATTGAGAAGAAATAGTTATTCTATTTTTAAATTTAAATTTTAAGTGTTGGATAAAATTCTAACTGATTTTATTTTAAATTAAATTGTAACATGATTCATAAAATTTAAAAAATTTAAATTTAAAATAATAAAATATAATTAAATTTAAATTGAGATTTAACTTTAAATTCAAATTCAGTAACAAATTTTATATATATGTTACCTTTATATACATAAACATGTGTAAGTCAAATTTTTGAAAAAGAATTTAATGATGTGTAAAGAATTATAAAAAGATTTTTTTTATTTTGAGTAAAAGTTCATTAGTTATAAAATTGATAGTAAATATTAGTCATGGTGTAAATATGTATAACACTTTTGTATTATTAAAAGAAATTTTCTTTATTAGCGTACTAAAATATTTAAATTTAATTTATATTATTCAAATGAATTTAAATATAAAATAAATTTTTAAAATTATTTTTAGTTTTACTACGTATTATGAACACAATAATCCTACGCATACAACTTAGAAACCATTTCAACGAGAATCTATCAGTAGATTGTATGGATGAGAAAGATGAGTATTTTGAAAAAAGATTGAGAAGACAGCGATCAATTATTACGGATAATATCAAAGTATTAATATTATCTTTAATATCATGAGTATGTCAATTGATATGCTATATTTGATGACTGCGACATTCATCCCGGCTTATATGATTTGTTCTATATCTTAAGAACTTATGCATGCTAATTTTCATGAATTTATGTATGAAATTACGTATGCTATCACTTCTTAACTTTATATATCTCGGTACTTGTATCGTAGCTGTATGGAAAAGGTAACTAGGTAAGTATTCAATTATTTCTTTGAAACGATACTTTTTTAGTTTTTTAAGTATATCATCCATCTCATTTAACAAAATAAATAAAAGAAAAAAACTCATTCTAATCCAACCCCTTTCATTGGATTATACTACAAGAAAATATGGCTATTACCACGCTTAAAAAAATGCTGAAAAATGAAAAAAAGTGTGGCCATAAAAAACAAAATATGACTATTGCCACATTTTTAAAACTTGTATTTTATTGTCACGTTTTATAAATATAACATGAAAAATATGACCAAATGAAACTTTAAAACAAATACTGGTAGCAAAAGCGTGGCTATTGCCCTTTTTAAACTACGTTTTTAAAGTGTGATTTAAAAGAGGTAACGGCAGGATATTTTTCTAGCATGAGGCTGAGCTAGTGAGGACACCTTGTTTTCCTAATAAATGATAAAATATAAATTACTAAACAATAGGATTGTGTATTTGGATGTTTCCATTTTTACCAACCTAATAAATTTAGTCTGAATTGATTTTTTTTTTTTGAAAATATCAAACTCAATCCAAACAACATTTTAAAGTTAATGATGGTCAAGTACGCCACTTTGATTATTATTGCCATTAATTTGAGTTTTCGGGTTGCATTGGTTAAGCTGCTTTACACCCATAATAATTAATTAATAACCAATTCTTAATTTAGAACCTTGTTTTACATGCATCTTCTTTTCATATTACTACTTATTTATGTATATTGGATTATTGGTATACATAACATTCATTCATTCCGAAAATCCGAACCGGAAAAAATAAAATGAAAAAGAAAGGAAGATAATGCAATCTTCTCATAAAAATATGCTACAATTTAGCTAACTTTAAAAACTCATAGATGAACTTTAACATAACTATTAACTAGTAATAGAATGCGAATAGTATAAAGCTAAATCATAAGATCCGTACGGTTATGATATGAGAATATAAATCAGATATAGGGGATTATAAAAAGGAAGAGAATCACCTTGCAAACAATCTTTATCCAAAATCTAATCTCATTTGGTTGATGGTAGGACTTTAAATGGATGGACTTGATTCCAATCATCGAAATAGTAATTCACTATATCTGTGGCCATGGCCAACTGTAGTGACCATCTTGTCAGAAAAGAAAAAAAAAAACCAAAGGTAATGTATATGCTGGAATAAAATTAAAATAGATAATGTAATTATTTTTTATTATTTAACGCATTAAGTTTTATTATATTTTTTCATTATATATATAATATCATATTTTTTACTAAAAAATCTTGTGTTTGGTCTTTATTATTCTTCATTTTATTAAAAAAGATGAAATTTTAGCCCAAGACAAAAATAAATTAATGTATAACTATATTTTAAGTCTATATTAAAAAAGATTAATTTTTACATGAGAGAATTAAATAGTATAATTATTTTTATTTTTTTTATCTAACTGTTTAAATAAACTTTTAAAAAAAAATTGTCCCGTAATATAATTAATATAATCAATAAAGCTTATTGTATATTAATTACCAAGTGATAGCGTGCCAATAAGCCCAAACATTGACCAAGTTACAGTATAAAAAATGATATCAGTACAAGATATTAGATTAGTTTAAACAGCAAAGCCCAATACAAAGAGAATAAAAAAAATTCCATTTTGGATGAAGAATTTTGTTAGCAAATGATGATGACGGTGTGAAACAGAGAATTATTTCTCTTGAATGAGTTCGAGAGTTGGTTACGGGATTTTTTTTTAGAGTGGAGGAAGCATATATTTTATTTTCATGTATGCATGAATTGTAAGGTTTTGTAAAGAGTCTCACTAGAAGAAGGAAATTTCATCTTACGTATTCTGTGTTCTTTCTATTTTATTCAACAATAATAATTCATACACTACTTTTTCTTATAATTTTTTACTTGCATTCTTATAATATTGTTACAATTAATCTTGATCTGAGTTATCAATGGTGCTCTCATTGAGAGAGAAGGTTGGCTTTCAAAAAATTCTAGAAAAAAAAAATATCGATGCTCTGCAACAGAATCATGTGGAGGTCGTCAGTTAAGTCTCTATTACGAGTGTGTAGATAGATGATTTGGAAGAGTCACTGAGAAATTTAAAGCATGTTGACGGAAGCTCTCAGATTGAAGTGACACCAGACAGTGATGCGGGATTCTCAACCTTTCATTCGCAACCATCATTTTACCAACCAAGAGGTACAAAAGTTGATTTACCAGTTTTTTATGGTGAAAGTAATGTGGATGAATGAATTTTTAAAGTGAAAGAGTATTTTGAATGACTTGTTGTACCTGTGGAGATGAGAATTAGGATGATTTCTTTCCATTTGTTTGGAACTGCATATTCTTGGTATCATTGAGGGTGGGGGGATTCAATAATCATATTATGCATACTTGGTCGTCTTTTCTGAATACTTTGCTTGTCAGGTTTAGTCGGGATCCGTACTACGACTCTAAGGCTATCCTCAAAGAATTAAAGCAAACCAATATAGTGGCCAAATACCAAGGGCAGTTTGAAGATCTAACCAATCAGGTTACATGCCTCAGTGATGATTGGGTGATCTCCTTATTCATTGAGGGTCTTTAAGAGTACCTGAAATGTGAGTTATTGTTAGCTAAGCCGACTTCATATGTTAATACAGTATCATTGGCAAAGATCTATGAGTAGAAATATGCAATGAACTCGAACCAAAAAACCAACATCACACACACACCAATCATTCTTAACTCTCTCTTTCACATACAACCAAACAACTACACAAGAAACTCACCATCTAGCCCTATTTTTAAGAAACTTTCGGCTAAAATTAAGATGAAGAGGAATAAAGGCCTATGTTACTAGTGTGAGGATAAGTGGGTATCTGGGCATAAATGTAAAATCTCTTGTTACTTGTTGATCGGAGAGAAAAAAATGCATGAGATCTTAAAGGAATTCGAAACAGAAGTTGTTTATACACCAGACATGGAAGGGCCAATTGTGATAAAGGTGCTCCAACCGGAGGTTAGTTTTAGTGCCATGACGGGTCAATATCATTTCGAGTACGGGACCTATAATGGACAGCCGATTATAGTGCTGATTGATGGGGGAAGTTTCCCTAATTTTATGAAGGTAAGTGTGGCAGAGAGACTCGAGTTTCCAATTCAGCAAATCACACCACTTCAGGTTCTAATTGGTAATAGAGATATGATTGGTTGCAAGGCTTATTGTGAAAATATCCCTCTAGTAATGCAGGGGTATCAATTTTTCATTAGCACCTTTGTGTTAGTTCTAAAGGGGCTGATATTGTCCTAGAGGTTCATTAGATGATGTGCCTCGGCTATGTTACTACGAATTATGGGTTGCTTATGATGGAATTCATGGTAAATATATTTTGGTAAAGCTTCAAGGTGAGTGGTTGCTCCAACCTGATGCTATTAACAACAAAATATTCTAAAGGATAGTTTCTTCAGAGGTTTTCACTACTTTGTACCATCTAAAAGTGGTGAATGACGATAAAGAAGGAAAAAGTTTCCTACAGCCCAAATTACAACAATTATTAGGAGAGTACAGTCAGATTTTCGAAGAGCCAACTCATTTGTCCCCTCACCGCAATATTGATCATACCATCACTCTGGACCTGGAATCACAATCGGCGTGTGTTCGATCTTATAGGTATCCTCATTTTCAGAAAGAGGATATTGAGTGTTTGGTGGTAGAAATGCCTGAGACTAGCACAATTCGGGATAGTCAGAGTACTTTTTCCAGCCCAGTTTTATTGGTTAAGAAGAAAGATGGGAGTTGAAAATTTTGTACCGATTATAAGGCCCTAAACGTAATCACTATTAGGAATAAATTTTATATTCCCACCATTGACGAGATATTAGATGAACTATTTGGTGCAGCCTATTTTTCTAAGATTGATTTGCAGTCCAATTATCACCAAATCGGAATGAATAAGAATTCTATTCCCATGACGGCTTTCTGCACGCATCAAGAGCATTATAAGTTTGTAATGATGCCATTCGTCTCACTAATTCTCCTTCAACTTTTCAAGCTACAATGAATAAGGTTTTTCATCGTTACTTGTGGAAGTTTGTTGCTATTTTTTTTGATCATATCCTAGTCTATAGTAAGACTTTGAAAGACGACTTATATCATCTTGGACTCACACCTACTACCCTTTTCCAGCACCAGTTGTTTGTTAAGAGGTCAAAATGCCTCTTTGGCCGGAAAAAAGTAGAGTATTTAGGACACATCATGAGGGAAGAGAGGGTGATTGTTGACTCGTCTAAAATAGAGGTGATTCAAGTATGGCAAAAATCTATTTCTTCTCAAACAATTACGGGGCTTTCTCAGATTAATGGATTATTACTTTAAATTTATGGCCAACTACGCCCAAATTGCTCACCCTTTGACTGAGTTACTTAAGAAAAATAATTTTCACTGGAGTGAGGCTGTGAATAAAGTGTTTGAGCAACTAAAGACTACCATGATTTATACACGAATCCTAACATTATCTAATTTTTCTATGCCTTTTACAGTTGATATCGATGCACCCCACAAGGACATTGGCGTAATTTTAATGTAAAATACACACCCTCTGGCTTATTTTAATAAAAAACTGGCCCCGAGGATGAGCTTTACTTCGGCCTGCATCAGGAAGCTTTATGCTATTACATAGATTGTGGCTAAGTTGTATCACTATCTACTTGGCACGAAGTTTATTATAAAGACAGATCATCAGAGGTTAAAGGAACTAATGTCGCAGGTGATTTCAACACTGGAGCAATAATACTACTTGGCTAAATTGTTGGATTACAAATTTGAAATTGAATACAAGGCTAATAGATTAAATCAGGTTGCTGATGCACTCTCACGCCATCCTAATTCTAAGACTCTGTTTGCTTTTCACAGCCTTATTACAGTACAATAATCTCTTTTGGAGTCTCTCAAGTTGGATAATAATCATTGTCTTATCATGGTACAGTTACATCAGCAACTTAAGGAGGGTAAGCTTAGTGCAGATTATGGGGTAAGAGACAATCTGCTGCTATATCAAGGGAAATTCTGGGTTCCTAACTATAATGAAATTCACAAATTGCTTTTATATAAGTTTTACAACTTGGTACATGGGGGCCATGGTGAATTACTCAAAACTTACAAATCATTAGTGGAATTGTTCTTTTGACCAGGTATGAGAACTACTGTCCAGAAATTTGTAGAACAATGTTTGGATTGTCAAATGATTAAGTATGTTCTGACTTGTCCACAAAGACGACTGCAATCTCTTCCAGTGCTAGAGTAATTGTGGATTGAGATTCACTTGTTTTTATTATACAATTACCAAAATATGTGAGATGCACGACCATTTTAGTAGTGGTGGACAAATTCACTAAAATGGGTTACTTTACAACTCTTAAACATGGGTTTGATGCAAAGGATGCGACCAAGGCTTTTATTAACTCAGTGGTTAAGCTATATGGGTTCTCTGTCACTATGGTCTCGGATAGAGATTCCTTCCTAAGCAAATTCTAAAAAACTTTGTTTGAATTTGGTGGAACTAAACTCTATTACAACACTACCTATCACCCTCAAAGTGATAGTCAGACAGAGGTGATCAATTGTACCTGGGAGTAATACTTGAATTAGTGATCTTTCTTTCTCTCTTTGGCTGAACTATATTATAACAGTTCTCATTCCTTTCTTAATATGTCACCACATGAGGCCCTATTTGAGTTCCAATGCGAATCCTGCCTGGCTACTTACCGGGTTCCACCACGGTCCTAGCCATGGATAAATTTCTAAGGGTGCGGGAAGCGTTGCATTGAGAGCTACGATATTCCCTCCAATGTGCACAAAAGAAAATGAAGAAGCAAGCGAATCAACACCGTTGAGAGAAGATTTTTGAAGTCGGGATTGAATTTTGTTAAAAGTTAGACTCTACCGCCAGAAATTCCTAACATACAGTGCCCATAACAAATTAAATAAATGATTCTACAGTCCATTTCAGACTACCTACAAAATAGGAAATGTAGCATACCGTTTAGCCTTGCCGGCTAGTTGCACCTTGAATCTGGTGTTCTATGTTGGCTGCATTGAAGGCTGATGAGCGGATAATTTGTATGCTTTTTGGCATTGTTTTTAGTATGTTTTTAGTATGATCTAGTTAGTTTTTAGTATATTTTTATTAGTTTTTAGTTAAAATTCACCTTTCTGGACTTTACTATGAGTTTGTGTGTTTTTCTGTGATTTCAGGTATTTTCTGGCTGAAATTGAGGGACCTGAGCAAAAATCTGATTCAGAGACTAAAAAGGACTGCAGATGCTGTTAGATTCTGACCTCCCTGCACTCGAAGTGGATTTTCTGGAGCTACATAAGCCCAATTGGCGCGCTCTCAACGGCGTTGGAAAGTAGACATCCTGGGCTTTCCAGCAATATATGATAGTCCATACTTTGCCCAAGATTTGATGGCCCAAACCGGCGTTCAAAGTCACCCTCAGGAATCCCAGCGTTAAACGCTGGAACTGGCAC
>NC_029780.3:21578698-21579338 GCF_000817695.3 Arachis duranensis | reverse complement strand
GAGAATTGAAGATTCAGAACATACAGCAGAGGAATTACACAGAAAAAACTGGGCGTTCAAAACGCCCATTGAAGAAGGACAGACTGGCGTTTAAACGCCAGCCAGGGTACCTGGTTGGGCGTTTAACGCCCAAAAGGGTATAGTTTTGGGCGTTAAACGCCAGAATGTGCACCATTCTGGGCGTTTAACGCCAGGATGGTACAAGAGGGAAGATTTTGTTTTTAATGCAGATTTTTTTTCAGATTTCAAACTTTTTCAAAATCAAATCTTTTTCAAATCATATCTTTTCAATCATATGTTTTCAAAATCAATTTTCTTCTATTTTTAAAAATACTTGCTATCAATTAATGATTTGATTCAACATTTCAAGTATGTTGCCTTTTCTGTTGAGAAAGGTTTAATGTTTGAATCATATCTTTTCTTGTTAGCCAAGTTTTTAATTTTCAAAATCAAATTTTTTAAAATGTTTTTCAAATCATATCTTCTCAATCACATCTTTTTAAAAACCAATCATATCTTCTTAACCACATCTTTTTCAAAATAAATTTCAATCAAATCTTTTTGATTTCTAATTTCAAATTCTTTTTCAAAAATCACTTGATTTCTTTCCCACTTTTGTTTTCGAAAATTATCAATCAAA
>NC_029780.3:21578325-21578498 GCF_000817695.3 Arachis duranensis | reverse complement strand
TCCTCTGACACCTCAAGGAATCTCTATACTGTGACATAGAGGATTCCACATTTTCTTATTCTCTTCTCTTTCTTATGAGCAAGAGCAAGGACAAAAGCATTCTTGTTGAGGCTGATCCTAAACCTGAAAGGACCTTGAAGAGAAAGCTAAGAGAAGCCAAAGCACAACTCTCT
>NC_029780.3:21574337-21575878 GCF_000817695.3 Arachis duranensis | reverse complement strand
CAGTCAAACTTTAAGTTTGGTGTTGGGAGGCCACAACCAACTTCTAAGTTTGGTGTTGAACCCCTACATTCAAACTCTAAATTTGGTGTTGGGAGGTTCCAACATTGCTCTGAGCAATTTTGAGGCTCCATGAGAGCCTACTGTCAAGCTATTGATATTAAAGAAGCGCTTGTTGGGAGGCAACCCAATGTTATATTTTATCTATTTTCCTTTGTTATTTTATGTTCTTTTGTAGGTTGATGATCATGAGAAGTCACAAAATCAATTGAAAAAGCAAAAACAGAATGAAAAACAGGAAGAAAAACAGCACACCCTGGAGGAAGAACTTACTGGCGTTTAAACGCCAGTAAGGCTAGCTGTTGGGCGTTTAACACCCATTCTGGCACCATTCTGGACGTTTAACGCCAGAAAGGGGCACCAGACTGGCGTTAAACGCCAGAAAAGGGCAAGAAGCTGGCGTTAAACGCCAGAAATGGGCACCAGCCCGGCGTTTAACGCCAGAAATGGCTAGAAACGCATTTTTGCATGCCATTTGGTGCAGGGATGACTTTTCCTTGACACCTCAGGATCTGTGGACCCTACAGGATCCCCACCTACCCTACCACTCTCTCTCTTCTTCACCCATTCACCAAACACCTCTTCCCCAAAAACCCTTCACCTATCAAATCCCATCTTTCTCTTCACCACTCACATCCATCCTTCACAAAACCCCACCTACCTCACCATTCAAATTCAAACCACTTTCCCACCCAAACCCCCCCTCAAATAGCCGAACCATCACCACCCCCCACTCCTATATAAACCCCTCTTCACTCCTTCATTTTCACACAACCTAAACACCACTTATTCCCCTTCTTGGCCGAAAACAAAAGCCATTCCCATCTCCTTTATTTCTTCTTCTTCTACTCTCTTCTTTCTTAATTTGCTCGAGGACGAGCAAACCTTTTAAGTTTGGTGTGGTAAAAGCATTGCTTTTTATTTTTCCATAACCATTTATGGCATCCAAGGCCGGAGAAACCTCTAGAAAGAGGAAAGGGAAGGCAAAAGCTTCCACCTCTGAGTCATGGGAGATGGAGAGATTCATCTCAAGGGTGCACCAAGACCACTTCTATGAAGTTGTGGCCTTGAAGAAGGTGATCTCCGAGATCCCTTTTTCACTCAAAAAGAGTGAATATCCGGAGATCCGACATGAGATCCGAAGAAGAGGTTGGGAAGTTCTTACCAACCCCATTCAACAAGTCAGAATCTTAATGGTTCAAGAGTTCTATGCCAATGCATGAATCACCAAGAACCATGACCAAAGTATGAACCCGGATCCAAAGAAGTGGCTTACTATGGTTCGGGGGAAATACTTGGTATTTAGTCCGGAAAATGTAAGGTTGGCATTCAACTTGCCCATGATGCAAGGAGATGAACATCCTTACACTAGAAGGGTCAACTTTGATCAAAGGTTGGACCAAGTCCTCACAATCATATGTGAAGAGGGCGCCCAATGGAAGAGAGATTCAAGAGGGAAGCCGGTTCAACTAAGAAGGCATGAC
>NC_029780.3:21515279-21572137 GCF_000817695.3 Arachis duranensis | reverse complement strand
GGAAGGTCTAACCTTGTCTGTGGTATTCTGGGTAGGATTCAATGATTGAATGACTGTGACGAGCTTCAAACTCCTGAGGGCTGGGCGTTAGTGACAGACGCAAAAGAATCATTGGATTCTATTCCGACATGATTGAGAACCGACAGATGGATAGCCGTGCCGTGATAGGGTGCGTTGAACATTTCCACTTAGAGGATGGGAGGTAGCCACTGACAACGGTGAAACCCTTGCTTAAGCTTGCCATGGAAAGGAGTAAGAAGGATTGGATGAAGACAGTAGGAAAGCAGAGAGACGGAAGGGAAGGCATCTTCATACGCTTATCTGAAATTCCTACCAATGAATTACATAAGTATCTCTATCTTTACCTTTATGTTTTATGCGTTTATCACCATACCCATTTGAGTTTGCCTGACTAAGATTTACAAGGTGACCATAGCTTGCTTCATACCAACAATCTCTGTGGGATCGACCCTTACTCGCGTAAGGTTTATTACTTGGACGACCCAGTACACTTGCTGGTTAGTTGTGCGAAGTTGTGTTTATGCCATGGTATTGAACACCAAGTTTTTGGTTTCATTACTGGGGATTATTTGATTTGTGAAAAGTATTGATCACAATTTCGTGCACCAAAGGCGTTTCATGGAGAACGTCCAACTGAACCAATCAAAGTACCTGATCTTCCACCGTGGCTCTAGTCTCACCCAATTGCTATTCTCGGCTGTTATTCTGTGACTTCTAATAGTGGCATGAGGACACAAGTTCTGGTGGATTGGGAAGGAGCTTCTAGGGTTGAAACCACGTGGAAGAATCTGGAAGAGTTGATGAGATTGTTTTCTGAGATCGACCTTAAGGACAAGATCATTTTGGAGGGTACGGTAGTTGTTAGCATGCCAATAAGCCCAAACACTGATCAAGCTATAGAAGAGGAAATGGGATTAGTGCGAGGTATTGAGCCAGTTCAAACAGCAGAGCCAAATACAAGATATTGTTAGCAAATGATGATGATGGTGCAAATCAGGGGATTATTTCTCTTGGATGAGCTAGAGAGTTAGTTACGGGAATTTTATAGAATAAAGAAAAAATATTCTATTTTCATGTATGCATGAATTGTAAGATTTTGTAAGAAGTCATTCCAGGCTCGAAGAAGGGAATTTCATTTTTCATATTCTCTGTTCTTTATATTTCATTCAGTAATAATAATTCATGCACTATTTCTTCTTCTTATAATTTCTTACTTGCATTCTTACAATATTATTACAATTAATCTTGATATGAGCTATCAGTGTTACCAAGCCTATATCAATTCATGGTCTTTGATCGGGAGAGATTTTTCAGCTATATAAAATCGGAATTTGTAGATGTGATAAGTAGTTTGGTACTTTAATTCATGGTCTTTGATCCATTATTCTATATCAATTATAACTCAACTTTATTACTTTATAAATATTATAATTTATTTTAATTTTTTAAATAATATTCTTAATTTAACCAGCATAATTACCGCAACATAGGTCACAAGACACTTAGTTACCTCTTAATAATAGGAATGAGTTCTATAGAATAAGTTATAATAAAACAAATTCTAACTTTGTATACTCTATAACTTCTATGTAATTCATACATAATCTCATAAGCTCTAATACTCTATGACTATTAATTCTTACTTCTCAAATAATTGGTTATTACTATTATTTTAATCACTCATACAAGCTCAAAACATAGGTTGCAAAGCATGTGTGAGGTTTATTATACCAACTTCTAATTTTTCAATAACTTTTTTTTTGTCGGAGTATAACTGGAATCACTAGTTGCAACCATTTTCAAAATCTTTACAATTTTCATAATACTTAAGATGATCTGACTTCGACACCTTATACTCAACCCTGTATTAGATAGTAGAGTTCTTCACACTAATAAGAATCGCTTCATTATTTTGAAAACATTGTCTAATTTAAAACTCATTGGGTCTAGAAATTTTATATAGATTGTTGTGTCCAATTCTAAATCATAAATCCTAAATCCAAAAACCTTTGTTTAATCATGACAACAAGATTGAGAGTTGAGAAGTGACGAAATAAGTATTGTTGATCTCTAAACTCTGGATAACTTGCCTATCCAACCAGAATATTTCCTATATTCTCTTCGATATCACTGTCTATTGTGCGTAGGAGGCTCTTCATTGTTATATATAATCCTCGCCAAGTGCTTCTTTTATCTGGGTTCCTGACATTCATAGAGACTTTGACTACACAATAGGGTGAGGTCATTGCAACCACAAGCTACACAATTATTACCCATATTACATGTAATATCAGCATCACGATTTAAATTTGCTGCAAAAGAAGAAAACACCACAATACTACAGGAGGTGCAACAAAAGAAACTGAACTAGAAGCTCCTCCATACTAACAAAATGAGGATTAGGTGCTGATTCTTCAAAGTTAGTTGCCACATATTCAATCTTGGCATACAATTTTGTCACTCAAACCTCAGAAAAACTCTTATAGGAATGAAACAATATTTGCATTTCAGCATCGTTTTGTATCACAAATGAATCAAACTTCATAAATCCATACTAAACTGCAATTGGAATCTTGTACAATATTAGGTTACTCATTATTTTTCATATCCACTATATATTTTTTTGTAAAATGTTTTACAATTTTGCAAATGTTGTGGATATTTATATAAAGATATAAGGTGAATTATTGTTTAAAAATATTTCTCCCTGCCAAGTTTTCTTAATTCCTCCATTAATGTGTGATTGTGTACTAAAAATATAAATCTTTTTGTACATAATTAATTTTTATAATGACCTACAAACATGGTCAAAAAAGAGTTAAGTTTCTCCTAAAGGTATTGGGCTAAAAGGATGGAACCCAAAAGAACACCTTGAGGAGTTGAATTTCTCTTCAGTGGGAACTATATTGGTGGAAGTGGATTGGTTGGATTTGGAGTGTAAAGGTGTCATCTAGTTAAAAGAAAACCAAACTAGATGTCCCTTCACTAATGTCACATGTCAGGAGCTTTAGTTTAACGTGCGGGAATCAACTTCCTACCTTTTCAGTTGACAAGACTTGAGGTGACACGAATACCTAAAGATATTTTGGAAAAAGCAGTAAATCAAATGTCAGATTAAAACCATTGGACAATAGATTTCCTCTTCATCATGGTTTTACACTATAAAAAGGACCTCAAGCTACCTCTGTAAAGCACTTTCAACCAGACTTCACCTTTACTTTCACTATCATCTTCTTCTTCACAGACCTTCAACCAGACTCCACCTTTACTTTCACCATCATCTTCTTCTTCACAGACCTTTTACATTCTTTTTTTAAAAAGCTTTACCTTTCTTCTTCTGAAGTTAAGAAGCTAAAAAATCCATCTTTTCCTCCACCCAAATTTTCTTCATTATTCTTCATTTCATTCACCACCTTCACGAGTATAAATTGGCGTTCTGGTGTTCCACCAAAACACTCGACAACCATTAACCAATCCCTGTCCACTTTAAACAAAGCTCATTCATCCTCTTGTGACATTAGTGGAGGTCTCAACACTTGTTCTCCACCTCTATTTCTCATCACTAGTTCTCGTATTGCTTATTCGCCATTAATAGAAGTGTTTTTTCTCACAAGTTTACTTACCCAGAATCTCTCATCTTAACCATTATTTTCACTTAATCTATTTTTCACGAAATCTACCCGAATCAATGTGATGTATAGAGCTAAAAAATTATTAGAAATTCTTTTTTGGAGAAGCAAGCATGTTATGAAACTGCTCCTTGCTATTAGACATTTCTAGGTTTCATTCACGTTCATAGTAAATCGTGGTAATTACTAACGATTTATTTGGTTGGTACAATCTACCCTGAATTGTGATAATCTGATTTTTATAATTTTACAATCTTATGGTGACATATCAAAATTTAGTAGGTAAATTTGATGAAAATTCTTGCTAGTAAATTATGGTTAATGGTAGGTTTTATGAACAAATATAATATTGTATGTGTGCACTACAAGAAACTTTTAAAATAATGATTAATTTTAATATTGACTAAGTTAATTCTTCGTTATAAAAAAATTTGGTCGCAAAATTAGTCACTAATTTTTATTTTATTAGTAACTGATTTAGCAATTAAATTTTTTGTAGTTTATAGTTGATGAGTAAGTTCAAAGGTGAGTTAATTTTATTATTATTATTTTTTCTTCGTCCTGTTTATTGAACAAGTTAGTGAAGCAGGAATACATACAAAATGAATTTTTTCGCCTTTGGGGGACGCAACTGAACCGAAATGAACATTTGAATTTGGATAATTTACATGAATAAAATAAATAAAAATCATATTTATCATCTAATTGTTCTAAAATAAATTGTACTATGTGTATATATTTGTCTTTTCTTTTATATGTAAATTGTGGTACATACAGTGACTAACACTCTGCTTATTTTTACAGCACTAGATAGGTATAGAATAATTACTTGTGCAACTATGCTACAAACCGCATTAACAAAAACAAAAGGGGATGGAATTTCAATTTTTATTTACTCTATGGTGGAAGGTTAAAGAAGAGAATATTACAAGAATATGTAACTTTCCCCAAAAAGGAAAAGCCTCAAACATTAGACACAGTGATTTCATTATTGGCTTCTAAGTAGATAAGGCAACATATATAAAGTGGACAACAACCTTCTTTTCTTGATCATATATAATATCTAATTAAGTAGATTCCACTCAAACTCTATTTTGTTGAAACTTCAATTACTTTTGAATTTAATTTGGTACTACGGAAAGTAATACTATATTGTTCTATAAATATGCAAAGCGTGTGATTTAAGTATTATGAAATTAAACAAGACACACGTTGATGCATATAATGAAATTAAATTAGCTTTTAATTAAAGAAAAAAAATTAAAATATCTCAAATGTGATTACAGCTAGCTAGCTAGGGAACATAATCACAATGAATTAAAATAGCAGTTCTAATGGAAAAGAAATAATAATATAATAGAAAGAGGTCCGTGTCTAATTGTGCAAGGTTGGCATGCCAAACTCTGGCCATCAAAATTAATAATTTTTTAAATTTAGATTTTTTTTATTTTCAATGTTTTAACTTTTAAGTTTTCCGATTCCCCAACTTTGCAACTTGCAGGTAATTATATATATAGAAGAATAGGGAACGTTCATATTTTATGCAACAGCAATGTCCCTTTTTTACTGTTAATTAGAGTTTAATACTCGTTACGCTAAGACTTCTAATGGATCGGATTTGTCCATTTAGCATAATATTCATATTTTTAGTTTGAGCCACTGGTTTGTGGCCACTAATGAGACTTTCTATGGGAGGGGAATAACGTAGAAGAAATGGAGAATAACTTTTGTTTTTAAAAATATTTATTTCATTCAAAGCACCTACTAAACCATACTCTCTCTTTATAATTTATAGTGAAAAAGAAAGAAGAAAAGTTTAAAAAATTACCTACACCTTACCCATGTTGTGCATGCACCAAATCTATAAAGCTATTTTTTGACTACCTCTCTTCATTCTTCACTGATTAGTTAATAATCCATTACTTATATTCTTTCCACTAAATTAATTAACATATTTTATTCAAGCATGTTTGCATTTATGAATAAGTAACTGGGCCAAATAATATGTTGTTCTGCTGTTTATTTTATTCTGGCGGCAGTAGCAAGAACCGTTAGTAACGCCACCTGTTGTACAACATAACCAGCCACTAATTAGGATTTTATATTAATTTAATATGAAATTAACACTTAGAGTGGTCCCTCAATTTATAGGATTATACTCGTATTTTAATTTAAACTCCAAAATTTTTGTTTATTCAATTTGATCCTCTAACTTAGTATTTATGATTTATGTTAGTCATCCTGACTTTATTTTTATAATAAAAGTGTGGTATAAATAATTATTTGATGTGACAATGAAAATTTTATATTTCAATTTGTTTTTTATAAAATATATAAAAATCCTAATTTCACTTAATAAGGATTTTAAAAACTTTTTTTTAATTAGGTAAAAAATTTTATTTACTACCTCAAATAATAATTAGGGAGTTTAGCATGGTGACAGTCAGTCTAGCACGCCGTTAATAATTTTGTAATGAAAACAGAATCAAAAGTTAGGAGAGTCACATACTAATTTAAAGATTAAATTTAGGTGTAAATATAATTTTAATTTGGGGACTAATTTAAATATTGACTCTAATATATCATTAAATGTATAAAGAGGTACACAAATTTTTGAAATTAAACTTGTCTATTTAGAAATCTTAATAAATAAAGTGTATTATTAAAACACTTGTCAAAAAGAATTTGGATTTTTTAAGGAAATAGTTTCATTTTAGAAAATAATTAAAATAGGTTTAATATTATTAAATCAATAAAACTTAAAACAAAAATCGCTTTCATTTTAGATCAGAGGATTCTTACTCTATTAACTACTAGGGATCGGATACTACTTTTTAGTTTATCTTTTAAAAAAGAAATTACTACAACAATTATCTAAATACTCCGTTCTTAGCTGTTAGAATGTTCTTCTGCTGTTATGATTAACCTTATGAATGTCAAGTATAATCTCATTTTACATATAGCTGTGAGAATGTTCTTCTGTGGTTATTATCAACCTTAGATTATATATATGTCTAGTAAAGTCTTGTTTATCAATTAAAGATCAATCTAGATCAATCTAGATCATTATCTATTTAGCCCTAGAATAATTTTTAGGCCAATTAAAGTTATAGTAAGGTCACACATCTAGCTGATTTGGTAAATCTTAGTAAAAAGGTGACATTTAATTTTTCAATATTTGCCACTTCACTATTGGTGAAGAGGATTGAACTGAACACTGAAAATAAAATAAAGATAAATTATTATGGAATGTTATTACCCCTAATTAGTGGGAAATCAAATCACTATAGGTATCTGTCTAGTTCAACATGTACAAAAGTTCATGCAAAAACAGTAGAATATGTCTCACAAAAAATTAATTAAAAAAGAAGAAAAAAACAAGAGTGGCAACAACATGAATCTAGAACTCATGCGTGAAGAGAAGAACCAACAATTAAGCATCCCATTAAGGAGAAATAAAACCAAAACCAACCATATGACTAATCAAGTTGTTTTCTTGAGTCAAGCAAGAATAACCAGCGGACCATAGAAAATGTGCCTATTTATACCAAAAGTTGAAACATGGTTTACTGTTTCATCCATGTGAGCCTATTTGAACCATGAATATTGGGATTTAACCCCTGATTTGAACAAGATTCTACTTTTTAGTATTACAAAATAATGATCTTCTACGTATTTTCATAGAATCAAGTATAAATACATGGACATTTCAGTGATGAGATATATATAAATGATATTTTTTAAAAAAAAAAGTTTGGGAATTTAATTTGTTTTAGTCAACAATCAATCAATAATGTTTCTCTCTTAAGAAAAGAAGATAAATGTTGGTTGACTATTATTGGTTAAAAAAAGTTAGTTCTCAATTGTCTTTTTTTAAAAGAAAGTTAAAGTAGACTATGTATGTGTTGATAATGATAAATTTTAATCATCTAAGAGTGTGTGTTTGGATTGTGGTTGGTCAAACTGGAGTTTGAATAAAAGTGATTTTATAGAATTGATTTTGGATAGAAGTAAGTTTGTGTTAACATGATTTATGTTTGGTAACTCTTTACTAAAATTGATTTTGATAAAATAAATATTGTTTGAATAATATTAGTTAAAATTACTTTTAGATATATAATTACTTAAAAAGACATGACATTAAATTATAATATTATTTTTTTATACATGTTTAATTTTTTTATACTTTTTTATATGTTTTTAATATAGTATATTTTTAATACTCTTAGTACTCTTTTTTAATACATTATTATAATTTTTAACTATTATTATTAATGATTAATTTTTTTATTTAATTTATTTTACCTAATGGGATCAATAAATTCTATTATAAAAAGATAATAATAAATACAATATACAAAAATTATAACTATAAAAATATATAATGCCAAATAAAAAAATTTATAAAAAATATAAATAATAAAAAAAGAGTTCATACAGAGAAAAATGATAAAAATTCTATAAATAATGCAATAATATTTATAAAGGATAAAGTTGGTAAAAGAAAAATAAATATTAAAAGTATTGGCTAAAAGTACGTTAGTGCAACGGAGAAGTTAGAAATTATTGCTTATTGTAAACGTGATTTTATTAACAAAATCACTTCTGCGTTTGTAGAGAAGAAAATTAGCCAAACAAAAAAGTGAAACTTTCAAGAAGCTCTAACGTGCTTTTTTCCTTTCAAATGTGGTTACCAAACATACTCTTTAAGTAGTTGAGTAAAAAATAATATAATTTTTGTTTGCGTTAAATTAGATTATTATGTTCATAAGTACAATCATAAGGTCTTAGCTCAGTTGATTCTTAAGACCATATTTCTAATAACATAATAAAAATATAGGTAAAAAATATATTTTTAAATATTTATAATTTTTTTTAAATACTTGTGACGTCTAATTTCATTTAATTTTATTTTTAATATTTTTTATTTATATTAAAACTATCTCTGAATATTTTTAGTTTTATTTCTAACATACTACATGGAGCCAACAAAAGATAATTTTAACATAAATTAAAAATATTAAAAATATTTAAAAAAACCCACAAATATTAGGAATACAAATGATATTTGCCCTAAAACTATTTATCATATTAATTAACCAATGTACATAGAAAAAAAAAATAAAGAGAAACCCCGTCCGAATGTACAAATGAGGCGGCATGCATAGTCCTATAAATAGAAACCCCCGTCCGAGGCTTCATTTGCAACTTGAAACACAAACAAACAAACACAATTCATCAGAGCCACCAACCAAGCCAAGAAACAACTAACACTCACTAATTAATATCCTCTCTCACTACATACTTAGCTTCTTTCATGGCAGGAGGCAACAACAGGCAAAGGAAGTCCGCCTTCAAGTCGGTGCTCAACATTTTCAAATCCAACAGCAGTAGGCACAGATCGTCGTCAGATGCCTACTACTACGACGACGGGCCCAACAAGGCCACATCGTGGACCAAGGTGTGGCCCAGTGACGAGGACAGAGGCCGGTGGGGAGTAGCTGATCCTGTCATCGACACCAAGGCCACAACCTTCATTGCTCAGTACAAGAAACGTTTCTCTGAGTCCGAGCTTCATTACCAAGAGGCTCAGCAGTAGTAGAATTTCGACAACCTGTTCAATAATTTGCGCTTCCTTCCATCACTTGTAACTTGTAATTACTTTATTAGCTTATTCATTACCCTTCCACAACTTCCAACAACAATATGTATGTTAATATGAATGAATAATAATCTTTAATTTCTCCTTTAATTTGAGACTTGAGAGTTATTATATATCCTTGTTATTGCAATTAACCACATAAGAGCTGAGCTTATGCTTTCCTCTTCTTTGTCTTTTGATCCAAACTCCAAACCCGTCCAAGTTTTGGTGGTAATTCAATACAGCAGGAAAAATTTGTAAACCGACGAATAACTTTTTTTCTTTTTTTTTTTTAATAAAAAATTTATTTTCCTTTCTCTTCCTTTTATGATTGTTGACTTAAGAAACAAAGGTTGTGTTTTTGACTAATCGTTGGTTAAAAAAAAATTGTAATTGATAACCGATTAACTTTTACAGCAAAGCTGATATAGTGTTCATATAAAATGTTCTCTATGGTTATGTCACTCGAGAGTTTCAACCATAATCTTACCATCTCGGCAAATTTTTTTCAATATTGGGTTACAGAATGTAATTTAGTGTAATACTTTAATATTGAGCTATTTTAGTGTAATAGTAGTGAGAGCGAAAATAAATCGTGGATCACGATTTTATCAAAGATAAATTTTCAACATGGCAGAATAAAAATATAGATCACAATTTTAAAGAGAGGCAAATTTCTACATCTAGAATTCGTAATGAGTCATATTTTCTCAAATCGTGACCAACACTTTTTTTTTTCTATCCAAATTTTCAACTTTAATGATAATGCTTCTAATGTAATTATTTTTTTCTATACTAATATACAATACCAATAATAATTAAATAAATACTTTTTAATAATAATAACAACAATAATAATGACTAAACTGTAACCTTTGATTATAATAAACAACAATAATAATCATATTTTTAATAAAAATAAGAGAAAATTTCACTCTTCTCTCTTGCGAGATATTAAAATGACATTTTTCTTTTTTCTATTTATAAAATATACATTCTCCTTTCTTATAACTTTTAAAAAACTTCCTCTTTAATCTATTTTAAATTTTTTGTGTTAACTAATGTTGACTTTATCTATTTTTCAAAAAAAAATTATTTTTTACAAAAATACCCTTTAACAAAAAAAATATTTTTTATCATTAAATAATTTTTTTAATATTAAAATAATATATATTAATATCGAAAAATTAATAATAAAATATAAAAAATTGTTAACAAAAATTTTAGTAAAATTATAATTTAATAATTAAAAAATTATTGAAAGGAATCTTAGAAAAAATAATTTAATTATTAAATTGTTTAAAAAAATATTTTGATAAAAATACAATTTAATCAATAAAAAAAATAATTTATTAAAGGGTATTTTAGTAAGTAAAATTATTGACAAAAAATAAAATTTTTGTTAAATGGTATTTTTGTAAAAAAAAATAATTTTTTTTAAAAATGGATAAAATTAAAATTAATTAACACAAAAAAATTAAAATGGATTAAAGAGGAGTATTTTTAAAAGTTATAAGAAAAGGAAATGTACATTTTATAAATAGAGAGGAGGAAAATATTATTTTACCATCTCGCAAAAAAGGGGAATAAAATTTTCTTTAAAAATAATATAACGAAACCTTCATCCACCATTTCCATTTGCAAATTTTCTTTTGCTTCTTTGAGATTCAAAATGGAGTTGAAAGGAGAGAAATTGAGACGCTGAGATAAGAGGAACTGAGGAAGTGTGTTTCTTTGTGAGTAAAAGTGAAAGAGAGTAAAATTGATGGGAGAGAGATTAGGTTGGAGATCACAGACTGCTTTCTCTCTATGTATGCATGTCACACGTCGAAGTCCCTTAGAATCGTGGATATCATTTTGTCTGAAATATATTTACTGTTGATTTCTAATCCAACATCTCAAATTGCTCCCTCTTAGTGTAGATCACGATTTCTTCAATACTCGTCTCTATCATAAATTGTGGATCACGATTTATATAAGTTCAGATCAAACAGTCATATTTGTGTATTACACTATACTATCATCATTTTCAAATATTACATCCATTTGATAATCATATTAAAATTAAAAAATTGCTATTTTTTCTCTTTTTTGTATAAAGTTAAGTAAAGGTGTCAAAATTTTTCGAAATGCAGGAATTTCTGTAGAGACTGTCTCGAATGAAGACTTGAAGGAAGAAAATTTTTTCCGTAAAAATGGAGACGGAGAGTAAAATTCTTCCGAGACAGACACGGGGACCCGAGCGAAGATCCCCGCCCCATTCCCGATTATTGCCCGAATTCTTAAATTTATTTAAATATCCTTATTTTATTTCTAACATAAGGAGTTTTTTAATAATTTCACATGTTAAAAATCCTAACTCTAACTTATTCAGTGTCTCTCCTATTACTCCAGATCTTTGTTACTTTGCCATCTCCACTCCCCAAGCCCCAACTCTCCACCTTGTTCAAAACTCCCATCACCATACGTCCATACTCCATACTGAATACCCCTCGCCACTCGCCATCGGCCACTCCTGTGCTGTCATCGTCACAGCTTCACCGTGTTGTTCTCTCTCTTCAAGCGTGGTGTCCTTCCCCTCTCCATTCTCCCATCTCTCTTCACGGCTTCGCGGCATCCATTCTCCCCTCTCTCTTCGTAGCTTTGCGGCGTCCGTCCTCCTCTATCCGTTGTTGCATTCCACTGCTCTGTCATCTCTTCGCTGCTCGTCAACGCTGTAGTAGCCACCAGTTGACCCTTTTCCAGTGCTCTTCCTCCTTCCCATTCACTTGACTGCAGGTTTGATTTTCTCTCCTATGTATCTTAAGCAATTAGACATATAGGGTTTATAATTATGAAATAGTTAGGGTTTGATTTTGAGTTGCTGTATTTGTTTAGGATTTTGTTAATTTCTTGGTAATAACTCTGATTCTGTGCTAAACATATAGGGTTTATAAATATAAAATTAAATACTTAGGGTTTGATTTTGTTAATTATAATTTATGTGATTCTAAGTTGCTGGATTTGTTTAGGATTTTGTTAATTTCTTGTTAATAATTCTGATTCTGTGCTTCTAAGTTGCTGGGTTCAAATTTGCTTGTTTTGCTTAGTTCAAATTTTGTGATTCTGATTCTGTGATTATGTGATTCTGAATTGATTTTTGACTTTCTGCACTTATTTTACTTGTTTTGAAATTTTTTTAATAATACTGATGAGTTATTGTGCTTGTTTACTGATTTTGTTAATTTGAGTTGCTTGTTTTGAGTTAATTTTGTGATTTAATTTATTAATAATTCTGATTCTATGATTTTGAGCTGCTGGATTTAATTTATTTTTGCTTGTTTTGAGTTAATTTCGTGATTCAATTTGTTAATAACTCTAATTCTGTGATTCTGAGTAGCTGGGTTCACATATTTATTTTTATGTTGTTTTAACTCTAATTTGTTAAGAACTCTAATTTTCTAATTTAATTTATGATGTATGTTAACATATTAATGTTTGTGTTATTTTAACAGAGAATATAAAGATGTTTGTTGGAAGTTGTATTATGATAATGGAAGAATATTTTATATTGAAGACTTTATTTTACTGCTTTTTTTAGAATGAAAATTTTATTTTAAGATTTTGTTTTACGGGCACGTTACACATCCATGTAACCATGTAACGAAGTTGGCTCAAGCCCAAATAGAGTCACGCGCATTAATGACGAGTGAAAACACGTGCCCGAAAACCCTTCGTTACTTTGCGCTCATTATGAAAAAATGTTAATTCTTCCTCAACACGAAATCACTACATGAAACCGATCATTCTCTTCGAATCTCTCTCAAAATCACTCAAACTTCAGTCACGTTCTCTGCAAAAACCACTACTGAAAAAGAATCACAAGAAGATTTGGCAAGGAACAACCAGAAACGAACGAAAACAGCAATAGAGATTTGCCTTCCTCCTCCTCCTCATTCTCCTCCTTCTTTTTCGCGTTCCTTCTTCTTCACGTGTTTTCTCCTTATCTTCATTCTTTTGTTGTTATTGCTGCTGTATTTTTTTGTCTTTTCCTCTTTCTCTCCTTGGTGAAGTAGAAGGTGAGGATGAAGAGTTTTGAATTTTGTCGAATAGAAATGAACCGAAATGGCCAACTCCACTGAACCAAACATCATTTATGTGCTGAATAAAATGTCATAAATATTTAATCATCAAGAAAAATATTTCTACATGCACAAGGACTCAATTGAACACACTAACAATCAAGTAAATCAAAATGAGCAACTCCACTGAATCGAGCAACATTCATGTGCTGAATAAAACGTCATAAATATTCAATCATCAAGAATAGCATATTCCTTGCAAAAAAAAAGTTAACTGAACATATAACAATCAGGTGAACCAAAATGGTCAACACCATTGAACCGAACACCAATCATGTGTTGAATAAAACGTGATAAGCATTCAATTAGTAAGAAAAATATTTCTGCATGCACAAGGACTCAACTGAACACATTAACAATCAAGTGAATCAAAATGAGCAACTCCACTTAACCGAGCAAAATATTGGTATTGTTGGTGATGATTATAATGAAAGAATCTGCGTGCGCGAAGAAGAAGAAGCAGAAGAAGAACCTACGTGCGCGAATTTAAAAGAAGAAGGAGGAGGAGGAAGATGAGAAGAAATACTATTCTTGTTAATTGAAAGTTGATCACCATTTATTCACTACATGAACATTGTTCGGTTCGGTGGCCTTTGTGATTTTGATTCACCAAATGAATGTTGTTCGGTTCGGTGGCCTCCTTTTACTTTGTTCAGTGTTTAAGATTATTGTGATAGCATGCAGCAATCATTTCCTAGCTGTCTTAACGTAATAACTTCATTCAACTGATTTGAAGTTGAATCATTCATTGTTTCCATTCAGAAGTGTAGATCGAAGAAGAAAACGAAGAAGAAGAAGAAGAAGAACGGAGCTTATTACGTTGAATTCAATGCAGATCAATAATGAAGAACGCGAGCAGAGAAGAAAAATGCGAACAGAGGAGAACGACGGATTTTATTAGGTTGAAGAAGAAGAAGAAGAATGCAAACAGAGAAGAAGAAGAAGAAAAACGAAAATGCGAGAAGAGAACAAGATTTACGTTGAGAAAGGTTTACGAGGCGCGTGTATAACAAACGCATAAGGAGGTTGGGGAGGCGCGTTTGATTGAAGTTACTTTGATAGTTTTGATGAAAAATTACATGAATGTAAAACTTTTCTGTTTGTTTATATATGGACTATGATTTGTTATGTTGTATTTCTGAATTTATAATCTTAGATAAAATATGATTGTGTGTTTGTAATTAATAATATTTTGTAGTTTATTTTTTATTTTTATTTTTTAGTATAATTTTTATATAAATATTAACATAAAGAGATGAAAAATGAGCTCCACAACAAACACAGAAAATTAATAATAGTACAGGACTTTTAATAATAGTTGTTCATTCTTTTAACCATGCAGAACTTTCAGTAAGAGAAACCAAATCGCGGCTAGCGATTACCTATGCAAATCGTTGTTAGCAATGTCTGGGACCGCGGGTATAGCGTGGGAAAGCATGGGAAACATCCAATTAAAATAATCAACAATGACCTATATGTGAGAAAAGTCAAAACAAAAATGTTTGCAGTCAAATATAATAATTAAAAAATAGTTATGGTTTAATTAATTTTGTATATATTCTTTTTATTAAAGATATGAAAATTTAAATTCACAATTTTTAAATAAATATAAAAAATTTATGTCATTTGAATTATAATTCGTTAGTAATTAATTCTATATTTAATGAATCTATATAAATTATTATAGGAGGTAGAATTTTATAAATTTACACATAAACTACTATAAACATAATGATTTATAGGATTGTTCAAACTCATCTTTCCTCCCCCAATAATACGGTATAAAACTTTCTTTATCAAATGATTAAAAATAAATAATTTTTAAATATTTAAAATTTATCTACAAATTTTGTATATTTAACACTAAATTTATAGGCACAAAAAAATTACCTTATATATGTAAAACATGTAATAAGATCATAAATAGTACCACTCATTTATTTTTGGAAATTGAGTAATTGTTGTTGTAATATTTTATTATTAAATATTGTGATATTTTATAAGATTACGAGGGTTAATAATATGCAAGAAGCGAATTGTTTTAGATAGATTTTTTGTTAAATACAAAAATACAATACAAAAAAAGCTATTATCACGTGTTGACCATGCAAACATTTTATAAAAGTCGGAGGCAGACGTCCCTGGCTAACCAATTTGAGGTATGTGTGAGTCTCACTCTCCAAACTCCAAAACAAAATCTTTCCTATTCCAACCAATTATGTTGTCTACTAATGAATTAAATTCTTTTACCCAATAAAATTTTACACATTTGGTATTTGGTAGTAAAGAATTCAACAAACTTGTAACTATATATTTTTGAGAATTTTAATTTTGGAGGCAAAATGATAAAATGGGTTTATTAAGAAGTCAATTTTTTTTCCATCAATATCAATTAAAAGTATTTTTATTCTTAGTTTTAAATTTTATTAAAGTCTGAATAATAAATTCTAAAAAATAAACTTTAGTTCTAAAATTTAAATTCTCTAAAAAAATTAAAGTTAAAAAATTATAATAAAAAATTAACTAATTAAAAATTTATTCTCTAGATATATGTATTCTTATAGAATATAATAAGAGTTATATATACTTTAAATTATTCTCTTCACTTTTTTTGTCTTTTATTCCAAAACAAAACTCCTACGTACTAAACAAATTTTAAGATAATTCTTATTAATTTTAGAGTTTAAAGTTTAAAATAAAAAATTGAATTTATAAGGGTTTTAAACCCACATAAACATCAACTTAAAAAAATGATGACATTTAACTAAAACCATTTTCTATTCATTTTTCCCATTGATCAATTTAAAAAACCCCAAGATTCACTTAATATAGTATTGATGGAATCTTTTACCAACTACTCATAATATTATTGGCCTTCAAGTTAGACCAATAAACGGATTTAAAAATAGTTAGTTAATTACATTATCTGATTGGTAAAGTAGATACGGTTTGTTATATCTACAATTCTACATTATTATAGTTACTTTAATTTATATAAGTGATGCAAAGAAATTAAACATGAGATATTGTGATGAAGGTGGGGTATAAGATCTTCATGCAATTAATTAGATATAGGGAGAGGAATTATAAGGCTCCGGAAAAATTAAAAGGAAAAAGGAAAAACACTTAACCACCATACTAATAACTTTAATCTTTTTATTATTACCTTTTATTTCTTTAGAAGAATATATATGTATAATGTTGTGTGATTAGACTCCTAGATATCATTGAAGAAGCTAGCTTTAATAAAAAGTTAGATCGATTGTTCCCTTTGAAATATTGAAAAGCACTTTAAATTTTTGGAGGTAACAAAAAGGGATTTCCAACAAAAAGTTAGAAGCTATGATAATGTGACTTTCATGTTCATCTCATTGAAATAATTATTTTCTTTTTCTTTTTCTTTTTCCACCATGTTTTAAAGAATTAATAATTCATTTTTTAATTGATGTTAATTTATATTTCATACAGGTTTAAATGAGAAAATCAAATTAAATTATATATAGATAAATATTGAAAATTGTGATAATTGTTCGGTCAAAAAATAATTATCTTCTTTTAACAATTTATTAAAACATAAAAATATTTTAATTTAATTTTCAACTGGATTTATCCTATAGTTTTTAGTTAACGTTAAATTTTTTTAAAAGAAATATATATTAATAATGATGTGTAATTTTTTAATATAATTTTTTATTTTATATTTTAGGTTTGCACATTTTGTGTGTGGAACGACATTAAAATAATATTCTTTGATTTTATATAAGTATTTTTTTTATTAAAAATGGGCATTTTATTAGACTGTTTTTATAATAGTCTTTAGTTTTATATAAATTTTATATTCTTATATATAATAATTAACAATTATCATATTTTTCTATATTTATCTACATATGATTTAATTTGATTTTATCATTTAAATCTGTATGAAATATAAATTGTCATCAATTAAAAAATGTATTGTTAACTTTTCAACATGGGGAAAAAGAAAAAGAAAAAAAAATTATTTCAATCAGATGAACATGTAAGTCACGTTTTAATAGCTTCTAGTTTTTTTTTTTTTTTGTTGGAATTTCTTTTTTATTATAGCTCTAGCTTCTAACCTTCTATTATAGCTAGCTTCTTCAATCATATCTAAGAGTCAAATCACACCACACACGTGTATAAATTCTTTTTCCCCTCTGTTTCTGTTTTTTTTTTATTTTATATATCATATTTATAGTCTAAACAAAATATATTTATAATTTATCTCATTTACAGTGTAAACCAAATAAGATTGAAAGACATATTTTTATAATTATTTATTTCAGCAAATAAAATATTTATTTAATTTATTTAAATAAAAATTTTATCTTGTAATCTATTATATAAAGAGCCAACTACACATCCAAACATTTTTGTATCCAAGTCCAACTAAGCAGGCCCAAACTAAACAAAAACTGCTTTCATTACACCCGCGTATACACACGCGCATTTCAATAGCGCTACTTCGTTTTTGTCTTCGTCTTCGTCTTCGTCTTTGTCTTCGCGTTCGCATTCTGATCTTCTTTTTTCTTTTTCGCTTTCCTCCTTCTTTGTCTTCGATAAGATTGAAAGACATATTTTTGTAATAATTTTTATAATTATTTATTTCAGCAAATAAAATATTTATTTAATTTATTTAAATAAAAATTCCATCTTGTAATCTATTATATAAAGAACCAGCTACACATCCAAACATTTTTGTATCCAAGTCCAACCAAGCAGGCCCAAAATAAACAAAAACTGCTTTCATTACACCCGCATATACACACGTGCGTTTCAATAGCGCTACTTCGTTTTCGTCTTCGTCTTTGTCTTCGTCTTCGCGTTCGTATTCTGATTTTCTTTTTTCTTTTTCGCTTTCCTCTTTTTTTGTCTTCGCATTCCATATTTTTCTTCTTCGCGTTCTTCGTTTTTCTTCTTCTTTTTCGCCTTCATCCTTCTTCTTTTTCGCGTTTCCTCTCAATCGTAATTCTTGTATTGTTGCTGTTGTTGCTGCGTTTTTTCTTTACTTCCTTTTAATTGAGGTTCATTTGAATCCAGAAATGAACCGAAATTGATTTAGATTTGGTGAATACTTAACAATAGAATCAAGTGAACCTAATTAAATTTCTCAATAAACCGAATTTGATTCAGATTTGAACAAAAGGTGATAACCATTCAATCAGCAAGAAAAGCACATTTCAATTCATTTATGCATACAAATGAACTCAATTAAATTAAGAGATAAACCGAATTTCTTAAGGAATAATAGATTTGGCGAACACTTAACAGTAGAATCAAGTGAACCTAACTCAATTCCCAAATAAACCGAATTCGATTCAGATTTGAATAAAGGTGATAAACATTCAATCAGCAAAAAAAAAACACACATTTTATTTGATTTCTGCATGCAAATGTACTCAATTAAATTAAGAGATGAAGCAAATTTCTTAAGGAATAACAAATTTGGTGAATACTTAAAAGTAGTATCAAGTAAACCTAACTCAATTCACAAATGAACCGAATTTGATTTAGATTTGAACAAACAGTTAAAAAATTGCTTAAAGAATAAAAAATTTGGTCAATACTTACCAGCAGTATCAAATAAACCTCAATTAACACACAAATGAATCGAAATACACTAAGAAATAAATTAAAATTATTTAATGATGGCATCAGAAAAAATCAGAACTAATAAAAATATTAGCAGAATATTGGTGTTATCGGTGATGACGATAACGAAAAAGAAAAAGAAAAAGAAGAAGACGCAACATTGGGGAAGGAGGAGGAGGAGGAGGGGGAGGGGGAGAAGAAGAACCTGCGTGTGCGAATTTGGAAGAAAAAGAAGAAGACGAAGAGGAGGAGAAGGAGAAGAAGACACGTGGTTTAAAAAGTAGTTATAACAACTTGGTTAGATTTGATTAAATATTTTGTTTGTGTGTAGAGTTTTATTCATAAATTAAATACAAAATCAGAATATAATTTTCAATTATATTGTTAAAATAAAAATATTTTTTATATATTAAAATTAATTATTATATATTTGTATATAAATATATGTATTGTTTAATTTATTTTAATTGTATATTTTATACTGCTAGATAATGACCAATTTTAATAGACACGTAACATAAATATTTTTAAAATATTTTTTTATTCAAATTTTAATTTTTGAACAAAATTATTCCTGATAAAAATCATTATAAAATTAAAAAAAGTAATGCTACATGAGTAATAAATATTATTATGTTTAACCAGCACTTGATTAATAATAATTTATATCTATATTTTAAAAAAAAATTATACACAAAAAGCATATAATTTACATCTATATTTATTAGATTTTTTTTTAAATTAGGAATAAGACTCAAACCCACAACCTCTAGGTGAGTATGAGAAAACTATACCAGTAAATTATAACTCAAATGATATAGTCTTTTCATACTCACTTAAAAGTTACAAGTTTAGATCTCATTCTTAAATTTAAATTTTTTTTAATATTTATTAAAATTTTACACACATAAATTAATATAATTTATATTCATATTTTACAAATTTACACATATAAATTAATAAAATTTATTAATTAAAAATAATTTAATATTTATATTCATCAAATAATAAGTAAAAATAATAAAAATTACTTTCCCAAAAATTTTGGCTTAAGAAAATTCTCTTCCTCTCCTCGCAAGGCCCTTAAGAAAACTCACCACCCTCAACCTCAACCTCAACTTCAACCCCAACTTCAACCCCAACCCCTACCAACACCTATCCCTAAACCTAAGCTTGCAACAACAATTTAATTTATCACATCCAGCAGCACTAATTTCATCATCCTTAACACTATCAAAATTTTTCCTCCACTATCATTAATTTTTTTGGTGTACAAAGAAAGCAAAGAAAGAATAGGGGAAAGCAAACAAGAACACCCTAACGGAGGTCTTGCTACAATAGCCATAACACCAGACGTGGTGAAGACAACCACTCAACAACTTGATCAATTCTTCGATCCCCATCTCTACTAATTGGTTAGCCACACTATTAGCATCTCTAGAAATCGGATCAAACCTCACCTCTCGCTATTAGCAATGACAACGTCGGCTGTGAGCAAGGCCACTATTACTTACACCGCCGAGTCTATGCGAGAAAAGCAAAACGAAGAGGGGGAGGGGGGATTGTGATGTAGGGATGAGGATGAGAATGTGAGAGGATGATTCCAAAAGCGGTAGTAGTGGTATGTGATCTGAAGATGGGGATGCAATTTTTTTTTATTTTATGATTATTATTTTTTAGGGATAAATTTGTTGAACCAATAATATTTTTTAACTAAAGATTTATTACGAAGTTTAGGACGATTTGTAAAGAAAAATAAATAAATCTGAAGATGAATTCGATTTTTAATTTTTTACCAAGGTTCTGAAAATCGGTTCGGATCAATCGGTTGAATCAGTTGAATTGTGAATTGTGAAGAAAGACGGTTCGAACAAACAGCAAAACCGTAAATTTTAAAAATCGGAGTTGAACCGTTGAATCGGTCGGGAATCGGTCGGTCGAACTAAACCGTGGCTCGGTCGGTTTTTTGAATGCGCGTCCAAACGCTGTTGTTTCAATCTCTCTCAGTAACTCCATATGCCCAGAATCCTAGATCCAGCCTCCAGTTTGCCCTAACCCCTAACTCCATCATCCCAATCTTATCGTCCCTCACCTCCATTCAGTACTTCAGCCACTGCCTTGTGCTGTTGCCGTCGCGACAGGGCTCGCTCCCTTTCCCTCTATCGTGCAGCAGCCATTGCAAGCTTCCTCTCCTTCCATCGCGCAGCCACCCTGGGAAACGTCAAAGCCTCCATCGCGTAGCCACACCGCCGTCGTCCCAGTTGGTCACTCGGTTCAAAGGTGCTCCACCACTGCTCCTTGTCTTGGTCACTCGGTGTCTCTGTTAGTCTGTCTCCCTCTTGGATGCTCTGTTGAAGGCGTCTTCGAACTTCCAGGTAATTTTTTGAATTGTGAACTGAAGGCATATTGGTCACTCTGCTCCTTGTCTCTATCCCTCGTTACAATGATTATTTGATTGAATAACTGTTGCATGTCTCTATCTCCCTAATGAGTATGATTTAATAATTTTTTGAATATATGAAGCTCTGTGAACTGAAGTAACTGAAGTCTGATATATTGATAATCTGATATAGTGATACTGAACTGTGAAGTGTGAAGGCTATGAAGCTTTGTGAAGTGTGAAGGCCGAGCTTCCACCACTGTCTTGCCGAGGTTCTACTGCTCTTCAAGCTCTGTGCCCCTGCGCTCTAGCCCCTGTCTTTCTGTTCGAGCTGCTTAGCCCTCTGTTCCAACCTCTCCTCGCGTGTTAGAGCCATCGTTCAACCACCGTTCTGTTTCTGTTCAACCATCTCCGTTGCATTTCAAAGCTCCAGCTCCCTTTCCCTGTTCTGTTCGAATTTCAGAACATGCTCCAGCCTAAGATAATTCATTTTCCTTTACTTGTTCTTTCTTGTATTAATTATTCCGTTATTATTTTATTTAATTGTTATTTTTAATGATTAGTATGTTGTTCAAGTTCTTGTTGGTTTGCTGTATTTTAAAGCTTTAGTTGTTCTTGTTATTTTGATTTTCAATTCTAATTGATCTTACTAACTTGTTAATTTGATAAAATTAATATTTTAGTGATGTTCTTAACTTTTAAATTTTAGATTGTTAAGTTGTTATGTTGTTCTTGACCTTTTGATAATTTGTTAATTTTATAAATTGTTCATGATGTTGATCTTAATTAATTATTTTTGTTACTTCATTAAATATTTTTTTGGGTTTCTGATGCAATACCTGAGATTAAAAATTGAATGGAAGATTAACAATATTGACTTTCTTTTCGTTTGTTTGTTTGAATATAAATTCAAGATTCTGTAAAACTGACTTTTACTAGGAATTCTACAGCTTGCTCAATATGTTTCAGTTCCTCCCAAGCTGAGCAGCCAACATACTATGCATGACAGATTCAGGTTATGATATAAATATGGAATAGAAGGAATGGTCTCAAATGGTTGATTGGTGTTCACCTCATCAGTGGCCTCAATACACCATCTCTCTAATTTATCCAATCCTACCTTTCCATACTCTCTATTGCTGAATGAACAATACTCATGACGTAACAGAAGACTGGCAGTGATCAAATTAAATACATCAAAATGTTAGTATTCTCTATGCAGCAATTTGACATGTAATATGAGGATGGTGAATAATTGAATGGTTTGTGATTGATTATTTTTTTTGTTATTTGACTTTTGTGTTTGTATTTGGATGAGATTATAATATTGTGGTTGATGTAATACTTTTAATTTGGATAATATTTTAAAGATTATTAGTCTATAATTATATTTTTGTGTGTTTATTTATATTTTATTTATTATTTTTTTATAAAACGGTTTTTTTGTTCAACCACGGTCGAACCGGTTGAACCTATGAACCAGTGAACCAGTAGCTAGAGCGATTCAATGACCGGTTTGGTTTTCAGAACCTAGATTTTTACCCATAACTAGAAAGAAGAAATTAAAACGGTACTTAATTTTTATGGAAAAAAATTATGAAACATGATTTACGAGACAATAAATATATGGTAATAGACTAGATGATTTTAATTCTTTGAGAGGTCTGAAGCAAGGAGATTCAATATCACTGTATTTTTTTGTGAGGCTAGCTTGCTCTATTTTTCATATATTTTTCCTTGGTTTTTGGATTTTGTTTACTATTTTGCGGAACGGTTCTAAGATTTTTCATTTTATGTTTGTCGATGATTTGCTCTTATTTTGCAAAACAACAAAGCAAGAAAATTGAGATGGTAATGAATGTTCTTAACAACTTCTCCAAAACTTCTGGTCTCAAAGTTGATATCAATAAGTCTAAAGCTAAGTATCCCAAAAATATTTCACAAAAAGGAAAGAGGTTCTTATAAGGTGTACAACATCCAATTCACTCAAGATTTGGGGAGGTATTTGGGTTAATTTGGGGCATGCTAGAGCGACCAAAAAAACAATGAGTGAATACTCAATCCAGCCCTGATAATTATCTGGAAAGGACTACGAGACCCTTGACAAAAAAAATATCTAATCCAGCCACTGATCTTTTTTATTTGGGACTGATTAGTCCCTGTGCAAAAAAATAACAACATTGACTTTTTTGGCACATGGGCTAATCAGTCCCATAAAAGTAAAGCTCAAGGGCGGAGTTGAGTAATTTTTTTTTGTCAAGGGCCTCATTGTCTTTTGAGATAATTATTAGGGGCCGTTTAGGGTTTTTCTAAAAAATGACGAAGGAAGAAAAACTGGAGGGAAACTGGAGTCCAAAATACATACGCCTAGTGTACATGTCCACCATCTTTGACTTTTTTGTACTCTAATGGTCATAACTTGAGTTACAGAAGTTTAAATGAGGTGATTTTAATTGCGTTAGAAAGCTAATGTCCAAAATTTCAGAATGATATGCATATTTTTTAGTGAACATTTAGTTTCATCCACGTACCACCATAATCTATATTCTTTGGGACACGAAAAAACAGTGTCGCAAACAACTCAAAATGCAAGCCCAGCGTATTCCAATTCTCAAGATGCAACAATTAAGGCTCAAGCTTAATTATTCACAACATCAAAAGCCTCAATCACATTCAGAAGAGTTGAAGATTTAGAAGATTAGTTATTAATTCTCTCTAGAAGCATAAGAGATTTGGTTGTTAGGATTTGATTTGAATTATCGTTTTTAAATTTGAATTAAAGTCAATAACTTATCTTTCTCTCCGAAAGATAAGTAATTATCTTATCTCTCCGAAAGATAATATTAGTTTAGTTTTGAATTTGACTTCTAGAATTTGGGCTATAAATAAGTGAGCATAGCTCACAGAGGAAGGCATCAAGTCCATAGACTACTGCTCTTTTTGCTTTTCTTACTTTCTCATGGGTAACTAATTTTCTGTCAAAGGGTTAGGATCTTTGTTTATATTTCTTATGGATAATTAATCGAAGTTTATTTTATTTTGAAGTTTTGCATTGATCTATTTCATGATTGAGTTATTTGTTTTCGGATTGGTGGTATTGAAAGGTATTCTAATCTCTTTTTGACTTCTTTTATTATAATTGAAAATTTTGATATTTGAATTATAACTTGAAAATTCTCTCACATGACTATTTGAATTTGGCTAGGAATAGTGGTTCAATTAGTGTGTAACACATGCATGATTTTTAATCACTCTAATTTTGAATAAGTGATATATAATTTAGATTAGAACAACTTTTGAAAATCATATTTCCTTTTAAAATTTAACTAGACAAGACTAGCTTGAATACGCGACATATAATTTGATCTAAGGACTACTTTTAAATCTTATTTGTGTAAATCCAAAATAAGTAAACAAATCCAAACAAGTCAAACATATACAAATAATGAATATCTACCCTATGATTCATTTGGTTTTATCCCTAACTCTTCTATCCTCAATTCCATCAGCTCTAGACTTGTATCGAGGTTTATAAAGGTTTAGAAGGTCAAAAGAATAGTTAAAAGACTTAAAAACACACTGTTCCAAATTCTGGGGGTTGTGCGTTAGCATGCATGTGGCTCGCGTATGCAAGGTTGAAATTTTGGGTGTTGCGTACACGAGCCCTTGTTCGCGTACACAAGTGTTGAAGACATGAGCTTTCCCCCGCATCGTGTACTACGTCCGCGTACGCGAGTGTGTAATTTTGACAATTTCGCGTACACATGTCTCCTTCCGCGTACGCGAGTATTGCAGAATTGCAAAAAGCTGATAAGTAAAAAATTTCAATTTTTGAACCCAAATTTTAAACCTTCATATCTTTTTGTGCAAAATTCATTTTTCAACCATTCTTGAAGTTTTGAAAAGATCGATAAATGAATTTTCGTAAAAATATAATTTTGAAAGTTTTCCAACTCCAAGGACCAAGTTACGACTTGGCGAAGTTGGTCAAAAATTTGTCTTTACCAAAAACACACATTTACCAATTTTCCAAAGATTCACAAGTCTCAATCATTTTCATCCAACAAAATGAACCCAAACTAACTAAATCCATATATTCACACTCTACCAAACCCAAACCTACTTCGTCTACACATTTCAACTCAAATCCATCAATTTAACATTTCAAAAATCTCATTTTCTACTATTCCATCAATTAGTTAAATTCTCATACATTATCATACAATTCAATCATCACTTATCATCCTTACCTCTTTCCGGTCTTTGGCCCAAAATTCATGGCCTTCGCCCAATATTCATCAAATCAATACATTTATAACTCATAAATGCACATTTTACCATCCAACACCAATTACAATCAACACAACAACTATGCATCATCAAAATCATCAATTATCACAACATATCTTCTACACATACCAAATCCATCAAAATACACAATTCAAACATAATCATAGGGGCATCTAGCCTAGAATTTCATACTACATTATACGGTACTCAAATGAAACTAAAACCGTACCTCATGAAAGTCAAAATCAAGCTCTCAACTTGTGGAGTTTCACCAAGTTTGAGATCTAAGCTCCACTCAACACTTACATAAGCAATATCTAAGTATCAAAAGTGGACCTAACAATCTAATACACACAATTTCATACATACTTTAACTTAGGGCTTACCAATTCATGAATCACAAGGGTTTGAGAATTTTTTTTACCTTAACTCATAAAATTAGTTGATGAAATTTACCAATGACTCATACTAGAGCACTCTTAAAAAACCAAAATCACAAAATTTCTCAAAATCCAAAGCCAAAACTAGAACTTGAGAGAGAAACAAAAATTAGGCATGAGTTTCGAAATTTCTTACCACAATATCTAGATAATCCTGAAGAGCTCATCGAGAGCGATGGGTGGGCGTAAACGACTCGTTGATTGGAGCTCCGTAGAAAAAGTTATGGTGGTTTGAAGTATTTGAAAGTTAGGATTTTCTCTCTTCTTTTTGTCTCTTCACATTTCAGCACATTTCATCAAATGGAGAGTGTGTGTGCTGAAATGACCATTAGTTATAGCTTATATATGCTGGACTTGGTCCCAACTTAAGCCCGGTTCACATATATGGCCCGTTTGGCCTACTTTTGGGCCAAAACCTTTCTCAATTATACATTTTAACTTTTTAACATTTCTCACTAAAATTTATTTTTTCAGCTGCAGTACCAGAGAGATCTCAGTCGATACTGCTGGTCAAATTTTCGGTTCGCATTTTTATGCAAAAAACTATGTTTTTTGACTCAGAAAAATTCACTGTGTCCGGATATCATATCAAAATTGTCAAATTATGATTGTTACATTTTCTAACCATTTTTCCCATATTTAATTTATTTCTTAATTAATTTACGGTTTGACTGAATTTTACACAAATAAGATTTAAAAGTACTCTTTAGGTTGAATTATATGTCATGTATTCAAGTTAGTCCTGTCCAGTTAAATCTTAAAAGAAAACATGATTTTCAAAATTTATTCTAATTCGAATTATATGTCACTTATTTAAAATTAGAGTGATAAAAAATCATGCATGTGTCGCACACTAATTGAACCATTCCTAGCCAAATTCAAAAAGTCATGTGAGAGAGTTTTCAAGCTATAATTTAAATATCAAAATTTTCAATTATAATAAAAGACTTCAAAAAGAGATTAGAATGCCTTTCAATACAACTAATCCGAATGAAGAATGAATAACTCAATCATGAAATAGATGAATGCATGACATCAAATGAAATAAACTTTAATTAATTATCCATAGAAAACATCAACAAAGTTCCTAACCTTTTGAAAGAGAATTAGTTACCCATGAGAAAGTAAGAAAAACAAAAGAAGAGAAGTAGTCGAAGGACTTGATGCCCTCCTCTGTAAGCTATGCTCACTTATTTATAGCCTAAATTTTAGAATTCAAATTCAAAACTAAACTAATCTTATCTTTAGGAGAGATAAGATAAATACTTATCATTCGAAGAAAAAGATAAATACTTATCTTTCAAAGAGAAAGATAAGCTATTAACTTTAATTCAAATTTAAAAATGATAATTCAAATCAAATCCTAAAAACCCAATCTCTTATGTTTCTAGAGAGAATTAATAACTAATGTTCTAGATCTTTAACTCTTCTGAATGTGATTGGTGCTTTTGATTATGTGATAATTAATCTTGAGCCTTAATTGTTGCATCTTGAGGTTGGAATATGCCGGGCTTGTATTTTGAGTTGTCTGGGGTGCTATTTTTTTTTGTGTCCCAAAAATAATGGTAGTGCGTAGCTGAAACTAAATGTCCACTATAGACATATGCACATAAATTTGAAGCTATGGATGTTAGCTTTCTAACGCAACTAGAATCGCCTCATTTGAACCTCGATAGCTCAAGTTATAACTGCTGGAGTGAGAAGAGGTCAAGGCTGGTGGACATGTACGCCAGGCGTATGTGTTTTGGGCTCCAGTTTTCCTTCCCTTGGGCACGCTTTTGTTCCTTAGGCTATGCTTCTTGGGCCATGCTTCTATTTCCTTTGTGCTTTCTTTGTGAAAAAGCGTTGATTTTTGCTATTTTTTAAGCCCAAAACTCTTGAAAATATAAAAATACTATCCTAACTCCAAATATTTGATTATTTATTAAATTCTATTAGAAATCATAAGAAACTTAATTAAAAACTTAAAAAAATAAATAAAAAACCTAGAAATTGCTTAAAATGACGTATCATCACAACAGTAAACTTAAAACTTTGCTTTGTCATCAAGCAAAAAGAAAGATAAACAAAGTTTAGCTTAATGAAAAAGATTTGAAAGTCTTTTAAGATTGAAACCAAAAGTAGGATTTATGATAATTATTTGTGGTTACACTTTGCTTCTCTTATCCTTCATGAATCTTGCGTACTTAGGATTAGAAATTTTTAAAAACTGAAATTCGAATTGTATTATGAGATTTCTTTTAAATTTGTACGACTTGGAGGTGGTTACTTTTTATTTAAATTAGAGTAAAGATCTTCGCAATTTTTTACTCTAAGGGTTCTGTCACGAGGCCACTTTTAGTGGATTTTCCTTGGCACAATCACCCCACAAGCACATAACTAGGGTTTTGATTTAGAAATTAATGTCCAGAGCCTCTTTGGACTTCAAAATATTTTGTCTTAAGGAAACTTTTTAAGTGGACTTTCAATCAATAATCACAGTCCAATTGGCCGAAGTTACCGAGTGATAAAGCACTCTTCAAATTTACTGACCCAAGTCTATTCTTAGAACAAAAACAACATAGACACATAACTGGATCCTAGTCATTGGTGCTTAAAGCCTTGGAACTTTTGATTTTTGATCTTTTCATTTTTTTCACTGCTCCAAGGAATTGATTATCAAAATCTCATAATATTTCTTTAAATTTTTGTTCTTGAAGATTCTTCTTCTGTTTTCTCAAGATTCAAGTATTTCAGATCTCTTCAAATACAACCACATATTCTTAAGCACCTCCACTATTTGAATAATTTAATTCAATTCCTTCATCAAGATATTCTCCATAAAAATAATTACTAGAGGAACAAGCATTCAAATTTTAAGTTTGAGATGAGAGAAGAGGAATAGAATAAAAAACAGATAAGAGAAAGTAAAGGAGAAAGGAAATAACAAACCACCAGTAGTAAGGTTTTATCTTATTCTGATCTTACCCAAGTCTGTCTAGTTATCATCACTGCTTCTTGTGTCAATTTTTTATGATCCACGGTGACACCAACATCAAACTTAAGGGTTGACACCAAACTTAGAGTTTTACAGAATCTTGATGACAAGTGTAAATTATGAAAGAAACATACGTGCATGAAGAAGAGAAGAATAAGATAGAACTTAAACAACGTAATTCTTTTTTGTAAACATAAATCAAAGAATGAAAATCTGTATGCCACTGAGGAAGGTGAAGAGGAAGAAGAAGAAGAAGATGATGACTAAGACCTCTTAAACAAAAACAAGAAAGAGAACACTAACCGTGGTTGAGTTGCCTCCCAACAAGCACTTCTATGTCGTCACTAACTTGAATTTGAATCCTTTAGGTTGGTGGTTGGGGTATCTCATTGTTTCCCCTAGTGTTATCTATATTGTTCGACTCCTTTTTAGCTTTAGACTAGAGTAACCAAATCAATGGACATGCAATCCTCTGCTTCTTCTTATTCGCTTGGATATTGTATAGCTTTAAAGACATTAAAGACCATTTTTTCTTCATGAATTTTTAGTGTGAGCTCTCTTATTTTAACATTAACAAGTGCCCATCCAGTGGCCAAGAATGGTATTTCTAGGATGATTAAGTCATCCTCACTTCTTCCATATCAAGAACTATGAAATTAGCAGAAAAGATGAATTTTCAACCTTGATCAATTTATTTTCTACTATCCCATGTGAAAATTTTATTGATCGATTGGCTAGTTGTAGTGAAATTCTAGTCGGTTTTATCTCCTCAATCGACAACCTCTTCACCATAGATAGGGGCATCAGATTGATGCTAGCTCCTAAGTCACAAAGAGCTTTGTCAATGGTAATGTCTCCAATAGTACAAGATATCTGAAAACTTCCTGGATCCTTTAACTTTTGTGGTAGTTTTTTTTTTTAATGATAGCACTGCATTCCTTGGTGAGAATTACTTTCTCATCTTCTTGAAAAGATCTTTTTTGGTCAATAGTTCTTTCATAAATTTGGCATAAAGAGGTAATTGCTCAAAGGCCTCACCAAAGTAACTTCTTGAAGACCTCTAAGAATTTTGAAAAAAATTTCTCTTGATCTTGTTTCTTGAGTCTCTGAGGGTATGGAATTCTCAATTCATAGGTTTTCACTTTGTTTGTTTTGAATTTTGTAGATGTGGGAACCTCCTCTAAGTTCTCCTCCCTTTGTTCTTTTGGAGGGTCTTCGATTGTCTTTTTGTTTTTTTGGGGAGCACTTTATTGATCACTTTAGAACGAGTTTATCACGAATCGTGCTAGGTACTATCCTTAAGGATTTATTACTGTCCTACCTTTAGGTGGAAAGGCCTTGACAAAAATCCTCCAGAATTAAACGTGGATCATCAAGAATACGGTGCACACCAATATTCTTAGAACATTTAGAGTAGCACAACCTCATTCTTCTTAATTAAAAAAATTTTTGGCAAGCAGAATTTTTTGAATAAAATTTGAAAGAATAAAAATAATAACACTAGAGACACTGATGAATGTATGTATATATAGTGTGTGTATGTTGCTCCCTTATACAGAGAGCTTATGATTATTAGAATTGAAATGTTCACAGACTAATTAATTAGAATTGCAATGTTTATGATTATTAGAATTGAAACGTTCATAAACTAATTAATTAGAATTGAACCTTCAAAAACTAACTAACATTACACTTTTTTGAATGCTATTCTTGCAAATTGGAGTCTAAATTAATTTTTTATTTTGCAAAATTAAAGTCCTAGAATAAGCAAGTTTAGTCCATATGTGTGAAACCCCATCAGTTTGATTGAATTTCATTTGCCTATAAGTATTCAACTCCAATATATAAATAGTTAAAGTTTTACAATTCTTTTTTATGTGAGACTAAGTTTGAAACACAAACTTTAGAAACACAACAATCCCCCATATATTTCAAACTTAGAGAAATCTAGAAAAATTAAAGGAGATTGAGAATATTTTGCATTAGTGGAATATCCAAAAAAATTTGAATTTCACCTTAGGTCGAATGGGTGGCAACCCTGTAGAAGCGTGGTAAAGTAAACTCTTTGAACCTTATATTTTTGAGATAACGATTTAAGCACATTTACAAGTTCACAAAACATTCGCTTAGGTAATGTTGCTCCTGGCAGTTTGTGCTTTAATGGCCATGCACCATATTCTGGTAACACGAGAGCTCTAGAGTTAAATGCCCAAACTCATAGGAGACAGCCTCATCTCCACTCAATTTTGTGCTTATCCATCAAGGATATACTGCAGTAATATCTCCAACCCTATATTTTGGTGCTATAGACCTCATCACCAATCATCTCATATGAATGGCAATAACAATAAAGCACCATAACTACATTTAGTATTGTCATTCACCTTAGGGAGGAACTTATCGCTAAACATTTCATGTGTATGATGGAAAACAAAGAAGTGATAGTACCCTTAAAACTCGCATGACTTCATTGACCATAATGAACCATCTTTATAGAAGATCTAATAAGAGTGGTTGGGTATCAATCGTACATTTTTACTCAATAGGCACAAGTCTTATCCCCTCTATGTTTCACTTACTAGTGTCCTAGCAAGTGGCTTCATCAAAGGATCTGTCAAATTCTTTTCAAACTTTACAAATCCATGGATAATACACAACTTTCAATAAGTTATCTTACAATGTTGTGCCGCATTCTTATATTCGGCTTTTACTATTGTAAATCTTATTATTTGCTCTAGCAATAGCAACCTGACTATCACAATGCGTAGTCACAGATGTTTCTATCTTACTTCATAGTGGGATATCCACTAATAAATCTCTTAGCCATTCAGCTTCAGTCGTTGTCTTCTCTAATGCTATAAATTCTGATTCCATAGTTAATCTGGCAATGCATGTCTGCTTTGTGAATTTTCAAGAGATTGCACCTCCTGCTAATATAAACACAAAACCACTTGTAGATTTTATTTTGTCAGAATTAGAAATTCAATTTGCATTAGTATATCCTTCTAAAACAGAAGGATAACCAGAATACAATAAACCAAAATTATTAGTTCCTTTTAAATATCTCATAATTCTAGTTAAAGTGATCCAATGATCTTTATTATGATTATGAGTATATCTACTTAATCTATTTATAGCATATGCAATATCAAGTCTAGTACAATTGATCAAATACATCAATCTACTCATTATACGAGCATATTCAATTTGAGATACACTGTCACCTTTATGCTTAAATAGATGTAAACTTAAATCATATAGTATAGATATAAATTTGCAATCATAATATCCAAATTTTTTAAGCATATTTTCAACATAATGAGATTGAGATAATATGAAACTATCATTTTTTCTTGTTATCTTTATTCCAAAAGTAACATTTGCAACACCCATATCCTTTATATCAACTTGAAAAGATAGAAATTTTTTAGTTTTATTTACTTTCTCTAAGCATGTCTAAAAATTAATAAATCATCAATATATACACAAACAATAATACCAACACCATCATTAAATTTGCTATATATGCATTTATCAGATTCATTAGTCACATATTCATTAGAAAGCATAAATTCATCAAATTTTTTATGCCATTGTTTTGGAGCTTGCTTTAAACCATAAAAAAATTTGACAAGTTTACATACCTTAATCTCTTTATCCTTTACCACACAACCTTCGGATTGATCCATGTAAATTTTTCATCAAGATCTCTATTTAGAAACGCAGTTTTCACATCCATTTGATGCATAACAAGTTTGAATATAGATGCAATAGCAAATAAAACTCTAATACATGCAATTCTAGCAATTGGAGCATATATATCAAAATAATCCACATCTTTCTGTAGTTTGTAACCTTTAACTACTAATCTAACTTTATACTTATCAATACTACCATATGATTTTAATTTATTCTTAAATACCCATTTGCATCCAATAGATTTTTTATTAGGAAGTAAATCAACTAATTTTCGAGCATGATTATACATAATAGATTCAATTTTAGCATTTACCACATCTTTTCAAAAAGGAGCATCAGGAGAAGACATAACATCATTATACAACAAAGGATTATTAGAAACAAGATAAGTTACATAATAATTACCGAAATTATTTTCTTTTCTAGCTCTCTTACTTCTTCTTATTTCATTATCTTGTTTATCAACAACATTGGCAGACAAAGCATGCATTCTAAAAACATTTTCATCCTTAGACTTACTAGGATATATATTCTCAAAGAAAGATGTATTACAAGATTCAATTATGGTATTATGTTTAAGTATATCACTTTTAATAACAAAAAATCTATATGTACTACTATTTTGGGCATATCCAATAAATACATAGTCACATGTTCTTGAACCTATTATTTTTTTCTTAGGATCTGACAACATAACCTTAGCCAAACAATCCCAAATTTTTAAGTGATTTAAACTAGGCACTTTATCAAACCAAAGTTCTTCATAGAGTGTTTTGCTAAGCTTCTTGTGCGGTACCCTATTTTGTATATAGCATGCATATAGAATATCTTCTCCCCACATAGAATGAGGTAGTCCTAAACTAATGATGAGCGGATATTTTATACGCTTTTTGGCATCATTTTCATGTAGTTTTTAGTGTGTTTTGTTTAGTTTTTATTAAGTTTTTATAGGTTTTAGTGTTAAATTTACATTTTTCGATTCTACTGAGTTATTATGTTTTTTTACAATTTTAGATAATTTTTGGTTGAAATTGAGGAGCTGGAGCAAAAGTCTGATCCAGAGACAAAGAAAGCACTGCAGATGTTGTCCGGATCTGACCTCCTTGCACTCAGAAGAGCTTTTTTGAAGCTATAGAAGTCCAAATGGAGCACTCTCAACGCCTATGGATATCTAACTTCCAGAGCTTTTCAGAAATGTATAATAGTCCATACTTTACTTCGGATTAGAAGGCCCAAAACTGGCGTCCAGCGCCAACTTCCTGCCCCCCTTCCAGGCGTCCAGCACCCAAAGAGCAGAGACCAGAATCCAAACACCCAGAGAGGAACCTCTAGCCAGCATTCAACACTCTAAGAGCCTCATAGCATGTGGATCTCATCAAAGCTCAACCCAAACACTCACTAAGTGGGACCCAGAAGTGGATTTTAGCACTGAATAGACTATTTTACCCTTACTAGTCATCTGTTTAGTATTTAAAGTTATTTTTACATAATCATTCGAACAACATATAGAGGATGCACACTATAGATGTTTTTACCATTGTATTTTCTTTTCAATATGAGTTTCTAAACCTCCTAGGTTGAGGGGATGAGCCCTGCTGAGTCCTATGAATTAATGAAAGTATTATTGTTTCTTCTTCGATCCGTGTTTGACTAATTCTAAGATGTATATTCGTACTTCAACATGGTGAATAGGATGATCAGTGACAATCAGCTCTGTTCATCATACTAAGACAAACGTGCATGACAAACATCCGTGTCTACTTGGGTTCGTGTGAATACTTCAGTGGAAAGTACGTACCACCAGCTTGAATCATGCATCTCTCAGACGGCTAATCCTCGACTTCGTTGGGGACTTTTCGAGACACCAGTTCAGCCGATTTATGGGGAGATTAGGCTCTCTGTGGTAGAGGCTAGAACCCTATAATGCAGCATTTTCTGATCCATAAGATCCGACCTTTTCTATGGCATTTTGAGTAGGATCATTAAGGAGAATGGACTGTACGCGCTTCACCCTCAAGCAGAGATGGATCCACACTAACCCTGGAGTTCAGATCCGAAAGAGCATTGAGGACCTCTTGATAAAGGCGTTAATGACTTACAGCCCTGCCATTGAAGAGATCACTCACAAGAAAATAAGACAGTGATACTAGAGTTAATTCAGAAAAACAAAGCAACTCCAATCCTTAACCATATTTCTTTTACTGATTTTAATTTATACAATACTCCTTTAATGCAAATTTGACAACTCTTCCAACAACCTTCTGATCTGCCTGTCTAAGACCTGCAAGATAACCATAGCTTGCTTAAAACCACAATTCTCATGGGATCGACCCTGACTCACTCAGGTATTTCTTAGACGACCCAGTGCACTTGCTGGTACAGCTGTATGAAAGTGTGGGGGTTCGTGCACCAAGTTTTTGGCACTGTTGCCGGGATTGTTGAGTTTGGACAAACTGACGGATTGTGTTGCTCCCTAGACTAGGTAATTTTTGTTTTTATTTTATTTTATTTGAGTCTTTCAATTTTTGTTTTCTTCTTTCTTATTTTTTTCGAAAATTTTAAAACCTTTTTCAAGAAATATTTGTCTTTTTTGTGTTTAATCTTTGTTCTTGATTTAAGTCTTTCCTGTTTTCTGTCTTTCAATTACAAAAATTTTAAAACTTTTCCAAAAACCTTTTTCAAAATGTTTATTTTCAAGCATCCTTAGCTTTTTGTTTGAGTCTCTTTGTTTGTGTTCTTGTTGAGTCTTTATTTTTATTTTCTTCTTCTCTTTTTTATTCCGAAAAAAATAAAAAAGCTTTTCAAAAATATTTTTATATTCTTTATTTAATCTTTGTTCTTAGTTTGAGTCTTTTTGTTTATGTTCTTGGTAAATTTTCATTTCTTTGAGTCTTTATTTTTAGCAATTTTTGATTTTTTGGTATCTTTCTTTCAAATTTTTTTCAAAAATAATTTTTCTTTGGTTAAATCTTGTGTCAAATCTTTAACATTTTGTGTCTTCTTGATATTTTTCTTTTAATTTTCGAAAATTTGTGTTTGTTTTTCTAAAAATTTTGAGTTTGGTGTCCTTTTTTATGTTCTTGTGTTCTTTAAGTCTTTAAGTTTTGTTCTTTGTGTTCTTGCTAATCTTCAAAGTGTTTTTTGAGTCTTTTTTGTGTTTTGATCTTAAAATTTTTAAGTTTGGTGTCCCTTTGTGTTTTCCTCCAAAATTTTTGAAAATTAGGGGCACTAGATCTAAAAATTTTAAATTTTGTGTGTTTTACTTGTCTTTCCCTCATTAAATTCAAAAATAAAAAAACATATTTTTCTATCTTATCTTCTACTTAATTTTCGAAATTAACAATAAAAATTCAGATTTTTATTTTAAATTTTTATCTTTTCTTATCTTTGTCTTCAAGTTTTCAAAAAAAAAACTTTTAAAAAAATCATATCTTTTTCAAAAAATCTTATCTTTTTCAAAAATCTTATCTTATCTTTTTCAATTTTCAAAATTTAAGAATTCAAATTTCAAAATTAAAAATCTTATCTTTTTCAAATTTCAATTTTGAAAACTAAATCGTTTTCAAAGTCAAATTTCTAATCTTATTTTTTTTAAATCTTTTTTGTTTCTTATCTTATCTTTTCTTATGTTATCTCTTATCTTATTTTAAATTCAAATCTTTTCTTAAATAATTACTCATCTTCTCTCTCCTTTTTTTTCAAAACTTCCTAACTAACTCTCATCTCTTCTTAAATTTCGAAAATTCCCTACTATTTCTCTCTTCTTTTTTTCGAAAATACACTAACTAATTTTCAATTCTTTTTAAATTATTAACTTATCTTTCAAATTTAATTAATTAAATAAAATAAAAAGAAAAATATTTTAATTCTTATATATCTTTTCTATTTATATCTCTTCTTCTATTCGCTTCCATTTTTCGAACTCTGCTTGTCTCTGGTGCGCGTAAATTGTGATCATCAACAACGACGCCAATAGACTTGGAGCTCTCAAACGTGAAACACACTTTGTCACAACTTCACACAACTAACCAGCAAGTGCACTGGGTCGTCCAAGTAATACCTTACGTGAGTAAGGGTCGATCCCACGGAGATTGTTGGTATGAAGCAAGCTATGGTCATCTTGTAAATCTCAGTTAGGCGGATTCACATGGTTATAATGATTTTCGAATATAAGAATAAATAAATCATAAAATAAAGATAGAAATACTTATGTAATTCATTGGTGGGAATTTCAGATAAGTGCATAGAGATGCTGTGTTCCTGTTGAATCTCTGCTTTTCTACTGCCTTCATCCAATTCGTCATACTCCTTTCCATGGCAAGCTGTATGTAGGGCATCACTATTGTCAATGGCTACTTCCCATCCTCTCAGTGAAAATGGTCCAAATGCTCTTGTCACAGCACGGCTAATCATCTGTCGGTTCTTGATCATATCGGAATAGAATCTATTGATTCTTTTGCGTCTGTCACTACGCCCAACAATCGCAAGTTTGAAGCTCGTCACAGTCATTCAATCCCTGAATCCTACTCGGAATACCACAGACAAGGTTTAGACTTTCCGAATTCTCAAGAATGGCCGCCAAAGGGTTCTAGCTTATACCACGAAGATTCTGATTAAGGAATCCAAGAGATACACGCTCGTTCTAAGGTAGAACGGAAGTGGTTGTCAGTCACGTGTTCATAGGTGAGAATGATGATGAGTGTCACGGATCATCACATTCATCATGTTGAAGTGCAGCAAATATCTTAGAACAAGAATAAGCTGAATTGAATAGAAAATAGTAGTAATTGCATTAATACTCGAGGTACAGCAGAGCTCCACACCTTAATATATGGTGTGTAGAAACTCCACCGTTGAAAATACATAAGTGATGGTCCAGGCATGGCCGAATGGCCAGCCCCCCTGAATGATCAAAAGACCGAATGGTCAAAAGACTAGACACTAGTACAATAGTAAAAAGTTCTATTTATACTAAACTAGCTACTAGGCTTTACAGAGATAAGTCTAAGTGCAGAAATTCACTTCCGGGGCCCACTTTGGTGTGTACTTGGGCTGAGATTGAACTTTACACATGCAGAGGCTTCTCTTGTGGTTAAACGCTAAGTTGTAACGTCCGTTTGGCGTTTAACTCTAGTTTGTGACGTGTTTCTGGCGTTTTACTCCAGAATGCAGCATGGAACTAGTGTTGAACGCCAGTTTGCGTCGTATAAGTTCGAATAAAGTATGAACTATTATATATTGATGGAAAGCCCTGGATGTATACTTTCCAACGCAGTTGAGAGCGCACCATTTGGAGTTTTGTAGCTCCAGAAAATCCATTTCGAGTACAGGGAGGTCAGAATCCAACAGCATCAGCAGTCCTTTTTCAGCCTAAATAAAATTTTTGTTCAGGTACCTCAATTTCAGCCAGAAAATACCTAAAATCATAGAAAAATACACAAACTCATAGTAAAGTCCAGAAATGTGATTTTTTCATAAAAACCAATAAAAATATCCCTAAAAGTAGCTAGATCCTACTAAAAACTACCTAAAAACAATGCCGAAAAGCGTATAAATTATCCGCTCATCACAACACCAAACTTAAATTGTTGCTTGTCCTCAAGCAACTGAAAATCAAATAGGATAAAAAGAAGAGAATATACTATAAATCTCAAAATATCAATGAATATTAGTTCTAATTAGATGAGCGGGACTTGTAGCTTTTTGCTTCTGAACAGTTTTGGCATCTCACTTTATCCCTTGAAGTTCAGAATGATTGGCATCTATAGGAACTCAGAGTTTAGATAGTATTATTTATTCTCCTAGTTAAGTATGTTGATTCTTGAACACAGCTACTTTTATGAGTCTTGGTCGTGGCCCTAAGCACTTTGTTTTCCAGTATTACCACCGGATACATAAATGCCACAGACACATGACTGGGTGAACCTTTTCCAGTTAGAGGTATCTAGAGCTCTTAAGCACACTCTTTTTGCTTTGGCTCATGACTTTAACCACTCAGTCTCAAGATTTTCACTTGGTTAGGGACAGCTTGATTTAGCCGCTTAGGCCTGAATTTTATTTCCTTGGGCCCTCCTATCCATTGATGCTCAAAGCCTTGGATCCTTTTTACCCTTGCCTTTTGGTTTTAAGGGCTATTGGCTTTTTCTGCTTGCTTTTTCTTTTTCTTTTATATTTTTTTGCCACTTTTTTTTCGCAAGCTTTTGTTCTTCACTGCTTTTTCTTGCTTCAAGAATTAATTTTATGATTTTTCAGATCATCAATAACATTTCTCTTTTTTATCATTCTTTCAAGAGCTAACAATTTTAACATTCATAAACAACAAGATAAAAAATATGCACTGTTCAAGCATTCATTCAGAAAACAAAATGTATTGTCACCACATCAATATAGTTAAACTAATTTCAAGGATGAATTCAAAACTCATGTACTTTTTGTTCTTTTGTATTAAAAATATTTTTCATTTAAGAAAGGTGAAGGATTCATGGAATTATTCATAGCCTTAAGACATAGTTACTAAACACTAATGATCATGTAGTAAAGACACAAACATAGACAAACATGAAGCTCAAAAACTGAAAAATAGAGAGATAAGAACAAGGAAGTTAAGGAATGGGTCCACCTTAGTAAGGGTGACGCCTTCTTCTTGAAGGACCAATGGTGTCCTTGAGCTCCTCTATGTCTCTTCCTTGCCTTTGTTGCTTGATCCCTAGTGATTTTGGTGCTCCTATCCTTAGTTGCTCCCAATAATTGTGTGGAGGAAAATGTATCCCCTGAGGTATCTCAGGGATTTCTTGATGAGGGAATTCCTCATGCTCTTGTTGAGGTCCATGAGTGGGCTCTCTTGATGTGCAGTCAAATGCTCTACTACTGAGCTTTGGACTCTTGAGATGAATCTCTCTCTCTCCCATGACTCGGAGGTGGAAGCTTTTGTCTTCCCTTTCCTCTCTCTAGAGGTTTCTCCGGCCTTAGGTGCCATAAATGGTTATGGAAAAACAAAAAAAAGCTATGCTTTTACCACACCAAACTTAGAATATTGCTCGCCCTCGAGCAAAAGAAGAAAGAATAGAAGAAGAAGAAGAAGAAGAAGATATGGAGAAGATGGAGAGATGTGTGGGTTTCGGCCAAGGGGGAGAAGAGAGGGTAGTGTTGTTGGATTGTGTGAAGAAGAGAGAAGGATAGAATATCCTGTGGGGTCCACAGATCCTGAGGTGTCAAGGATTTACCATCCCTGCACCAATTAGGCGTGTAAAATGCCCTCTGCATGCAATCCTGGCGTTTAACGCCAGACTGAAGCTTGTTTCTGGCGTTAAACGCCCAAATGTAGCATGTTTTTGGCGTTTAACGCCAGCCTGATGCTTGTTTCTGGCGTTAAATGCCAGCTTTCCTCAGGGTGCAATCTTGGCGTTTAAACGCCAGACTTCTGCTTGTTTCTGGCGTTCAACGCCAGATTCATGCTCTGTTCTAGCGTTGAACGCCAGCCAGATGCTCCTTACTGGCGTTTAAATGCCAGTAGGCTCTTCCTCCAGGGTGTGCTGTTTCTTTTGCTATTTTTTTTAGTTTTAGCAATTGTTTTGTGACTCCACATGATCATGAACCTAATAAAACATAAAAAAACAATAGAAAATATAGATAAATAAAAATTGGGTTGCCTCCCAATAAGCGCTTCTTTAATGTCAATAGCTTGACAATGAGCTCTCATGGAGCTTCACAGATGTTCAGAGCATTGTTGGGTCCTCCCAACACCAAACTTAGAGGTTGAATGTGGGGGTTCAACACCAAACTTAGAGTTTGGTTGTGGCCTCCCAACATCAAACTTAGAGTTTGACTGTGGGGGCCTTGTTTGAATCTGTATTGAGAGAAGCTTTTCATGCTTCCTCTCCATGTTTACAGAAGGATAACCTTGAGCTTTAAACACAAGGTAGTCCCCATTCAATTGAAGAACTAACTCTCCTCTGTCAACATCAATCACAGCTCCTACTGTGGCTAGGAAGGGTCTTCCAAGAATGATGGATTCATTCTCATCCTTCCCAGTATCTAAGATTATGAAATCAGCAGGGATGTAAAGGCTTTTAACCTTTACCAACACGTCCTCTACCAAGCCATAAGCTTGTTTTATTGACTTGTCTGCCATCTCTAATGAGATTCTTGCATCTTGTACCTCAAAGATCCCCAGCTTCTCCATTACAGAGAGTGGCATAAGATTTATACCTGACCCCAGGTCACACAGAGCCTTCTCAAAGGTCATGGTGCCTATGGTACAGAATATCAAGAATTTACCAGGATCTTGTTTCTTTTGAGGTAGATTTTTCTGAACCCATGTATTCATTTCACTAATGAGCAAGGGAGGTTCATCTTCCCAAGTCTCATTACCAAACAACTTGGCATTCAACTTCATGATGGCTCCTAGATATTGAGCAACTTGCTCTTCAGTTACATCTTCATCCTCTTCAGAGGAAGAATAGTTCTCAGAGCTCATGAATGGTAAAAGGAGGTTCAATGGAATCTCTATGGTCTCTAGATGAGCCTCAGATTCCTTAGGTTCCTCAATTGAGAACTCTTTTTTGTCCTTGGGACGTCCCAAGAGGTTTTCCTTATTGGGATTCATGTCTGCCTCCTCCTCTCTAGGTTCAGCCATGTTGATTATATCAATGGCCTTGCACTCTTTTTTTGGATTCTCTTCTGTGTTGCTTGGGAGAGTACTAGGAGGAGTTTTAGTGATTTTCTTACTCAGCTGGCCCACTTGTGCCTCCAAGTTTCTAATGGAGGACCTTGTTTCATTCATGAAACTTAAAGTGGCCTTAGATAGATCAGAGACTATGTTTGCTAAGCTAGAGAGGCTCTGCTTAGAATTTTCTGTCTGTTGCTGAGAAGATGATGGAAAAGGCTTGCTATTGCTAAACCTGTTTCTTCCACCATTATTAAAGCCTTGTTGAGGCTTCTGTTGATCCTTCCATGAGAAATTTGGATGATTTCTCCATGAGGAATTATAAGTGTTCCCATAGGCTTCACCCATGTAATTCACCTCTGCCATTGCAGGGTTCTCAAGATCATAAGCTTCTTCTTCAGAAGATGCCTCTTTAGTACTGTTGGATGCGTTTTGCCATCCATTCAGATTTTGAGAAATCATGTTGACTTGTTGAGTCAACATTTTGTTCTGAGCCAATATGGCATTCAGAGCATCAATTTCAAGAACTTCCCTCTTCTGAGGTGTCTTGTTACTCACAGGATTTCTCTCAGAGGTGTACATGAATTGGTTATTTGCAACCATGTCAATGAGTTCTTGAGCTTCTGCAGGCATTTTCTTTAGGTGAATGGATCCACCTGCAGAATGGTCCAATGACATCTTAGCAAGGTTCTGAAAATCGGACCGGACCGGCCGATTCGACCGGTTTAACCGCGAACCGGCGATACAAACGGTCTGGTCCTCCTGCAGAAACCATCTTGAAAAGAACCGGCAAAGAACCGGCGAATCGGCCAAAAACTGGCCAGTTGGGCCGAACCGGTGACCGGCCGGTTCTACATAAACGACGCCGTTTTGTTATAAAAAAAAGAAACCCTTAACCCGACCCGACCCGTGGAGCACCCTGCACCCCGCACCCCAACCCCCTTTCTTTCCCCGAACCCATTCACTGCTGAATCATATTCATCTGAGTGAGAGAAGAGAACAGAGAAGACTAAACCCTAGCCGCCGAACCCTAGCCTGCCACCGTGCCCTCCTTCGTCACCGCGGTCACTGGTCAACAGCGCAACCGCCAGCCTGGTCGTCAGCCCAAGTAACCCTCCTTCTTCGCCTGGTTCCCTGCCCAAGTAACCCTCCTTCTTCGCCTGGTTCCCTGCCCGTCCCATTGTCTTCATCGTCGCGCGGTGAGTGACTCGTAGCCTGCTCATCTTGGTTCTCTGTCTCTGTGAACTTCGACTTGCCTCTCTGAACTGACTTCCTCTGCTCATCTTTATTCTTTGCCTCTGTGAACTTCTTTGTTAGTAACTTGGTTTGCAGCTCAATTTCTGTTTGTTGGTAACTTGGTTTGCAGCTCAATTTCTGTTTGTTGGTAACTTGGTTTGCAGCTCAAAATCTGTGTGTTGCTCAATATCTGTTTGTAGTTCAATTTCTGTTTGTAGTTTAATTTCTGTGTGTTGCTCAAATTTCTGTTTTGTAGCTCAAATTTGTTACTATTTTGTACTTTGTTAATGCTGGAAACTTACTCGATTTTGCATATTTGTTGACCGGCTGAATTTCTCAAATTTGTTCTGCATAATTATTAATGTTCATTGTGTAGATAAAATTATTAATGTTTATTGCTGTGGCTATTTTTAATTTCATATATGTTTTATTAATTTTAGTTATGGAAGATAGTATTAATCAAGAAGCAACTACTGATAATAATGCTTCTTCTGCTATTTGTTTTCTGAGTTGCTATTTCATGTTATTTTTTAATGACTATTTGATTTCTGGTATCTCTGAAGATGTTGATTGCTGGAATCCTGAAATCTTGAAGCAAGAAGTAATGTTTCCAGAACCCGATATTTATGAGCCAACCATAGAAGGAGCTTTACCAACAAATAATATCTGTTCAATTTTTATTAATGGAACCTGCAGATTTGAGTCTATGGATATCTCTGATTTAGCAGAAATCATATCTTTTCTTTTCACATACCAGAACTCTATTGGAAACAACAATAATCATATTGTACCCTTAAAAATTGTTATTACAATCTGTTGATTGCTTACATGAAGTATCTGTCTTTGGTTGCACATTTACTTTGTGCTTGGGTCTTGTTCAAAATACCTCGTGTTCAAGAAATGAGTTCAAACAATTGGTAGCTCAGATGCTAATAGTCATATCTGACTTGGTGCGAGAAAACAATGTTTATTTAATTTAGTGTCATCATTGCCTTGCTAATGCTAATGCTAATGCTTGGTTACTGAATGCTCTGTTTTGAACTTTTGATATGTTGTATAATGTACTAATTTTGTTGTTTTTAGTGTTTAATTTAGTGTCATCACTTTCTTGCTAATGGTCTGTTTAATTTAGTGTCATCACTGCCTTGCTATTGCTAATGCTTGGTTACTGAATGCTCTGTTTTGAACCTTTGATATGTTGTATAATGTACTAATTTTGCTGTTTTTAGTGTTTAATTTAGTGTCATCACTCATCACTGCCTTGGTAATGCTCTATTTAATTTAGTGTCATCACTTCTTTGCTAATGCTAATGCTTGGTTACTGAATGCTCTGTTTTGAACATTTGATATGTAGTATAATGTAATGATTTTTGCTGTTTTTAGTTTTTAGTTTAGTGTCATCACTGCCTTGCTGAATGATGTTGCTAATGTACTGGTGTTGCTGTTTTAGTGTTTTGATAATGTAGTGGTGTTGCTGTTTTAGTGTTTTATAATGTGTTGCTATTTCATTGTTGCTATTTGATAATATACTGGTGTTGTTGTTTTAGGGTTGCTGATGTACTTTTTGATCTTTTAAGATTTGTATTAGACTATAATTATATTTTATGGTGTTTAATTATAATTTATTTATTATTTTATTCTAAAATGGTTTTTCCGGTTGAACCATCGGTTAGATCGGTTGGACCAATGAACCAGTGAACCAGTGACTAGAACGGTTCGATGATCGGTCCGGTTCTCTGAACTTTGCATCTTAGACAATTCAGATAGACCATCATAGAATATATCTAGGATGGTCCATTCTGAAAGCATATCAGAAGGACACTTTTTGGTCAACTACTTGTATCTTTCCCAAGCTTCATAGCGGGATTCACCATCTTTTTGCTTAAAGGTTTGAACATCCACTCTAATCTTACTCAGCTTTTGAGGAGGAAAGAACTTGGCCAAGAAGGCCGTGACCAGCTTATCCCAAGAGTTTAGGCTATCTTTAGGTTGAGAGTCCAACCATACTCTAGCTCTGTCTCTTATAGCAAAAGGGAAAAGCATAAGCCTGCAGATCTCGGGATCAACCCCATTGGTCTTAATAGTATCACAGATCTGCAAGAATTCAATTAAGAACTGAAATGAATTTTCAGATGAAAGTCTATGAAACTTGTAATTCTGTTCTATTAGAGAAACTAATTGAGGCTTCAACTCAAAATTGTTTGCTCCAATGGCAGGGATTGAGATGCTTCTTCCATGTAATTTGGAATTTGGTGCAGTAAAGTCACCAAGCATCTTCCTTGCATTATTGTTGTTATTATTTTCAGCTGCCATCCCCTTTTCCTGTTCGAAAATTTCAGTTTGGTCCTCTTCAGAGTACTGTGCTTTAGCTGCTCTTAGCTTCCTCTTCAAGGTCCTTTCAGGTTCAGGATCAGCTTCAACAAGAATGCCTTTTTCTTTGTTCCTGCTCATATGAAAGAGAAGAAAACAAAGAAAGAAGAGAAATTCTCTATGTCACAGTATAGAGATTCCTTTATGTAACTAGAAAAAGAGGAGAATAGAGGAAAGAGAAGAAAAAAAATTCGAACACAAAAGAGAGGAGAAGGTTTGAATTTTTGTGATGAAGAGAAGTGTTAGTAAATGAATAAATAAATAGAAAGATATGAGAGGGAGTGAATTTCGAAAATTGTTTTGAAAAATAGTTAGTTATTTTCGAAAATTAAGAGAAGAAATAGAATTAAAATTAAAATTTGAAACAATTAGTTAATTAAAAGAATTTTGAAAAAGAGGAAGGAATTTTCAAAAATTAGAGAGAGAAAAGTAGTTAGGTGGTTTTGAAAAAGATAAGAAACAAACAAAAAGTCAATTAGTTAGTTGAAAAAGATTTGAAAAATCAATTTTGAAAAGATAAGAAGTTAGAAAAGATTTTGAAATTGATTTTGAAAAAGATATAAATTGAAAAAGATATTTTGAAAAGATATGATTGAAAAAGATATTTTGAAAAAGATTTAATTTTTTTAAATTAAAATTTGATTACTTGACTAACAAGAAATTAAAAGATATGATTCTAGAATTTAAAGATTGAACCTTTCTTAATAAGAAAGTAACAAACTTCAAATTTTTTGAATCAATCACATTAATTGTTAGTAAAGTTTTTGAATTTTTGAAATAAAGATAAGAAAAAGATTTTGAAAATTGATTTTTAAAAATTTTTGAAAATAATAAAAAATGAAAAAGATTTTGAAAAGATAGGATTTTTAAAATTTGAAATCTTGACTTGACTAACAAGAAACAACTTATTTTAAAATTTTTTGACTAAGTCAACCCAAAGATTTCGAAATTTATGAGTAAAACAAGAAAAATATATTTTTTTGAATTTTTAATGAAGAGAGAGAAAAACACAAAAATGACTCACAACATGAAAATTATGAATCAAAACATATGATGCATGCAAGAACACTATGAATGTCAAGATGAACACCAATAACACTTTGAAGATCAAGATGAACATCAAGACTTATTTTTGAAAAATTTTCAAGAAAAGAAAAACATGCAAGACACCAAACTTAGAAATTTCAATGCGTAGACACTATGAATGCAAAAATGCATATGAAAAACAACAAAAAACACAAAACAAGAAAATATGAAGATTAAACAAGAAGACTTGTCAAGAACAACTTGAAGATCATGAAGAACACATGCATGAATTTTCGAAAAATGCATAAATTTTTTAAAACATGCAATTGACACCAAACTTAAAAATTGACTCAAGACTCAAACAAGAAACACAAAATTATTTTTTTTTATAATTTTATAATTTTTTTGTATTTTTTTTCGAAAATAATCTTTAGAAAAACGAAGAAGAGAAAAAATTTTTTGAAAGAATTTTGAAAACTTTTTGAAAATAAAATTACCTAATCTGAGCAACAAGATGAACCATTAATTGTCCAAACTCGAACAATCCCTGACAACGGCGCCAAAAACTTGGTGCGCGTAAATTGTGATCATCAACAATGGCGCCAATAGGCTTAGAGCTCTCAAACGTGAAACACACTTGGCCACAACTTCGCACAACTAACCAGCAAGTGCACTGGGTCGTCCAAGTAATACCTTACGTGAGTAAGGGTCGATCCCACGGAGATTGTTGGTATGAAGCAAGCTATGGTCATCTTGTAAATCTCAGTTAGGCGGATTCAAATGGTTATAATGATTTTCGAATATAAGAATAAATAAAGCATAATATAAAGATAGAAATACTTATGTAATTCATTGGTGGGAATTTCAGCTAAGTGCATAGAGATGCTGTGTTCCTGTTGAATCTCTGCTTTCCTACTGCCTTCATCAAATCCATCATACTCCTTTCCATGGCAAGCTGTATGTAGGGCATCACCGTTGTCAATGGCTACTTCCCATCCTCTCAGTGAAAATGGTCTAAATGCTCTTGTCATAGCACGGCTAATCATCTGTCGGTTCTCGATCATGTCGGAATAGAATCCATTAATTATTTTGAGTCTGTCACTACGCCCAACAATCGCAAGTTTGAAGCTCGTCACAGTCATTCAATCCCTGAATCCTACTCGGAATACCACAGACAAGGTTTAGACTTTATGGATTCTCAAGAATGGCCGCCAAAGGGTTCTAGCTTATACCACGAAGATTCTGATTAAGGAATCCAAGAGATACACGCTCGTTCTAAGGTAGAACGGAAGTGGTTGTCAGTGACACGTTCATAGGTGAGAATGATGATGAGTGTCACGGATCATCACATTCATCATGTTGAAGTGCAGCGAATATCTTAGAACAAGAATAAGCTGAATTGAATAGAAAATATTAGTAATTGCATTAATACTCGAGGTACAGTAGAGCTCCACACTTTAATCTATGGTGTGTAGAAACTTCACCATTGAAAATACATAAGTGATGGTTCAGGCATGGCCAAATGGCCAGCCCCTCTGAATGATCAAAAGACCGAATGGTCAAAAGACTAGACACTGGTACAATAGTAAAAAGTTCTATTTATACTAAACTAGCTACTAGGGTTTACAGAGATAAGTCTAAGTGCAGAAATCTACTTCCGGGACCCACTTTGGTGTGTGCATGGGCTGAGCTTGAGCTTTACACGTACAGAGGCTTCTCTTGTGGTTAAACGCTAAGTTGTAACGTCCGTTTGGCGTTTAACTCTGGTTTGTGACGTGTTTCTGGCGTTTTACTCCAGAATGCAGCATAGAACTGGCGTTGAATGCCAGTTTACATCGTCTAAGCTCAAAAAAAGTATGGACTATTATATATTACTGAAAAGCCCTAGATGTCTAATTTCCAACACAGTTGAGAGCGCGCCATTTGGAGCTTTGTAGCTCCAGAAAATTCATTTTGAGTGCAGGGAGGTCAGAATCCAACAGCATCAACAGTCCTTTTTCAGCCTGAATCAGATTTTTGCTCAGGTACCTCAATTTCAGCTAGAAAATATCTGAAATCACAGAAAAATACACAAACTCATAGTAAAGTCCAAAAATGTGAATTTTTCATAAAAACAATAAAAACATCCTTAAAAGTAACTAGATCCTACTAAAAACTACCTAAAAACAATGCCGAAAAGCGTATAAATTATCCGCTCATCAGTCTCCCGTCTTCGATCTTCACTTCTATTTCTCTCTTCTTTCTTCACATCTAACTGGAAGCTCTTTAGTCTAAGTAGCACAAAAAGCTTTCTTCTTTTCTTTCTTTCTTCTTTTCTTGTTTATGACTAGAAACAGGGATAAAGAGCCCCTCTTGACTCCTGATCCTGAACCTGAGAAGACTCTAAGGAGGCGTTTACAAAAAGCTAAAGCACAACACTCCGAAAGAGACCTTCCAAAAAGTTTTCAACAAGAAAGGGAAGACATGGCCGAACCCCAAGAGGAAGCAAGAAAGGTTCTTGGTGACTTCACCATGCCTATTTCTGACTTTTATGGCTGAAGTATCTCTGTACCTGCCATTGGAGCTAACAATTTAGAGCTTAAGCCTTAGTTAGTTCCTCTTCTACAATAAAACTGCAAGTTCCATGGACTTCTAATGGAAGATCCACATCAGTTCTTAGCTAAGTTTTTACAGATCTGTGATACTGTATGCCCAAAGAGAGTTTTAACTCTTGTAAAAAGCTAGTTAATTCTTTTCTAGCTAAATTCTTTCCTCCTCAAAGGATGAGCAAGATTAGAGTGGAAGTTCAAACCTTTAGACAAAGAGAAGATGAATCCCTCTATAAAGCTTGGAAAAGATACAAGCAATTGATCAGGAGATGGCCTCCTGACATGCTCTCAGAATGGTCCATCATAGGCGTGTTTTATGATGGCTTGTCTGAGATATCCAAGATTTCATTGGACAGCTCTGCAGGTGGATCACTCCACTTGAAGAAAACACCTACAGAAGCTAGAGAACTCATTGAGATGGTTTCAAACAACCAATTCATGTACACTTCTGAAAGAAATTCTGTAAACCATGAGATCTCTCAGAAGAAAGGAGTTCATGAAGTTGAAACTCTGAATACCATATTGGCTCAGAACAAGATCTTAACCCAACAGGTCAACATGATCTCTCAGCATCTGATTGGGATGCAAACTGTAGCTAGTAGTACTCAGGAAGCTTCTTCTGAAGTAGAAGCTTATGATCCTGATCAACCCACCATGGAGGAGGTGAATTACATCGGAGAACCCTATGGAAACACCTACAATCCTTCATGGAGGAATCATCCTAACCTCTCATGGAAGGATCAACAGAAACCTTAGCAAGGTTTCAATAACAATCAAGGTGGTAGGAACCAGAATAGGTTCAATAATAGACCACCATTCTCATCTTCTCAAGGGAACATGGAAACCTCTAAGCAGAGCCTTTCTGACTTAGTTATTCTTGTTTCCAGCATCTCTAAGACCACTCATAGTTTCATAAATGAAACAAGGTCCTCCATTAGAAACTTGGAGGTACAGGTTGGTCAACTGAGCAAGAGGATCCCTGAGACTCCTCCTGACACTCTTCCCAGTAACACTTAGATGAATCCAAGAGAAGAGTGCAAGGCCATAACCATGGAGGTAGAGGCCAAATTTGTGGAGAATAGGGTGGCATTGAACGCTAGTGAAGGACATATCACTGGGCGTTCAACGCCTAATATGGCAGCAAGCCTGGCGCTGAACGCCAGTGAGGAACCCCTCACTGGGCGTTCAATGCCCATCCTGGCAGCAAAGCTGGTGTTGAACGCCAGCCAGGGAGTACTGGCTGGGTGTTCAATGCCCAAACAGACAAGCATCCAGGCGCTGAACGCCAGTGAGGAATCCCTCAATGGGCGTTTAACGCCCAACTAGGTAGGTTTTCTGGCACTAAACATTAGTGAGGAACCCCTCAACAGGCATTCAACGCCCAACCATACAGCCATTCTGGCACTGAACGCCAGTGAGGAACCCATCACTGGGCGTTCAACGCCCACACACCCAGGGAAGCTGGCGTTGAACGCCAGTAAGGGTATCCCAGCTGGGCATTCAACGGCTAAAAGCATAGAGGGACTGGCGTTTAACACCAATAAAGGAGCATAGCAAGGGTGTTAAACACCCAAAGAGCTCACAGAGCTAGCGTTGAACGCCAGTGAAAGCACACCCTTTGAGTGCCTAAGTCCTACTCAAGAAACCTCTAGCCCAGAACCAAAGAAAGCCATAAAAACCATTGAGGTTCCTTTGTATGCACTTCTGCAGTGCATGAGTTATGATGACTACTCATCTTCTGACGAGGATGAAGACACTAGAGAAGAGCAAGTTGCTCGGTACTTAGGAGCTCTAATGAACAAGTTATTTGGCACAAGGCCTCTGGAGGAAGAACCTCCACTACTTACGAAAGAACTCCATGCTTTGATTCAGCAGAGGCTACCTCAGAAGCTTCCAGATCCTAGACGCTTTTTGATCCCTTGCACGATAGGCACTATGACCTTTGACAAGGCAAGGCTCTGTGTGACCTAGGGTCAAGCATAAACTTCATGCCACTCTCTGTGGAGAGTTGGAAATCCTTGAGGTATAAGTTGCACACATCTCATTAGAGATGGCAGACAAGACAATGAAGAAGCCATATGGCTTAGTAGAGGATGCCTTGGTAAAAGTTGAAAACCACTACATCTATGCAAACTTCATAGTCTTGGATATTGGAGAGGATGAGGATGACTCTATCATCCTTAGAAGACTATTCCTAGCCACTACTAATGCTATCATTGATGTGGCTAAGGGAGAACTGACTCTACAACTAGGGGAGGACCACATCTTGTTCATGATGCCTCATCCCAATTCTCCCTTTAAAATAGAGATAACTGTACAACACCTGGTGTTCCAACCCTCTCTTTCTGTGAAGAGCATTACAAAGCCCCCAGACATCAATTCTAAGTTTGGTGTTGGACAGCTATCAACAAGCTCTAAGCACAAAGGTACTAAGAAGAAAGTACCTAAAGGCTGGAGGGATAAGAAAGTCCCAACTGAAAGCCTCTCACCTGGCATGAGAGTTGTCTTCACCAAGAAGCTAGCCTTACCACATACAGTGAGTCGTATCCTGTTTTTAGAGCATGTGGAGCTCATTCATGAGAGAACAGGAAGAAAGTTCACTGTAAGGGGCGGAAATCTGAGCCTATACTCACCTCCGTAAGGAGCTAACCGTCAAGCTAGTGACGTCAAAGAAGCGCTTATTGGGAGCAACCTAACATTAATTAATTATTCTTATTTGGTTTTATTTTGTTTTGTTATTTTTAGGTTCATAGTCATATGCAGCAGTCAGAATAGAGACGGAAATTTCACAACAGTGAAAACAGAACACTCTGGATGAAGTGTTATCAAAGTTGAATGCCAACCAGGGTATTCTTGTTGAGCGTTCAACGTCCCTCATGGGCAGCATTGCTTGCATTGAATGCCAGCCAGAAGCAGCCCCTGGGCATTCAAACGCCAGTGCAAAGAAGCAGGAAATTTGGATTCCCTAGCCTCTCAGGACCAGTGGGTCCCACAGCATCTCTCACCTACCCCACTTATTCCTACCTACTTTCACACTTCCCCATACACACTTTCCTATATACCCTAACCCAATCACATCCATACCACTTCTCCACACCCATCATAACTCCCACCAATCCCCACCCACTTTAAAATCAAATTTCCCACCCATGGCCGAACCTACACCCTCCCCACTCCTATAAATACCCCTCTTCATAACCCTTCATACACACTCCTATAAACACCCTTCATACATATATAACCCCCACTGACCGAGCCCTCTCTCTCCCTCCATCTCCTTCTATTTTCTTCTTCTTCTTCTTCTTCTTCTTCTTCTTCTTCTTCTTCTTCTTCTTCTTCTTCTTCTTCTTCTTCTTCTTCTTCTTCTTCTTCTTCTTCTACTACTACTCCATTCTTCTCTTTTCTTTATTTTTGCTCGAGGACAAGTAAAGTTTTAAGTTTGGTGTTGAAAAAGCATAGCTTTTTTCTTTCCATTACAATTCAAGGCACCCAAGGTTGGAGAACCCTCTAGAAAGAGGAAAGGAAAGGCAGTAGTCACTCCTTCTGAATCTTGGGAGTTGGAGAGATTCATTACCAAAGCCCACCAAGACCACTTCTATAATTATAAATATATAATAAACATAATCATAAACCAAGTTTTTTGAAACAAAATAATAAAACCAACATTGTATAAAGCAAAACAAACATTGTCCAAAACATATAATTAAACATCTTCAAGTTTATAATCAATCAAACATAAAATATAATCTAAAATATAACATAGAACGTCTTCAATTATCATCTTCATCCTCTTATAGATCAATAACATCATGAAAATTTATAAAAAAATGGCCCTGACCATAAAAATGCCGGGCCCGGTGGGAAAGTCTGCCTCGCCCCGCTGAAGCTAACCAAAGCCCACAGATTAGGTGGTGCAGGTTAGACGGGCTTGACAAACCCCATTTTGAGGGTTTATCTTGTGCTAATTTCAAGGGTTTTATCAATGATTCCACACACTTTCTGTATGGAAATACAAGGATTTGCATTCCTTTCCTAGTTTTGCACCATGGATGAAAACATACTTATTTTGCACTAAAATAGATACATTTCTAATCCTCTCTCGATGCCATTCGATGCCGTGACCCGTGTGTTAAGTGGTTCCAGAATACAGGGCAGGAGTGGACCGGAAGAGAGAAGGAAGATGGGAGCAAAGGAAGGGAGCAAGAGAATCAAGCCTTGGAAATCTCGGCATGGGCGCGTGCGCGCACTTGACGCGTCCGCGTGGATAGAACAACTAGAAGCCGAAGCCAAAAGTCAAGCCACGAGTCGGCTTGCGTAGCGACTAAGCCATGATCTTCTTGGGCGCGCACGCGTACGTCTCGCCTCCGCGTACACTCCAAAATGCATCCATGGCGCGCGCGCGTACCTTGCGCGTACGCGCCGATGTTCGAATGTGATTTTTTTAAGAAGTCACGTGACTCAGGCGTGGAGTTGGTTGGAGATCCTAATTTTTGGGGAGTGTATTGGCGGGAAAAGTTTAAGAAGACCAGGGAAGCAAGGGTAAAGGACACTTACTTCATTTTCTAGTTTTGGATATTTTAGGAGGGATAGTGAGTTAGATTCTTGGAGGAGGAGAGAGAGATCTCAAGCTCTTACTAGGGTTCTTCTTCATCAAATTTCTGAATTTTCACACACTCTTTGGTGAGATCCATTGCAATTCTCACTTTATTTTGTTCATGTAATAGATTTCCTTCTCCAATTTCAAGTTGTAGTTGTAATTGCTAAACTCCCTTAGATCTAGGATTCAACTTTATGATTTTGGATTTCATTAATACTTTGAGATTTTGATCCTCATTATTGCTCTTTGACAATTGTTGTTAATTCCTTGTATTGCAATACCTTTAATTCTACTTTTCTTCTCATTTTACTATGACTTTCTTTCTTGCTCATCACATGTTTGATAAAATGTCAACACTAGTTATGGAGTAGAAAATTCTCACTTGGCATAGGGTTGGATCATTAGAAGAAGTTGAATAGTTGTGTCAATTGTTGATTTGGAATTAGGGATTGCTAATTGACTTGGAGTGCACTAAAGCTAGATTCCCATGAGGTGAAGCTAGGACTTGTGACTCAAGTTGATTACCTTCATTTGATTTTCCTCTACACCTAGGGGATAACTAAATGAGGCATGGCCTAATTGCTATCTTCATTGAAAGAACTATAAGGATATGTACATGTTATTGTTTAGAGTAAATATGTGCATATGTACATAGTTGCATTTATTTGTGATTCTTTGTTCAAGTAACTAATCTCCCTTCATTACCATGAGTTTTACTTCTCCTTCATTGTATGACGCGTTCACAACCGAATCCGAGCTTAGTCCCATTTGATCCAGAAATAGAACGAACTTTGCTCCACATTAGACAAGCTCGGAGGCAGTTAAGTTTTGGGAAAGGTGAAAAGGTTTCTACCACCTCACCAACCTTACTAGAAGTGAATATTGAACCGTCACTCGAAGAAGGCAATAACCATTCTCCCATCAATATCACTAGTAACTCTTTTTTTGCTTTAGGTACTAACACCATGGCCGCTCCAAGGAGAGTTACTCTCAAGGAAGCGGGTGCACCCGACTATGTCCTTCAACCCCTTCATGTAACTCACCCCAACTTGAATGCTAACTTTGAATTGAAGACCGCTTTGATCAACCTCCTACCTAAGTTTCATGGGCTTCCCGCACAAGACCCTATTCGACATCTCAAGGACTTCCATCGCATATGCTCAACTACTAGACGGGAAGGGTCCGATGAGGTTGCCATATGGTTGTTTGCTTTCCCTTTCTCTCTTGAAGACAAGGCTAAAGAATGGTTCTACACTCTATCTAGTGAAGTTACCTCCGATTGGGACCTACTTAGAAGAGGATTCTTGGATAAATTCTTGCCTCCGGAGAAGATGGATAGGCTAAGGAAGGAAATGTCTTGTATTGTGCAAGGTGAGACGGAACCACTCTACGAGTATTGGGAACGGTTTCGCAAGCTACTAGACGCATGCCCCAATCACATGCTTGATACTCAAGTATTACTTGGATACATATGTCAAGGGATGCGAGAGCAAGATAGAACTCTCTTGGACACCTCTAGCAATGGTTCTTTGTCCAAATATAAAACAGCGGAGGAGGCATGGCAACTTATCATTGACTTAGCCGAATCCGATCAACATATGAGACGAAGAGTCAACCATCCAAGAACCGTGAATGAGGTATCAACTAGCAGTGAAACCACCGCTCTAACTCAATCCTTGAGTGAAATGACATCCATCTTGAGGCAACTCCAATTGAACCAACAACAACCACAACAACCTCAATCATACCAACAACAACCCCCACCCCCTCAACAACACAACCAACAATTGGTCCCTCAAAAAGTATGTGGCATTTGTTCTTGCTATTCTCACTACACGGATGAGTGCCCAAGCCTTCAAGAAGACAACACTTTGGCGGCTACCCATAATTTCTATGACCGCCCAAATCAAGGATACTACCAAGGCGGTAATTCTAACCAAGGGCACCCTTATCAAGGAGGAAGCTACAATCAAGGGGGAGGGTACCATAATCAAAATTGGAGAGATAATCACCAACAAAGAAATAGGGACAACAACAACAACGAAGGAGGTCAAAGATGGAACAACAACTCACAAAATTTCTCACAAAACCGGCCACCATACAACCAACAAAATCAACCATACAACCAACAAAACCCACAAAGAAACTACCAAACATACCAACCACCACATCAAAGACCACCACCCAACCAATCACAAGTTCCTCAACTCACATATACAACCACTCCCTCCAACCAAGACGAAACACTCCGGACCATTATTCAAGGCCAAAAGGAACTACAAAACACACTTGCTTTCGGTCTCACCGGCCTCACCTCTACACTACAAGCTCTTCTTGCACGCATGGATACATCATCAAATTCCACTCCTCAACCCCCAATCCAAAGCGTCATTCCCTCTCAACCTCAACCCAATCCGAAAGGGGGTATCAATGCTATCACACTTAGATCCGGAACATAATTAAAAGAGAAAGAAGCAAAGGACCCCAATCCCATCACGACCACCCAAGAGGATGAGAGAATAGATATGGAAGAGGTAGAGGAAGAGGAGACACCACAAGTCATAGTTGAGGATGAAGCCCAACCAACAAGGGAGACAAAGGTCCAACTAACAAGAGAGACAACCAAAGCCAAAAGAACCTTGGAAGAAGAAGTTGCTCAACCACTTCCATTCCCAACACTTGCAAAGAAAGCTAAAAAGCGCATAGAACTCGATCCAAAAATGGTAGAAATGTTCAAGAAAGTTGAGGTAACCATCCCCCTCTTTGATGCTATCCATCAAGTTCCTCAAAGATCTATGCATCAACAAGGATAGAATTCTTGAATTGGAAACCATCCCATTGGGGAGTTCTATTTCCGCTTTAATGGGAGCACTGCCCGAGAAGTGTGATGATCCGGGCCCTTGTATGGTCACTTGCACCGTTAATGGAGTTCAATTTATAGATTGTATGTGTGACCTCGGAGCATGTGTTAGCATCATGCCGCTCTCTGTCTACCGGATATTGAAGTTACCACCATTAAAAAGGTCGACGGCAAGATTTGTCCTAGCGGATAAAAGCATAATAACCGTAACGGGTGTTGCGGAAGACGTATTGGTGAATATCAAAGGGTTGGTGTTCCCAATTGACTTTTATGTCCTTGAAATACCATCAAGCGAAACCGAAAGAGCATCATCTATTCTACTTGGAAGACCATTCTTGAGAACTTCTAGATTTAAGCTAGATGCCTACTCGGGAACCTATTCATTTGAAATAGATGGGAGAGTCGTAAGTTTCAGCCTAGAGGAAGCAATGAAGCATCCGCCGAAGAATCACTCGCTATTCCGGTGTGACCCAATTGATAACATGGTTGCCGAAGTGCACCTTGCAAAGTTAGATGAGAAGTACATGATCGAAGAAGCAAACGAAGATCCAAGCAAATTGAACACCACACACTACACAAACCATCCAAAAACTCAAACTTCAAAGAATGAAAAGAAGATGGAATTGAAGCCACTACCACCCCATTTAAGATACTCATATCTTGATGAAGCCCAAAAACTCCCTGTGATAATTGCAAAAGAGTTAA
>NC_029780.3:21510792-21515185 GCF_000817695.3 Arachis duranensis | reverse complement strand
GGGTGGACTTTAGCGGATCTAGTGGGAATAAGCCCCCAAGTATGCGAGCATCGCATATTTCTTGAGGAAGGAGCAAAACCGGTCCGACAACCTCAAAGGAGACTTAATCCAACCATTCTTGAGGTTGTGAAGAAAGAAGTCACTAAGCTACTTGAAGCGGACATCATCTATCCAATCTCAGATAGCGAGTGGGTAAGCCCGGTCCAAGTAGTGCCAAAGAAATCCGGGGTGACCACAATCAAAAATGAAAGCGGTGAATTTATAGCGACAAGAGTGCAAAATTCTTGGAGAGTATGCATAGACTACCGAAGGTTGAATGCGGCCACAAGAAAAGATCACTTTCCACTACCGTTTATTGATCAAATGCTTGATCGACTAGCCGGTAAATCGTATTATTGTTTTCTTGATGGTTACTCAGGTTACTTCCAAATTCACATTGCTCTAGAGGACCAAGAAAAAACCACATTCACTTGCCCCTTTAGAACGTACGCTTACAAGCATATGCCATTTGGCCTATGCAATGCACCGGCTACGTTCCAAAGATGCATGATGAGCTTATTTGCGGATTTTCTAGAACAATGTATGGAAGTTTTCATGGACGACTTTAGTGTGTACACTTTAGCAAGGTGGCCCTACCTCTTTCTCGATTACTACAAAAGGACACTGAATTTGAGCTAAGCAAAGAATGCATGGAAGCATATGACAAACTTAAAGTAGCATTGACACAAGCCCCTATTGTGCGAGGACCAAATTGGGTTCAACCATTTGAAATCATGTGCGATGCCTCGAATTATGTGATAGGAGCCGCGTTAGCACAACGCGAAGGTAAGAATCCCTACGTCATAGCTTATGCTTCCAAAACATTAGACGGTGCCCAATTCAACTACACTACAACCAAAAAGGAACTCCTAGCCATTGTTTTTGCTTTGGACAAGTTCCGAGCCTACCTTCTTGGTTCCAAGGTTGTAGTGTACTCGGATCACGCAGCACTTAAGTATTTGTTGACCAAAAAGGAATCAAAATCGAGATTAATTCGCTGGGTGCTTTTGTTACAAGAATTTGACTTGGAGATCAAAGATAGGAGTGGTTCCCAAAACCTAGTGGCGGACCATCTAAGTCGCCTCGAACACACAAAAGGCGACACCACTCCTATCAATGACTCTTTTCCTCTAGATGGTTTGCACACAATCTCGGAAGTAGTTCCTTGGTATGCCCCAATAGCAAACTACTTGGTTTCACGCATCTTCCCTCCCAATCTTAGCAAACATCAAAGGGACAAGCTGAAAAGCGAATCCAAATACTATGTTTGGGATGATCCTTATTTGTGGAGGTGTGGACCGGACCAAATAGTGCGAAGGTGCATACCTCAAACCGAATTCCAAGCAATCTTGGACGCTTGCCATGCTTCTGAAGGAGGTGGCCACTATGGCCCCCAAAGAACGGAAAGAAAGGTCCTTGATTGTGGATTTTAGTGGCCAACACTTCTTAAAGATTCTTCTCTCTATTGCAAATCTTGCCCCCAATGCATTCGGTTTGGAAATACTTCTAAGAAGGACGAAATCCCCCAACAAAATATGCTTTTTTGTGAAATCTTTGACGTATGGGGAATCGACTTCATGGGACCATTTCCAAATTCCAATGGCTTTCTCTACATCTTGTTAGCCGTCGATTATGTGTCAAAATGGGTGGAGGCAATCCCCACCCGAACGGATGACGCTCATGTTGTTTATTCTTTTGTGAGGAACAATATCATTTGTCGTTTTGGCTCCCCGAGAGCAATCATAAGTGACCAAGGATCCCACTTTTGCAACAAAAAAATGGACGGCCTCATGAAGAAGTACGGCATCACACACAAAGTTGCTACGGCCTACCACCCTCAGACAAACGGCCAAGCTGAAGTTTCTAACCGGGAAATCAAACATGTGTTGGAAAGGGTTGTGAAGCCGAATAGGAAGGATTGGAGCACTAAACTCTCCGATGCACTGTGGGCCTATCGAACGGCTTACAAGACACCTATTGGCATGAGCCCCTTTCGGCTTGTATATGGTAAAGCATGCCACTTACCGGTAGAAATCGAACACAAAGCTTATTGGGCAATAAAGGAATGTAATATGAACTTGGGTGGAGCCGGAGTAGAAAGAAAGCTTCAATTAGCGGAATTGGAATGCTTGAGATTAGAAGCTTATGACAACTCTAGACTCTACAAGGAAAAGTTGAAAGCCATCCATGACAAGAACATTAGGAGAAGAGAATTCCGACCCGGTGACCTAGTTCTCCTTTACAATTCAAGATTGAGATTACTACCCGGAAAGCTTAGATCAAGGTGGGATGGACCCTACCAAGTGGAGAAGGTAGAACCTTTTGGGGTCTACCACTTGCGCCATCCATCAAGTCCGGAAATTTTCAAGGTAAATGGGCACCGTCTCAAATTGTACCACGGTGAGCAAAGAAAGAACTCCAAGGAATTTGAAGTATTCCTCTTGAGGGATGCACCTCTTGAACAAGAACTTTGAGCTATTGAAAGTCCAACTTAAGGACGGTAAACAAAAGTGCTAGGTGGGAGACACCCCACCATGGTAAGATCTTCCTTTGTATATAGCCATTGCATCATTCTTTGATTAACACTAGCTTAACACTTGACTTCATGTTTGATAGTTAGATTTCAATCCTAATTCTGCTTCATTTGTTGAGTTCATTGGTAGTTTATCAAGTTAACACGCCTTACTATAGTACTGAAGTGGCTGTTTGGGAGGTGGGAATGTCATAAGGGGTGCAAAATCCTGCAAAATTTTGAAAAATCACCCTTCTGCGCGTGCGCGCACCTGGCGCGTGCGTGCCCGTGACGCATTTGGCGACAACCGACGCGAGCACGCACCGTGCGCGGACGCGTGGGTTGCAGAAAACACCCCCATATATTTTACCCGAGAGTTGCACCCACACCAAGCCAGCACCATGCCTGAAGCACAGGCAACTCGCGCGTGCGCGCACACGACGCGTACGCGCGCTTGGGCGAAACCTACAGCTCGACGCGCTAGCGCACTGTGCGCGCTAGCGTCGATCCCTTTGTCGCACCCATGGTACATATTCCAGAGAGTTAAGCCACCCTCAGGCCCGCACTAAGCCACCAGCCCAGCACCACTGCCGCGTGCGCACACCTGGCGCGCACGCGTCCATACACCACCAACACAAGGTGCGCGTGCGCGCCTTCGCCGCGTCCGCGTCCCTGGTTCTGCACTTTCCTCTAGGCCACTCCACAGAGAGTTAGGCCCACCCCAGGCCAATATCATGCCTGGGGCATGCCCCCTCTGCCGCGTGCGCGCACCGTGCGCGTGCGCGCCATCGACCCCGTCGCCAACTTCTGGTACCTCATCCAGAGAGTTATGCCTCCTCTAAGCCACCATTGAGCTACAAGCCCAAGCGCATGAGCGCGTGCGCGCAGTGTACGCGCACGCGCCCCCACTCCACCTCGCTCCTGCGCTCGAGCGCGCACCATGCGCGTACGCGCAGGTGATCGACGCCAACTTAAGGAGGGAACCTACTTGCCCCTTTCATTTTTTCTCTTCTTACCCTCTTCTTCTCATTCTCTCTGGCACCCATCCACTCACCACCATCCTTTCTTCCGGCCAACCACCTACCGCCGGTGGCCCCACATCACACCACTCTAAACATCTTCTTCCATATCCTCCTCCATCTTTCAAGGTACTATACCAAGGTACCCTCTCCTTCCACCTATCTCTTCTTTCTTTTTAATCATTTGGTTTCACTTTCTTTTAAGTAGCCTCTTTCCTTCCCTCCTCCCTTCTTTGAGTTATTCCTTTAGAATGTCTTTGTTCTCTTTTTCTTTCCTCTTTCTCCATTTAGCTCTTCATAGGCATTTGGGTCTCAACTTCTCTTGCATTGGTAGATGAGATGTGTTGCTTGTTTTCTCTTGCTATCACTGTGCACTATAGTCATTGATAATGGATTGTGGAATGTTATATTGCTTTCACCTTCAAATCACAAACCATAACAAAGATGCACGCCAAGTGTTCGACGAAAGGCATACTTGAGTTTTGAGTTCACTTTAACCACATTGCCTCTCCACTAGTCACTTTTGCGTGCATCCCCACATTCTCCAATCCATTCACTCACTTTTTCTCAACTTGCTTCCCATTTTAGAGACTTAAGGGTATATGCTTCTCATGCTTCTTACTTGCATGCCCCTATTACCCTTGTACCACATGCAAATGAATTGCCTTGCTCTTCACACGTTATCTTACTACATGTTGCAGCTATCATGTAATATTGATTCCTAAACTATATGGCATAACCTTTCATTGCATATTTATGCTTCTTTGGGTTTGATGTTATTCCCTTTATTTGCTATCACAGGATGGTCATCAAAAAGGATAAA
>NC_029780.3:21508451-21510542 GCF_000817695.3 Arachis duranensis | reverse complement strand
CGATTGTGATGCCACACATTGACCGGAGACAATGGAGGTTCCTCTTGAGACAACCGAAGGAGGCTAATCTCTCATGGGTGGTGGAATTCTATTCCAACTACCACTCTCCCCTTCTTACATCAGTATTTGTGCGCCGGAAGCAAGTGTCCATCACAGTGAACACCATCCAAGAGGTCCTTGGGATTGAGCCATTGACAAGTCACTATGACGCTTACCAAGAAGTCTTGACAGCATGTGATGACCGTGCGTTCGATTGGAGCGCTATCCTCCGCATAATCGCTATACCCGACGCATGTTGGATTCGGGGGACCATAAAGCGACGACCAAAAGGTTTGGATGTCCGATACCTCACTCAAGAAGCTACGGCATGGGCCCAAATTTTAGCTCACTACGTGCTCCCGAGCACCCATGGGTCATCCATTACTGCCGAGCTTGCCTTATTGATATGGTGCATCTTAACCGAGAAACCGGTCGACATTTCGCATGCCATTCGCCAATCCATGGGGCGAATTCATGCCAAAGGGAACCTACCATTTCCCGTCTTGGTGACCGAATTGGTTGCAAGGGCCGGCGTCAACCGAGAGGCTAAAGATAGGAGAACCTCGATTCCAGTCGAAGGTGATGTCATTCCGACCAAGAGGTGCCTCAAGCCCCCGGAACTCACCAAGGACTTTGGTTTACCCACACCGCCAAGCAACACTACCACATCATCTACACCACAAAAGTCAGCCACCCAACGACTTAAAGACCTTCACAAGAAATTGGACCGTTACGAGAGGCGAAACGCCGATATGCTCATGTGAAGAAACTTCTAAGCGTAGTCACACCACCTATGGAGGAGCCAGACATTTCCACATCCACCGCAACTTCAAGTGGGGATGACGATGACATTGGAGATGCTGGCCACTTGGGACTCGATCACCCACTGCGCCTTACCTATAGCACGGAGGACCGTGCCAAGTTTTAAGTGTGGGGAGGTCGACTGACCGATCTCCGTAGGTAACACTCAAATAAATTCTGGCTCCTTGAACTCCATCATAATTAGGATAGGTTGCATGATAATTCTACTTAGTTGGAACAATGAAACTCCTTCTTAGGAAACTAACACTTTGGGGCAACCGTGGCATTGCCAATTTTAAAATACTTTGATGCCAAATTTGCATGAAGAATTATATTTTGGAACACGGATTTTGAGTTAAGAACACAAGCTAGTGAGTTTTGAGCCTAATTGCGTGGTTACATCTTATAACCACTTATTCTCCTTCTTGTGTGCATTATTCTCTTCCTATGATTGCAATCCTTGACTTGTTTGATTCTTTATGTCCGTTATTTTGTGTATTCATGCATTTATATGATTGAGGCCATCATTTCATTAGCTCACTCACCCAAATGGCCTTACCTTTTATCTTCCATTGTAGCCAAATTTGAGCCTTCAAATAACTCACTTTGTTCTTAATTTAGCACATTACAAGCCTTAAAGCGAAAAAACAACAAATGTCCTCATTTGGATCTTTGATTAGCTTAGGCTAGAGTGTGTGAGTATCATTCAAGTGTGGGAACCTTGGGACATTGGGTGAATAAAAGGGTAATTTTGTATTATTATTGAAAATATTGGGAATTGGAAACATACTCATGTGTTGATCAAGTGTAAAACCTTATGCATTGATGTTCTTGTATATAAAAAGAAAGAGAAGAAAAGAAAAGAAATAAATATGCAAAAGACAAGAAAAAAAAAGAAAGAAAGAAAAAAAAGGGGGGGATAAAATGCCCCAAAGCAAAGTGTAGCTCAATAAAGTCAATGCATAAGTGTTGTGAAATGAAAAGGAAATACATGAGTATGTGAAAAAGTGAGAAATGGGTAGTTAGGTTAGAACTTAATTGTATAGGATGTCATAGGTTAGGTGGGAAGTTTAAGCTTATCAAAGATTCAAATTTCAAGCTCACTTAACCATATATGCATCATACCTTGACCTTAACCCCATTACAACCTAAAGCCTCATGATAGATGTATGCATGCATGAAATATATGTTGATTGTTAGAAGAAGAACAAATCTTGGAAAGCATGATTAGGGGAGAATTGAGAGAATCAA
>NC_029780.3:21505563-21507216 GCF_000817695.3 Arachis duranensis | reverse complement strand
AGTTGTTCTTGACAAGTCTTCTTGTTTGATCTTGATGATTTCTTGTTTTGTGTTGTTTTTTGTTTTTCATGTGCATTTTTGCATTCATATTTCCCATGCATTAAAGATTTCTAAGTTTGGTGTCTTGCATGTTTTCTTTGCATTAAAAATTTTTTCAAAATTATGTTCTTGATGTTCATCATGATCTTCAAAGTGTTCTTGGTGTTCATCTTGACATTCATAGCATTCTTGCATGCATCTTGTGTCTTGATCCAAAATTTTCATGTTTTGGGTCATTTTTGAGTTTTTCATTCAAAAATTCAAAAATCAAAAATATCTTTTCCTTATTTTCCTCCAAAATTTCGAAATTTTGGGTTGACTTGGTCAAAAATTTTTAAAATTAGTTGTTTCTTACAAGTCAAGTCAAAATTTCAATTTTAAAAATCTTATATTTTCAAAATCTTTTTCAAAAATCATATCTTTTTCATTTTTTTATAATTTTCGAAAATTTCAAAATTATTTTTCAAAATATTTTCAAAATCTTTTTCTTATCTTTTACATCTAATTTTCGAAAATTAATTAACAAGTAATGTGATTGGTTCAAAAATTTGAAGTTTGTTACTTTCTTGTTAAGAAAGGTTCAATCTTTAAATTCTAGAATCTTATCTTGTAGTTTCTTGTTGGTTAAGTAATTTTTAAAATTAAATCTTTTTTCAAATATCTTTTTCAAAATTTAATCTTTTTATCTTTTATCTTATCTTTTTCAAAAATTTTATCTTTTTCAAAATTTGATTTCAAAATCTTTTATCTAACTTCTTATCTTCTTATCTTTTTTAAATTTTGATTTCAAATCTTTTTCAATCAACTAACTAACTTTTTGTTTGTTTCTTATCTTTTTCAAAACCACCTAACTACCTATCTCTCTCTAATTTTCGAAAATTCTCCCTCTCTTTTTCAAAAAAATTCTTTTTAATTGTTTTACATCTTAATTTTAAACTTATTTTATTTTTAATTTTCGAAATTACTAACTTCTTTTTCAAAAATTATTTTCGAATTCTTCCTTCTTCTTTTTCTTCTTCTATTTAATTATTTAATTACTAACACTTCTCTTCACCTTTCTTCATCCAAAAATCCGAATCCTTTCCTCTTCTTTCTTATACCCCTATCTTCTTCTACTAACATAAAGGAATCTCTATACTGTGACATAGAGGATTCCTTTTTCTTTTCTTGTTTTCTTCTCTTTCATATGAGCAGGAACAGGGAAAAAGGCACTCTTGTTGAAGCCGATCCAGAACCTGAAAGGACTTTGAAGAGAAAATTAAGAGAAGCTAAATTACAACAATCCAGAAATAACCTTTCAGAAATTTTCGAACAGGAGAAGGACATGGCAGCCGAAAATAATAATGATAATAATGCAAGGAGAATGCTTGGTGACTTCACAAAGCCAACGTCCAAGTTTGATGGAAGAAGCATCTCCATTCCTGCCATTGGAGCCAATAACTTTGAGCTTAAGCCTCAACTAGTTGCATTAATGCAACAAAACTGCAAGTTTTATGGACTTCCATCGGAAGATCCTTATCAGTTTTTAACTGAGTTCTTGCAGATCTGTGAGACTGTAAAGACGAATGGAGTTGATCCTGAAGTCTACAGACTCATGCTTTTCCCTTTTGCTGT
>NC_029780.3:21497162-21497876 GCF_000817695.3 Arachis duranensis | reverse complement strand
CAACATGGCCGAATGCACAAAGGAGGAGGAGGACGAAAATCCCAGTGAGGAAGACCTCCTGGGACGTCCTCCAAACAAGAATGAACTTCCTATTAAGGATCCTGAGGAATCTGAGGCTCATACAGAGACCATAGAGATTCCATTAAATCTCCTTCTGCCATTCATGAGCTCTGATTATTATTCATCCTCTGAAGAGGATGAAGATGTGACTGGTGAGCAAGTTGCTCAATATCTAGGAGCTATCATGAAACTGAATGCCAAGCTATTTGGTAATGAGATTTGGGAAAGTGAACCCCCCTTGCTCATTAGTGAACTGGATACTTGGATTCAGAAAACTCTACCTCAAAAGAAATAAGATCCTGGCAAGTTCTTAATACCTTGCACCATTGGCACCATGAGCTTTGAAAGAGCTCTATGTGATCTTGGGTCAGGGATAAACCTTATGCCACTCTCTGTAATGGAGAAGCTGGGGATCATTGAGGTACAACCTGCCTTATTCTCATTACAATTGGCAGACAAGTCAGTGAGACAAGCTCATGGGATAGTAGAGGACGTGCTAGTAAAGGTTGAAGACCTTTACATCCCTGCTGACTTTATCATCCTAGACACTAGGAAGGAAGATGATGAATGCATCATCCTAGGAAGACCTTTCCTAGCCACAGCAGAAGCTGTGATAGATGTCAACAGAGGAGAGTTAGTCCTTCAATTGAATGG
>NC_029780.3:21495585-21496258 GCF_000817695.3 Arachis duranensis | reverse complement strand
TTTTCTTTTAATCCTATTCACACTCTCCTAATCCAAATCTCATTTTCAATGTCACCCTTCCCAAAAACCTTCACCAATCACATCAATTCCTCTTCCCAATTACCCCATGCACCATTCACATCACCCTTCTTTTCCCCATAAACCCCACCTACCTCCATTACATTCAAATTCAAATACCCACCCTTTCCCACCCAAAATGGCCGAAACCTAACCCTCCCCCCTCCCTATAAATACCTCTCCTTTCTTCTTCATTTTCACACAACACTACCCATTCTCCTCTCATATAGCCGAACCCACTTCTCTCCCTCTCTTCCAAATTCTCTTCTTCTTCTTCTACTCTTCTTTTCTTTTTTGCTCGAGGACGAGCAAATTTAAAGTTTGGTGTGGTAAAAAGCCTAAGCTTTTTATTTTTCATTCACCATCAATGGCACCCAAGACCGGAGTTTCCTCAAGAAAAGGAAAAGGGAAGGCAAAAGCTTCCACTTCCGAGTCATAGGAGAAGGAGAGATTCATCTCCAAAAGCCACTAAGACCACTTCTATGATGTTGTGGCAAAGAAGAGGGTGATCCCTGAGGTCCCCTTCAAGCTCAAAAAGAATGAGTATCCGGAAATCCGACATGAGATCCAAAGAAGAGGGTGGGAAGTCATAACCAACCCCATGCAACAAGTCGGA
>NC_029780.3:21493192-21493501 GCF_000817695.3 Arachis duranensis | reverse complement strand
ATGAGCGGATAATTTATACGCTTTTTGGCATTGTTTTTAGGTAGTTTTTAGTATGATCTAGTTACTTTTAGGGATGTTTTCATTGGTTTTTATGTTAAATTCACATTTCTGGACTTTACTATGAGTTTGTGTGTTTTTCTGTGATTTCAAGTAAATTCTGACTAAAATTGAGGGATTTGAGCAAAACTCTGAAGAAGGCTGACAAAAGGACTGCTGATGCTGTTGGATTCTGACCTCCCTGCACTCGAAATAGATTTTCTGGAGCTATAGAACTCCAATTGGCGCGCTCTCAACGGCGTTGGAAAGTAG
>NC_029780.3:21475327-21492184 GCF_000817695.3 Arachis duranensis | reverse complement strand
TGATGGTGAACCCCTATACAAAGCTTGCCATGGAAAGGAGTAAGAAGGATTGAGTAGAAGCAGTAGGAGAGCAGGCGTCCTTGGGCTCTACAGCATCTCCATCCACTTATCTGAAATTCCCACCAATGAATCTGCATGAGTATTCTATCCCTTTTATTATTCCTTTTTATTATTTATTCCAATAATCACAATTACCCTTTAATCTCCCTAACTGGGATTTACAAGGTGACCATAGCTTGCTTCATACCAACAATCTCTGTGGATTCGACCCTTACTCACGTAAGGTTTATTACTTGGACGACCCAGTACACTTGCTGGTTAGTTGAACGGAGTTGTGAATTCAACCAGTGCCATAATAATGATTTCATACAAAGACAAACAACTTAAAGAGAATTGATCACAATTTCGTCCACCAATTAGCTTAGGCTAGAGTGTGTGAGTATCATTCAAGTGTGGGAACCTTGGGACATTGTGTGAATAAAAGGGTAATTTTGTATTATTATTGAAAACATTGGGAATTGGAAACATACTCATGTGTTGATCAAGTGTAAAACCTTATGCATTGATGTTCTTGTATATAAAAAGGGAAAAAGAGGGAAAGAAAAGAAAAGAAATAAAAATGCAAAAGACAAGAAAAAAATATATATGTATAGAAAAAAGAAAGAAAAAAAAGTGGAAGAAAAGAAAAGCAACAAAGGGGACAAAATGCCCCAAAGTGAAGTTCGCATAAAATTAATGCATAAGTGTTGTGAAGTGAATAGAAAATGCATGAGTATGTGAAAAGTGAGGAATGGGTAGTTAGATTAGTACTTAATTGTATAGGTCATTATATAGGTTAGGTGGAAAAGTTTAAGTTAATCAAAGATTCAAATCCTAAGTCCACCAGCCATATATGATCCTACCTTGACCCTAACCCCAGTACAACCTAAAGAAAAGACCTCATGATACATGTATGCATGCATTGAATAATTGTTGATTGTTAGAAGAAAAACAAATCTTGGAAAACATGAGTAGGGGAGAATTGAGTGAAACAACCCCAAACACCGAGCGGTTAGAGTGTAAACACTTCCGGTGAGGGTTTGATGCTCAATTCCTTGATTCCCGGCTCTCACGAGCATTCCTCATGCAAGGGTGCATATACCGCATTTGATGCTTAGAAATTGGCAAATCCCATACCTTGACCACCATTGTGTCCCATGTGCTCGCATTTGTCATGAGAAGGTTGATTCATTCCTAACCAAGTAGGAAATAGCATTAGTCATAGTTGCATTCATATAAGTAGGCTATACTTCATGAGTCTCATACTCTTGTGATTCCTCGGTCTTCTATGTTTCTTTTGCATTTCTCCAAGCATGAGGACATGCTAGAATCTAAGTGTGGGGAGGTTGACAAACCCCATTTTGAGGGTTTATCTTGTGCTAATTTCAAGGGTTTTATCAATGATTCCACACACTTTCTGTATGAAAATACAAGGATTTGCATTCCTTTCCTAGTTTTGCACCATGGATGAAAACATACTTATTTTGCACTAAAATAGATACATTTCTAATCCTCTCTCGATGCCATTCGATGCCGTGACCCGTGTGTTAAGTGGTTCCAGAATACAGGGTAGGAGTGGACCGGAAGAGAGAAGGAAGATGGGAGCAAAGGAAGGGAGCAAGAGAATCAAGCCTTGGAAATCTCGGCATGGGCGCGTGCGCGCACTTGACGCGTCCGCGTGGATAGAACAACTAGAAGCCGAAGCCAAAAGTCAAGCCACGAGTCGGCTTGCGTAGCGGCTAAGCCATGATCTTCTTGGGCGCGCACGCATACGTCTCGCCTCCGCGTACACTCCAAAATGCATCCATGGCGCGCGCGCGTACCTTGCGCGTACGCGCCGATGTTCGAATGTGATTTTTTTAAGAAGTCACGTGACTCAGGCGTGGAGTTGGTTGGAGATCCTAATTTTTGGGGAGTGTATTGGCGGGAAAAGTTTAAGAAGACCAGGGGAGCAAGGGTCAAGGACACATAGTTCATTTTCTAGTTTTGGATATTTTAGGAGGGATAGTGAGTTAGATTCTTGGAGGAGGAGAGAGAGATCTCAAGCTCTTACTATGGTTCTTCTTCATCAAATTTCTGAATTTTCACCCACTCTTTGGTGAGATCCATTGCACTTCTCACTTTACTTTGTTCATGTAATAGATTTCCTTCTCCAATTTCAAGTTGTAGTTGTAATTGCTAAAATTCCTTGGATCTAGGATTCAACTTTATGATTTTGGGTTTCATTAATACTTTGAGATTTTGATCCTCATTATTGCTCTTTGACAATTGTTGTTAATTCCTTGTATTGCAATACCTTTAATTCTACTTTTCTTCTCATTTTACTATGACTTTCTTTCTTGCTCATCACATGTTTGATAAAATGTCAACACTAGTTATGGAGTAGAAAATTCTCACTTGGCATAGGGTTGGATCATTAGAAGAAGTTGAATAGTTGTGTCAATTGTTGATTTGGAATTAGGGATTGCTAATTGACTTGGAGTGCACTAAAGCTAGATTCCCATGAGGTGAAGCTAGGACTTGTGACTCAAGTTGATTACCTTCATTTGATTTTCCTCTACACCTAGGGGATAACTAAATGAGGCATGGCCTAATTGTTATCTTCATTGAAAGAACTATAAGGATATGTATTCAATTGCCAACTCTAAGCCAAGTCCTTTAATGATTGATTGCTTGTTCCCTACTACGTTGCTAAAACTTTCAAAGAACCTTAACAAATCTTTCTACTCAATAAGATGCACATTTTGGCAATTCCAAGGGAAGACGACTCGGGACTAATACTCTCGATTATAGATTGTAGATTTGTTTGATGATGGATTTTGCGCCGGTTTAGACTATACTACGATTGATTACTTGATAATTTCTATACCGACAAAAAAAATCATTTATCAGGGCTCTTTAAGTTTGGCGGTTTCAAATTTTCAGACCAGTTCGCCTTTTTTGGCGGGTTACGCGGACCGATCCGGCGGGCTTTGGCCCATTTGTCACCGCTATTTGCTTATGTTGAAGGTTATTATTGTGAAATTATTGCTAAATTAATTCTAAATTTTTTAAAAAATTAGTTACCAAAATATATTTAATACAAATAAAAAAGTTTTGAGACAAAATAAAAAGCATGCTTTATGTAACACCCCTTACTTCTAGCACCTCGTGATCACACTAAAAGTTCAGGCGTTACCTACCCCTACTCTTTTAATATGATACCATTTTTATTTAATATTGAGCCCTCATGAATATAAGCCAAATTTTTAATTTAAAAGCGAAAAGTCTTTACATTTAAAACTCTTAATCACACAATTATATTCATATAATATTAAATACATAGACTTAATTTACAATTTCTCAAATACAGGTCCTACCCCTCTAAAAACCAAAACAATAAATGATGAGGAAAAAATAAAATCTAAGACTAAACCAAATACAGAAAATAAAAACACGTATATACTTAAAGCTTCATAGTTTAGTCGTGGCTTCACGCCAAAGCTTCCTAAACCTGTCACTGAAAAAATATTTTGTAGGGGGTGAGAACATCATCTTTGCAGGATCTCAGCAGGGAAGGGAATAACATCAAAGCAAAGAAATACTTGCAAATAGAATTAATTTCATTATAAAAACAATTTATTCTTAAAATAACTTTTTGGAAAAGTTTTATGAAAAAACCTACTTCAAAAAGTCGTAAAGAAAATTCTTTAGTTTACAAATCAGTAAGATGAATAGTTTAAAGAAATGAAAAAGAACCAATAACGTGCCTAAGGACTTCCTACCTAACTTACATCACTTACTCCTATCCAACCATTTCATAAATTAGAATAATAAAGAAACATCTAATTCATCCTGCCTCAACCTCCGTCATCACATATTACAAATCACCCTCACCATGCCTCCACCAAAGAAGGTCTCTCAGAGAAACATACACATACAAATCAAACAAAGAAATCACAGATAGAGTACAGATACAACACGTAAAACAAGTAGCAGGTAAACACGGTTAATCATTTAGGCAAACCAAGATAATGCACACTCAAGAAAAAACACATAAATGCATATGATGTATGCCTGTCCTATGGCTGATGATATCATCTATCGGTTATATAGCCAACCTGACATGTCCTGGTAGCTAATCATTGGACAGTCCCTCTGTGTGCGCATCCCCAAACTAAAAAATATCCATGAAAAAAATTCCAAGCTCAATTTATATATATGCATGCCCATGGGGAACTTGGGAAGTTAAAGTGTCCAGTCACATCTTACGATAAAGGGTCAACAGTGTAACACCCTCACTATCCGAATGTCACGCTTCTGGTTGTGCTACTCTGATAGCAAGAGGTATTACGACGACTTCATGTACTTAATAATAAAATATGAGCCTTTGACTCGAAACCGTGTCGCTATTTTATTTGAAAAACCGTAAAAATACTTTTACAATAAAATAAACAAGCATATACGTAAACAAAACTTCTTACTCAAGTAACTGGTACATATAATATACATACAAATCATACAACTTCTATCCCTCTTATAAAAATTATAATATTAATGGCGAGGGAAAAATAATAATAACTAAACTATTACAGCCATATCGCATAAGTTAAACTAAAAAAAAAACTTTTCATAAGCGTCTTCGTCCGTTTCCTGAAAAAAAGTCTATAGGGGAGTGAGAACATCATCCTCGAAAGGGTTCTCAATAGAGGATTTTTAAGAATTGTCGTAAGAAGATATTGTAATTAAAACTATTTTCAAAACATAGTGATTATCAACTTATTATTCAAATCTAAAATTCGTATCTCTCACAAAAAAATTCAATGTAAAGTAACATTTTAATCAAAACTTATCTTTAATCCAATCAATCATGGCCTCTAGCCCAAACATAACCAAATTTTGACCTCCGGCCCAAATCAAAACTATCCACCATCGAAACTCAATCTCAACAGAATCAATCACAAACACAATCAAATTTAAGACAAACACATATACAGAACAGTTACCAGTTAAACAGAATTCATCAAATGAGCAAACTAAAACACTTAAGCACACCCATACAAAGCACACAAATGCAACATGATGCATGTCTATCCCTAACGCAGGTAATTAGCTCATTTGTCGGTTTCGACCCGCACTCGACACAATCCGACTCGCAAGTCAAATAAGGCATTCCAGCGGCATAACCTTTGCAAGGTCCCAAACTTTTGCAGGTGCTGATTCTCCAGCTGAAGCATATGCCCCTTTCTCCTGGAAGCAATTCTATATATACAGGCATCCCCGCACAATCATTCACACATAAAGCCCATGGCTTAACATTTTCACATCAACACCTTAACCACTTATTTTCCGTTACCCTCTTGTGACCTTTTAATCATTTCATAAATCACATGTGCCATGTTCTCTTTTCCCTTTCTTTCTTTTTCTTAACAAACCGAACTCAAATCATAACTTATAACAAAATTTCTCCTCCAAAAGATTGAATTTAAAACATTATACTTTTCTTAATAAATCGAATTCAAAATAGAATAAATCTTTTCTTAACCAAATAAATCTCAAATAATTTAATTTTCCAAAACCAAATCTTTTAAAGTAGCATTTCAAACAAAGTCTCAAATTTTATAAAAATTTCGGTAGCATTTTCTCTAAAACTGGGACTTTTGCCACCCTTCAAGGGTCCCAACCAAAACATTTCTCAACCTTTTCGACCATTTCCAATAACTTAAACTAATTCCAATATCAGAAATCATCTTCAAAATTCAATTCATGACCAACAATTCAAACCAATTTCCAATGTTAAAAATTATTTCCAATAAATCAACAAAGTCCATTCCTAATATCCCCAAATCGTTTCAAATGCCGATTCATTTTCAATATCCAATTAACCCCAAAACAAGAAAATCATTTTACATAGTATTTAATCAAACCAACTTTCCAACTCAATAATTAGAAACAGTCACAATTCACACATCATCATAATAACGTTAAACCAAATACAAAACCCAACTAAACATCTTTAGTCAATCAATAAACCATTCAAACTAGCATTTACCTTCATTCAAGGAAACTTCGTTCAATTCATAAAACTTACGAAATCATAGAAATATATTTTTCATATTAATATCAACTTAAAACAATTTTTGATAGTAAATTGAGTTTAAGAAATCGCCCCTACCTCATTTGCGACTTAACTATGCAACAAATTAGGTTTTCTCTCGGCCTGTACCCTCGGCAGCCACAACCACAGTTTTGTCTTACTTCCGTAGCAACAGCGACATCTTTAATCATAAAATGCAATAACCGAAACTCGACCCTGCATTACCAAAACCTCAGAATATCTAACGGATTATAACATAACACTAATTTCAAGGTTCCAAAACAAAAGTACTTACCGTAGTTAAGGAGGAATAGCTAAAAACCGATCAAAAGTAGCTTCGATGGTGGTTCCGAGGACCATAGCCACACAACAAGGTCTGAACATAGACAGAAGAAGCATTGGCAATCTCTAAGTAATTCCGACGGCCACAGCACCGTTTCTGGCAACTACAGTCGCAGCGGCGCAGCTCAAGACGATGAGCAGCGGCGGCGACACCAACTCAACAACAAAAGTGACAGATCTACGCTGATGGAGGCACAAAGGAAAGTAGAACGCGACAATGGCGGCTCCCTCAACGGTGATGACAACATGCAGCTCGACGATGGTGACCAGGCATCGGCAACGGCGACCCTCCAGTGCTCAACGACGACGACAGGCTCCAGGGTGGCGGCAGTGATGTTAGGACAACCCCCTTCCTCCCTTCTCCTCTTCTTCTTCAGAAATCTATTCCTTTTCTTTTCTGATGGTCTCATGGGTGTGGGTAAGGGAATGAGGGGCAGCGGTGCTAAATTAGGGTTTTGGGGATTAATGGTGAGGTGAAGGATGGTTGGGTAAAAGAGTTAGGTTAGGATTTTGTGTAGTTGGGTTTGAGATAATTTGGTAATTTTAATAAAATTAAGGGGAGTAAAGTAATAATTTGAAACCAAATTCATTCCAATAATAATATTCATCAAAAAATACTATTTAATTATTAATTTACAACTTATTTTTAAATAAATACTCTAATTCAATAATTAGAGATAATCAAATTAATTTTTTTAAATTATGAAAGAAAGTTCAAAATCTAATTATTCAAATTAAAGCTCATAAAATCCTCATTATTTTTAAATCACTAAAGCTTTAAATCAACAATAAGAAAGTACTCAATTAAAATAAGAATCTCTGAAAATATATTCTCGAATAAAATAAATCATAAATTTATTATTTAATTTTAAAAAAATATAGGGTCTTACAAATAGAGTATTGAGTCTCAACCTGGAGCAAGTGGTGGCAAGCCACTGCGTCTACCCAGAGATACTCGTGTCTCAGATAATTCAAATACATAAGCTATATGAATATTTCAATCATAATTCCTCATTCTCATTGTCATCATTATTCATCAATTCATAAATCATTAAATCTCAGATTCAACATTATTCTCATCGTTACTATCATCAACCCATTCATTATAATCTCAATATTTACTTATCTCAGCTTCAATAACAACTCTTAACATACTCATCAGCAAATTTGCGAAACTCTACTCCGCACCATTTATTATTCACCGGGTGAAGTTTGGGCCGTTACATACGACTTGTGGGTATGAGGTCTCTAAATACAACACCCTAGACTCAAGGTCAAGGTTGTATACTAACTCAAAATAGAAAATAATCATCTATAGCCAACAACAGTCTAATTCAACACATCATAACCCCATTCAATCTTATTAAATCATTACTCATATCAATCATTTTATAAATTGACAAGTCAAACTTTTCTAAATCCTCAATTTCAATATATATCCATAACTTTTATCACAAGAATTCCTATAAATCGAAATTCAACTACATCTTTTTCCAAGTATCACTTTTTTCTTAAAGTTCGTCACCTAACTCTAGTAACACTATTTCCTCTTACACTTCTTAAACCCGAACCCGTGGTTTGATAAAGTAATTTGTGTTGTTAAAACTTTAAGTAATTAAATAAATCTGTTTTCATCATTATTTAAAATTCAATAAGTTAAATCATGAACACTTTTCACAAATTGAAACGATGGAACTCATTTTTCGTTTAAACCGAACTTTCAAAATTCATTAAATTTTTACAAAAATTTTGGCAGAACCTCTCCTAAAAACTGGAGTTTACCACCCTTCACGGGTTCCCTCTATTCAACCTCAACCCGACCAAAACAGCATTTCAAATTAACATTTCCAAATCCATCATTCAGAATCAATCTGAACCAATTTCAATAAAAAGTTCAAAATCGATAAATCAATAACAAAATCAGCAACAACCTCAACCACAAAAGAAAATCATTTGACTCACAGGCATTTATTCATTTGCATTAATTCACTGAACTCATCAGGTATTCAAGACCAAAATATTTTTAATTTTAAAACAATCTCCTACCTCAATAGTCGAAACCCTTAAAAGTTAACGCATCAAGAGTCCCATTTTTCCCTCAGCTTGCAACAGTGGCGGCTGAATTAACAGCTCTATTTACTTCTGCAATAATAGAAACAGCTTTAATCGCAACATGCAACCTCTATAACTCAATTCTAAAACATCAATATCACAAAATCCTTAATAACATATAACAGAATACTAACGACGAGAGTTTTCAAGCAGAAAAACTTACTGCAACAAAGGAACAAAGTAGCAGCGACCTCTGAATCGATGAAGCAGCAGCTCCGGCAGCTACCTCTAGTGAAGACAGCTACTAAAAGCTCCGGTGGTGGTTTTTCGATGACCAGAGACGCAACCACATGACTGTAACCGAAATCAATAACAAAAATATTCCCAAAAGTTAATGAAACAAAAATTAGAGGGAAGAACACCCTTACCGGCAGTGGATCCCAATGACAGCAACGACTGGGCAGTGATGGAGCTCCCTTGAAGCTCCCTATTCTCTCTCCTATTCTCGTTTCCTCTCCTTTAGCTTAGATCGGCAGTGGATTCATCCCTACCAGCGACGGCAAAGGCGGTACGACGACAACGATAGAACACAACTCCTTTTCCTTTTCGCATTCTGTTTGACGAAGCTCTCACTCTCTCTTCCCACCGACGTCGTCCCCCTCTCCTTCCTCATCTCCCTTTCTTCTTTGCAGCCTTGCCCCTCTCTTTCTTTCTTCGTTTCTTTCATGTGTGTGTGGGGCTTGGGGGGCGGTGAGTGGTGAGGTGAGGGCGGTGGCTAGGTTAGTGTTAGTGGGTTCTAATTTGGAGATTTAGGATTAATATATTAGGATAAATTTAATAAAATTAGGGTATAATGTATAAACTTGAGATCTTATTTAATTCCTTAAATTTATTTTTAAAAATATTATTTAATTATTAATTTACTAATTTACTTTTAATCAAGTATTCTAATTTAAAATTAGAGATAATATAATTTATTTTCTTTGTTTATAAAATTAAGGCATTAAATTCTAAAATCTCAATTATTTAATTTAAATCATATAAAATTCTTACTATTTTATAATTACTAAGCTTTATAATTTAAACATAAAAATTATTCAATTATTATAAACTTAAATAAAATTTTTAGTTTAATTATCAAAACTTGATTTAATTATTTTTAATAAAATAATTTTTAAAAATAAAATCTTTAATGAATAAATAAACTGAAATTAGCTCATAATAAGAATTTTCGAAAATTCTGGGTCTTACATTCTACCCACGTTATAAAAAATTTTGTCCTTAAAAATTAAAATAATATATAAAACATTACATAGTTTCAATATTTTACTTTTGTATACTTTAGAAAAGTAAGAAGTCTTAGCATATATATAAATTTCCAAATACCAGATAGGTCATAAGACTTAAATATAAGGGAAGAGTGTAGTGTAAAGCAAAAGTTACAAGATAGGCTGAAAACAAAGAGATTACATGGTATCAACAATTTTCCTAAATTTGAAGAAATTCAATAAGATGTAAATTTTCAAGATAGGTGTTTGCACACATCTTATTCATCCATGATAATAACTAGTTTTTCATATCAAGCCTTAAGATTTCAACTTTTCACACTTTAACATAACTCACCATCACAACTCCCAACTGTAATTTATCAAACGACTTATCCGAAAGTTCTCAATCTCATCAATCACTTCGCAAAGTCACTACTGGTCACAAGCATAACATCGATAAAATTCTTTTGCATAAAACACAGCTCCACAACATCTTGTGGCATCGCATATTTACAAACTTCACCTTCCATATTCACCAATCGTATCCTAAGAACTAACGTATCACTTGTTATATCTAAAGGTCGCACGTGATACTAAAACAAGTCTCGAGTTTACTCATAAGGATATAAGATTTTAGAAAGAAATGATAAGTGACAAAGATAGTACTTATTAGGATGTGAAAGAATGGATGAAATTGCAAGTAAATAAGGATGCACAAGCAATAAAGAGCACCAAAAAGGAATCAATTGACAACTTCGAGGATAACTCTTGAATCAGAGAAATTTGATAGGATCAATAAGAAGAAAAAATCGTATTAGTTTAAAATAAATTCAAACTGAGTCGAAGAAGTATGAGATTTTATAGAAAATGAATAACTAAAGACAATAGTGCCGTATAACAGTGGAACAACTTCAGATTACTACAAGGGTTTCTTAGCTCGTGGAGAAACATGAGATCAACAGCTGTGTTACAAGAGTCTTAACATAGTTAGAAATATTCTTATATAAATCATTAAATTATTAAACTTAAAAACAAGTAACAATCTTTAAATTGAAAAAGATATTATTATCAATCACTTTTTGATTAAACAAATTTCCAAATTTTTAAATATTTAAAATTTTTTTCTCTTTTTAAATATTTTTTCTCTTAATTTTCATACGTATTATCATATAAAAAAGTTTTAATATTTATAATAATTAAAGAAATCTTTATATATTATAATACATACATGAAAGTAAATTATTTTAAAATTTATTTATTTATTCATGATATTAAAATTGTAACATATTAAGTAAATTCATTAAAATGATTATATTTTATATATTTTATTTACGAATATGTTTTAAATGTATATAACAAAATTATTAGAATGATTTATTTATATTATTGAGTATATACTCAGCTAGGTCTCTCAGAAATTTTGAATTGGATATTTCCATCCCAAAAAATTTTATTACGTTGAGATCTTTGAACTTTAAAAAAATAAGATATATAGGTCCTTTCATCATACTGTTAAGAACTTATTTGTCTAAGTAAAAACAATGAGTGTGGCTAAGATAGAGACTTATATGTCTGACTTTTGTACAAAACCTCAATGTAATAAAATGTTCTTAGGGACGAAAACATATGATGCAAACTTTCTTAAAAACTTATTTGGGTATATACTCTATCACTACAAGAAAAATACCGAGTACCGTTCCGACATAAAATTTTGACGATAATTAAGTTACCGTCGGAAGGAATCGGACGTTATAAACCTCACCGGTAAATGTTTATCGTCGAATTTTTTTCGTCCAACAGTAAGTACCGTTGGATTCTGCAACAGATTATCTACTCGAAATACTATTTGGTTACTAGTAAATTTTTCCACCAGTAATATTGGTGACACAATATATTATTTCTCAAACTATTACCTTTCGGATTATTCCCTTGGTAAATCCGACGGTAATATCAATTTTTAAAAAAAAATTGTGAAATAAATTATCAATTTTAATTTTTTATTTAAATTTATTTTTTACACAATTAATGGTCGATTTATAAATAATAGAAATCTATTATCTAAAATAAATTATCAAATGTTTAAATAAATTAAAAGTCAAATAAATCAAATAAATATAATAAAATAATAAAACAAAACACTCATCACTAAAGATTTAAGTAGTTCTCATCATCATCATTCTCGTGGCCTTAATGTAACGGCGTAGAAGGTAATGATGTCTGTGTGATATTTCAATTATACCACTATGCATTAACACCTTTAACGGATATGCTGGATTAATGATTATATATGCTGACGTGTCAATGACCAAGAGCGAATGTATAGGTCTTGACCTCCCATTTTTTTAAATAAAAGTTAACAATTTTAAGTATATAAAGTTATTATATATTATATAATTTTATTTTTAATTTAAAAAATAAAATAAATAATTATCTTGTATAAATAATTAAATTATTAAACTTAAAAGCAAGTAACAATTTTTAAATTGAAAAAGATATTATTATCAATCACTTTTTGATTAAACAAATTTTCAAATATTTAATCATTTAAATTTTTTTTCTCTTTTTAAATATTTTTTCTCTTAATTTTCGTATGTATTATCATATAAAAATACTTTAATATTTATAATAATTAAAAGAATCTTTATATATTATAGAACATACATAAAAGTAAATTATTTTAAAATTTATTTATTTTTTTCATGATATTAAAGTTGTAACATATATATTAAGTAAATTTATAAGAATGATTATATTTTATATATTTCATTTAGGAATATGTTTTAAATGTATATAACAAAGTTATTAGAATAATTTATTTATATTATTGAGTATATACTTAAATAGGTCCCTCAAAAATTTCGTATCGGATATTTTTATCCCCAAAAAGATTTTATTACGTTAAGGTCCCTGAACTTTACAAAAATAAGACATAAGGCTTGTTTGGGAGAACTTCTAATAAAAGATCTTTTTTGGAATTATCTTTTTTAAAAAGATCTTATGAAAAAATAAAAGTAATTTTATATTTGGATATCTCATGCAAAAAGATCTTTTTATATATTAATTATGCTTGGGTATAATAATATAAAAATACTTTTTTTGTTTATTTATTACATAAAAAATATCTTTTTCTAAAGAAAAAGATCTTTTAAAAAAAGATATAAATTGTAGCTTCTCAAAAAAGATGTTTTTGATTTTTCTAGTGCTTTTAATTTTACTACTAGAAATTTGCCAAACACGCTAAAAAACAAAAAAAAAGATATTTTTTCATTGAAAAAATATCCTTTTTTTTCAAGATAATGGCGCCCAAATAAGCACATATAGGTTCTTCCATCACACTGTTGAGGACCTATTTATCTAAGTAAAAAGCAATGAGTCTGGCTAAGATAGAGACTTATATATCTTACTTTTGTACAAGAACTTCAATGTAATAAAATGTTCTTAGGGACGAAAATATCTGATGCAAAATTTCTTAGTGACTTATTTAGGTATATACTCTATCACTACAAGAAAAATGTTGAGTACCGTTCTGACAAAAAAATTCCTACGGTAATTAAGTTATTGTTGGAAGGAATCAGACGGTATAAACCTCGCCGGTAAATGTTTACCATCGGATTTTTTTGTCTGACAGTAATTACCGTCAGATTTTACGACAGATTACCTACTCAAAAAACTATTTGGTTATCGACGAATATTTTCGTCGGTAATGTTGGCGAATAATATGTTATTTCCCAAACTATTACCTTTCGGATTAATCCCTCGGTAAATCTGAATGTCAATTTTTTAAAAAAAATTGTGAAATAAATGATCAATTTTAATTTTTATTTAAATTTATTTTTCGTACAATTAATGGTCGATTTATAAATAATAGAAACCTATTATTTAAAATAAATAATAAAATGTTCAAATAAATTAAAAGTCAAGTAAATCAAATAAATAAAATGAAATAATAAAATAAAGCACTAATCACTAAAGATCCAGGTAGTCCTCGTCATCGTCATTCCCGTGACCCTGATGAGGCGGTGTAGAATGTGGTGATGTATGTCTGCCACTAGCAGGACCGTTGCCACCAGTAGCAGTGCTACCACCAGTAGGGATAATGCCAGCTGCGCACATCTGAGCCTGGTACACCTCTATCTGAGCCTCCATCGTCTGAAGTCGCTCCAACTACTCCTTCTACTCCATCTTGAGGTTATCTGTGTCCATCACGCTGTGAGAATCTCCTGATACCTCTCCCGATAATTGTTTGGCTCCTGAGCTTGCTGGTGAAGGCTGTGGGTGGGCTCCTGTACTTGCAGCCTCAAATCCACGCCTTTCTCGGACTCGACGCTCGACTGGTGGTAGAGGCAGATGATGGTCTCAATGTGGAGGTGCGGAGGCTGCTAGCAAAGAATGACCCGGTCCCGTATACGTGGTTCTTGTATGGCACTGAGGTGGTCTCACACCAAACCGCATCAGGATGGACGACTGAAGTAGCAGAGCCATCGGCGTCCTCCCCACTTTACTGAGATTGCTGAGTCGCAGCATCTACTCTCTGCGTATAGGCTTCCTATGTAACACATGTTATTATGATTAGTATGACAGCCATACAATTAATCTCTAATTTTATATCAGAAGATCAGATGTTTGTTTACTCGCAAAATGATCCTAAGACCGCTGATCAGCAAATCTTGCTTTGTCCTCTTTCAACGTGTGGGTGTACTTGAACGCTTCCGCCAATGTCACCTCGCTATTCAACAACTTCAACTAAACATGTTGTATTGAAACAATATGATTAATATTTCTAGTAATGATATGTAAAAGAATATAACTAAGTTAATAACAAAATTAAATAAACTATATACCAGTCTGGAATTTAGTTTTCATGAAGGTCTTTGAGTCACCGGTATACTTTGACGATCTGGCCAATGCCCTGTTAGCTCTGTTGGTGAGACCCGATGCCTGAACCCCTCATTGGTTTTCCAGTGAACTAACAAAGCCTTCTTTATTTCCAGTCTGAGCCAGGTCGTCAGGTGGGCCTGCCCTTCATGAACATCCTCCAGCATCTACTGCAGCTGCCGACCCATTCGATGATCATATATATTCCTAATGAGGGCATCGTGCTCAGCATCCCATATAAGGTGCAGCTATGCAAAGAAACTTTAAATTTAGTTAATCAAAATAGAAGATATAAACTAGTTAAGAAGGTTTGAAACTAAAAATAATTAATTACCGCTCATTCAAACCTACAATCCTAAATTAAATCCACTAAACTAGAATCAATAATCAAACACTTTTAGTAATTCAATAATCAGTAAACATGGAACACTTTCGGCCATTCAAACCTACAACCTTAAATTCACTAAACTAGAATCAATAATCAGACACTTTCAACAATTCAATAATCAGTAAACATGAAACACTTTAAACCATTCAAATCTACAACCCTAAATTAAATCTACTAAACTAGAATCAATAATCGGACACTTTCAGCAATTCAATAATTAGTAAACTAAGACACTTTTAGCCATTCAACCTACAACCCTAAATTAAATCCACTAAACTAGAATCAATAATCAGACACTTTCATCAATTCAATAATCAGGAAACATGAAACACTTTCACCCATTCAAATTTACAATTCTAAATCCACTAAACTAGAATAAATAATCAAACATTTTTAGTAATTCAATAATTAGTAAACATGAAACACTTTCAGTCATTCAAACCTATAACCCTAAATTAAATCCGTTAAACTAGAATCAATAATCAACACTTTTAGCAATTTAATAATCAGGAAATATAGAAGACGTAAAATGATACTTACCCTGAGCTGCCATCAGGGCAAATCGTCAACCGTAGGATGGAAGGTGGTGGAGGGGCATCAGCTACCTCACTTCCGTGAGAGGACTCTGGGGTTGCGGCTTCTGTCGCTGGAGGTGGTGTCACTGTGGCAGCAGGATGGTGAATGGTGGGATGCAGCGTTGTCGCCGTAGACGGGGAGACGTAATTGGGGTTAAGAACCATGATGAATGGCTGATCCGATAAACCCGCAACCTGTGACATCACTGGGGTAGTCGGAGTAGAGGGAGAGGATCCAGAATTTCCAGGGGTATCAGAAGAAACCCTCCCTCTACCATGACCACGACCACGTCCATTACCAGTAGCTTGATCCGTAACACTTCTACCTGTCTTTATATCTGCAAATAGCACACCAATTAACAGATATTCAGAACAACAAATCAACTATAACTTATAATAATACCAGTGCAATTCTTATATCTAATACCACAATATTAGGTTCAACATTTGAAATTCATTCCTAATATAAGTTCAAATACCAATTAAACATACAAATTTGATATAATTAGGTAAAAAAAGACCAACTTAATTACTCTTCTACTATTAAATAAATGCCTCAATCATGAAAAATCAAGATCAAATATCAATTGACTGCCTCAATTTCAAATCTACAATCAACACCAACAACAAATAATTCAAAACCAGCAACAACCAAGTATAATCCAAATAATCCGACAATCAAATCTCAGCAAAAATAGTCATAACACAGTGAAATAACATAATTAAGACAATTTCAAACAACTCTAGTAACAATATTTAATAATTCAGTTCAATAATTCAAGCACTTTTTAACAATTTAAGACCTTAATAACCTAATCTAATATATCCTAACCACCTAAAATCCACTAACAGAAAATTAAATCTAACTAAAGCATAATACTAATTAACAACTATAACCTAAACCAATAATAGTTCTAACTAAAACAGAATATTAATTAGCATTTTGAACAAAAATCTGGAGTAGTGAGCACAACAAAAGAGACAGGGGTCGAGCTAGAGTGGCCAAGAGTGAGAAGGAGGGAGCTAGCCACGGCGGCACTTGGTAGACGGTGGCAGCAGTGAGCTCGAGGGGGACACAAGGGCTAGAGCTTCGATGGTCTCTAGGACAATGTGGGTGGTTCAGCCAGAGGAAGAACAAGAAGAAGGGGAAGAAGAAGGAAAGGGGGCGACGTAGCAACAGATCTGTGGTTGTCGGCGGTGACAGAGAAGATGGAACAGAGGTGGTGGCGGTGATGGTAGGTG
>NC_029780.3:21454446-21475317 GCF_000817695.3 Arachis duranensis | reverse complement strand
GTCTCAGCGGTGGGTTGACGGCAACAGAGAGTGGGCTGTGATGGTGGTGAGCTCATCGGTGGCAAATGGTGGTGTTGGGGAGAGGGGAGGAAACTAATGAGTGAGTGAGTGAGAGAGAGAAACTCGAACGAGGGGGAAGAGGGTTCGCGCTGTGAATTTACGGCCCAGTTACCGCCGGATTGCGAGTCATCAAAACACAGCGTTTCACTAAGTGGGTTTATTGTCGAATTTCTGATGGTAAATCCGACTCTAAAGGATATGCCAATTTATTTTTGTTTTCCTTCGGAAGAGTAAATCCGCCGGTATTACTTAACCTTACGAATTCGACACTGTTACTACTGGTAAATCCGCCACTACTCTTCGACACTAAATCCGACGGTACTCATCATTTTTTTGTAGTGTATATTAGTTTATAGCATATTTTTTTATAAGATAAAACATTAAAATATAACTTACTATCACAATAATACTCAACAAAGTAACTAATTAAAAAATAGATAATTTTTATATTTTATCGAATTTAAAATAAAAAAATTATAAGAACTAAGATACCTTTATTATATAACAAGCACTTATTAGTATTTTTTTAATTAAAAAAATATTAATTATGATTATATATTACTAAATATATATTATTATATTTAATTATATAAAATATTTTAATTTTGGGTTACTGTTCTACTTAATTCTTAGATCTGTTCCTATCACATATCAACATAAAATTGTCATATCATATGTTATATTTTCAATAATATAATTAAAACAGATTAAAATATTAGGAGTACAATAAAATTTAAATCAAATATTATGGATAAAATTAAAATTAAATATGCTAGATGTTCTCTTACTATATATTGTGGATGTAATTATATATAACAGGTAATAAAATCATTGATTGCCACTGTCATTCTCTTGCTAATAATTATAATTATGTATCTCATATACTTCTTAACAAATGATATAAAAAAATTTTATGGTAACATTTACTGTATAAAAATAACTTAAATGTCTTTAAAAATATTTTTGTACAATTTACTCATTAGAACATATAATATCATCATATATTTATTATTAAAATAGTTAAAGAAATTTTGGTATTAACTATATTGTTATAATTATAAATATTGGAAAGGCCAGTTAGTAAAGGCGAGAAAATGGTACATAAGAAAAAATTATGGTTTTCATATCAATGTAGATACTCAAACCATTGGTGTAAGTATTATGTTGATACTCTATATGTTGCTTTCCATTGAATTTAATTAGAAAATTCTAGTGGAAGTCTATTTGATTTCGCTATAATGATATTTGCTTATGTTTACTTATGTATGTTTATAGGAAAAAAATATGAAGATTGAACAACGTGATGAATTTCACTTTTTCGAGCAAGAGTACTCAGACTATGTTTTTTTTATCAAAGAGTTGAAAGGTAGAACAATAAAAAAACACAAAGTTACTAGTCAACTAAATACAAATTAACCGGTAATCATCTTTAATAGTAATAATTTATAACAACTAAGTGATGGAGTTTAAACAGAAAACACCCAAAAGAGTGCTAGTTGAATTAAAGGATAAAGCTGAAAATAAAAAGATTGAAAATGAAAATAATAAAGAATGAAGTAGCAACACAAAAGATATAGGGCAAACAATAAAAAATGTTTTGAGATAACGTGGGACCTAACAGAAGAGAGCGAAAAATAGATATTAGAATTAGATGTTATATTTCATTTGAAGTATACATTTGTTTTTAAGTTATTTGACTATAAAACTCGTTATACATGTTCCTTACCCACATTTAAATATATACATGCATTTATTTATTTTGCATTAACATATTTAAGAATTTCGTTATCAATTTAGATTACCAAAAAAAAAATAAATTAAAAGATATATCTTAAAAAGTAACCAAAAAACACCAAAATATTTAAAAATAAAAGATATACAGACATGTGCTGTACAATCTAATATTTTTGTCACAATTTTAAAGAGGGATCTAACTGTGAATACAAACGGTTGCAAAAAAAATGAAAATATTATGTTGTGATTTAAAATCGTTGCAGAAACAAATTGAGGCAATCTTCTGATATAGCCATGGTTATGTCAACCGTTTCTAAATACTGGCGCTAATATGTTTTCTATAGTTTAAAATGGAAAGTCAGAAAAACCCACTATTATTTTCCATGTTCTATTTAATATATTAATATAGTATCTAAGTATATTTTATATTAATTTTATATTTACTTAGTTGATATATATTAGGTTGATTTCGTCGTTACGATTAAATTAATCATTGACCTATAAATAAATACTTTTCGTGGTATGTTTTAATTGATATCATGTTAAGTTTATTATTTAATTATTATCATGAATTATAATAATTTTTTATGTTAAATGTTTATATAATAACTTAATGACATGTGATAAATTAAAATCTTGATCCAATAAAATGTGCCATATCGGTATTTAACATTTTACTACGTTTGTACTCAATAGAAAAAATAAATAACAAAAGCAGATGATTTTTGTCATGTCTGCCATGAGTATATATAGCTTTGTGGTTTCTTTAAGCCACAGTAGATATTTTGTATTATTGTATATGTTTGTCGACAACCCCTTTGGAGTGTTGTTGGGGCTTGTATTGTTTGCATCATGTCTTTTCTATCGGGCCATTCGTTTTGGCCATTCTTTTATTTGTTATATATGCTTGCTTGCCATATATTGCCTTTATTCCTTCCTCACTACAATTTCTTCCAAGCTTTTAGATTTCTATTAGTTCGACATTATATATATCTCAGTATCAAAATATAACATACACTTCCTATATATAATTATTTACTGTTGATGTCTTTATTATGTTTGTATGTTTGAAGTTTGATGTTTAAAAAAAATCATTTTCTCTGTTTAAGTTGTGCATCTTTAACAGATGAAAAAAAATACTGGTTAATTAATAAATAATGCAGGTACTTTCAATAAATTGAACTAAGTAAACATATGGTAATATGAACTTACCAGAACCTACTATCAGAAGAGAATAATCAAAGGATAAGATTAAGTATCTAATTTAATTATGTTCACATTTTCAATTAGGTAGTTTTTTTAGTAACATTTCTCCTCTTCTTGTACTCAAAACTATCATATATTATATATGGTTTGGTTTATTTAGTATATAATTTACTAGATTTTGTGATTAAATTAATTATATAAGTATTTATTATTAAAAAATTATATATGCATGAACAGAAAAAAGAGAATCAAGGTAACTATAATTGGTTTAAATATAAATTCTAATATAATTTGAAGTGTACTATACCGCTATGTTACTATAACGGTGACTGAGACATTAACAAAATTAAAGCAGTTTCACTTTACAAGAAATAAAACGGAATAAAGTAAGAAGATTGATATGATGGGAGTTAAAATAACCACTTGCGAGGGATTATTATTCTCGTTTAGTAGATTGCATCTTCTAAAAGTTTGATAAAGTACATTCAAACATTTGAAGGTGACAAAGTAAGGTTAATTATTTAGACTATATAGTATGTACAATAGCACGGCAAGTAGTTACGTGTTAATTAAATAGGATTAATTAGAATAAACATACATACAAGTGGAAAAGTGCCAAATAGCAAAGTGAATCTTAGGAAGAGAAGGAGAAAGAGAATACAAAAAGTAGAGCCAACAATCGTGCGTGAATTTTCCCTCAATCAAACAAGTTGCTTTTTCTTGTTCAAGTCAAGTACGAAATTAGTGGACCAGAAAAAATGTGCCTCTCTGCTCAAAGTTGGTACAAACAAAGTGTCGTTTATCGACATGCCAACTCACCATGTTTTCGACCATTTTTGTTATTACTTAATAGTTAGTAGTGTTCTCTCTCCAATACTGGATTCTTGTAATATATACAGATTCTTCCTGTGTTAGTGACTTGTATAGTCTTTTAACATTGTATCTGTTAAAATGTATGTATGTATTTAGGATATCGTGTTAATTTTATATTTATTTAGTTTGATATCAGCTTGATTTTGTTATTATGATTAGATTGTATCATTGGTTTATAAATAGACAATTTCATTATTTAAACAGTTTAGTAACGTATATCAAATTTATTTTTGAGTTATTATTATACATTTTAACCACATTTAAATATTTTTTAATGGATTAAAATGTTGTTGGTTGTAGTTTATTTCATATAGCTTAGTGTGTGTTTCAATTAAAGTTTGTAAACGGAGTTTATATAAAATTAATTTTGCAAAATTAATTTTGATCAAAAGTGAGGGTATTAACGTAATTTAAGTTTGTTAATTTTTATATCAAAATAGATTATAATAAACTAAATATTGTTTGGATTATATTATTCAAAATTACTTTTAGATACAAAAATACTAAAAAAATATAAATTTAAATAATTATTTTATATTATCTTATAATTCTATTTTAGATGTTTAGATAAATTTTAATACTTTTTTCTTTGTACTGTCAATACTCTTTAGTACTCTAATAGAATTAATAGAATCAAAATATAAAATAAAAAATATTTCATCCAAAAAAAATGCCGTAAAAAATAATAATATGTATGGAAGAGCATTAGAAAAAAATATTATAAAAAACAACAAAATTCACCTTATGAAATTGGTAAATAGAAAATAAAATTCAATCCAATAAAAAAAAGTGAACACAAAAGCTAAAATTTTTATTTTTAGATAAATGTGGATTGGAGGATAAAATCTGTTTACGCTCAGAGAAAGAAAACATATCCAAACAAAAAAGTGAAGTTTTCAAAATAACTAGACGTAAGTTTGGTACTACAAACATTAAACCAAACACATCAGTAGAAATGTTGTAGATTGTTTAGCAAGAACTAGAGTACACTATAAGTTGGCAACGTTGTATTCATAGATGTAGAGATGATATGTGATAGACGTGGTTTATTTAGTATTATTTGGATTAAAAAAGAAGACACAAATATAAATACATAAAGTGACACACATACAAAGATATACAATTTTTTTATATTAGTTGATGATGTACAAGATACAATAATTTAAAACAAATATCAATTTTAATTTATCTTTTTACATTATAAGCACTAAGGAATAAGAGAGGTGCATCTAAAATAAAGAGATAGAAACAAAGAGGAAAGAAGAGAGATTGAGAAATGGAGGTAATGATGGCGGCGACAATGACCAATGGAAAGGTAGGAGGGATAGAGAAGAAGGGAGAAAAAATGGGTGTTAAGAGGAATTAGGGATAATTAAGATTGGGAAAAAGCTCTTTAAAAAACAATGAAGAAGAAAAGTGAAAAAAAATCATGTCTAAAAAGTTGTCTTAGTGTTGCATTTTAAAAAAATAAACTGAAAATATTTATATTATGTACTTTTATATATTCTAATATTCATTAAAATTGTGTTTTAACAAATAAATAACTGTATTTGTTTTTGAAAATAGATAAGATAAGACATTGATAACAACTTAACAAGACATAAAGGATAAAATTACAAAATTTAGTATTCTTATATTTTGTTTGGTGATAAAGTAGAACAAATTATAAAAATCTAATTTATTTTTATTTTTTTCATTTAAAAAATTTGAGAATAAAAATATAATTTTAAAAAATTGACAAAAATAATAACAGAAAAAATAAAAAATAAGTTGTGTCTCTTGTCCATGTATTGCATTATGGAACCAGAGAAGATATATAGTTTGCAATGAATAATATTATAAGTATGCTTGTTGATGGTATAATGTCAAAATTGATTGAACACTCAATTTTTTTTTGACAGATTGAACACTCATTTGTTACGGCAGTATTATGTAGTAGTTGTTTATAGATGTTATCTTTTAAGGTGGGGGACTAGTATCTGTATTTGAACTTGGAAATTTAGGTTGAACTATATTGTTTTCTGTTTTCATACGTTTGTGTTGGCTAAAACGTACTTCACATTTCGGATGTGTTGGGGTTTTCTTAAAAAAAAAAAAAAATCCACAAAAAGTATTTTTTATATGACAAAAATATTCAAATATTATTTCTATATGAGCAATGCTAGGGGCCAGCGATTTTTGTGATTGTTAGCCATCAACTAGCCATCAATGATGATTTGATGGTGTGAGATTAGTATGAGATTTCATCCAATGGCTCATCTTCCTCTGCTGGTTACATGCTGGCCAAAATTTAATAAAACTGTTGGCCCCCTAGACTTTTTCTTTCTATATTTATGTATAAATTTGTCAATATTCGGAGAATTTTTATAAATAGAAATAATAGTTTTTTGTCTTTTATAAATATAAAAGTAGTTTTATTTATTTATAGGTAAATTTATTAATATTCTGAATTTTATAAATAAAAATAATACTTATTCTATATATTTAAAGATAATATAATGTATGTGATTAAATTTTAAAGTGATGAAAGCTTTCAGAGGCACTACTAATTAAGTTTACTATCATTTTTCTTCTTGTGTTGTGTATTGATAATGCTTTTAAATTTTAACGGCGCTCATTTAAATATGTTCGTTAAAAGTGTGTCTCATCAGTTTATACTAGATATCCTTATCACGTTGTTTATGAGATATATTGCTTTATGGAGGATGCTACCGTAAAAATGTGTAAAACGTCTTTTTATAAAAATATTTATGTATCATATTATTATTGTAAATGTATTAATGAATTGGTTATTTTTAAACTTTTTTTAAATTTAGAATAAAATAAATTTTTTATAACAATAATAATAAACTAAATTGTTATTAAATCTGGTCGAATTGACCAATTTATATATTCACTGGATTATTGTTTTTTTTTGTTTTTTTTTAAAATAAAAATCAGAAATATATTTATCTTTTTATTAAAAAATTTAAACATGATCTAGTTTAGATTATGTAAATCGATCAGATCAAATCGAGTCTAGTAATTATAGTACAGACAGTTGGGTTTATTATTGTTGCTATAATAAACTAATTTTATTCTGATTTATTAAAAATAAATTATTAACTAATTTAATAAAGATGTCCAATAATATCATGACACAAATAAACGTCTTTAAAAAAAGACATTCGTAATGTCTTTTATCAAAGTGGTCTCTTTGTTTTAATGCAGATGTTTAAACGTTTGTTGAAAAACAAAAATCTCCAGACTCCCTCTAAATCTAACTTTACCATGGCCTAACTTTTTCTTTTTAACAAAAAAATAATTAAACAATATTATTCGAAATTTTAAATGGAATTTCAAACGTGCTATTCTTGATTGACACTTTTTGAATGATTTACGTATGATATTGATATTAGAAATAATCTAATCCATAATAATATCATTGAATAAGTTTAGATTTTAGCTTAATATATCAACGAATTCAAAAAATTATTGTAGTTTTTTTTTATTATTCTGATATTTTATCTATATCTCGTATTTTTAATACTTATTTTTTTTTATGCCATATACGTTCCCGTATCTCATATTGTATTTTTGTTTTGTGCGTATATATATGTCATAATATATGCTATATTTTATTTTAATTTCAGGATTTAAAAAGAATTGATAAAAATAATTTTTTTATAAGATAAAAATATTAAAAATAAAACAAAAAAAATATATAATTTCAATTGAAACATTGTGTAAAAATATCTCGGATTTTTTTTTCCAACATGGCTCCCCCGAAGTGCTTTATTCAAGATTCTTTAATTTCTTCGTTCTCTCACTAGTCAAATTTCTTATACACATCATAAACCATCCTCCACCTCTATAAATAAGAGTTACCTAGTGACTTGAGAAACCAAGACAAAAACGAACAAAAAAGACCAAATCCAAGGCTCATTTTGTCTTCAAGGCATAGTGCACTTGTGCTCTATCCTTCATTAGCCAAAACCACCAAAGAAATCATCATCATCATCATCATACATGGGAGGTAAGGGTTTTCTATCAATCTTCGGCGTCTTCGGCGGCTCTAAGAAGTCGTCGAAGGGGCCGAAAGGAGGATACTACTACGACCCCTATGACTCCGGCCACAAGGTGTGGCCGAGTGACTACGACGAGGACTGCTGGGGTCCCGGCAAGCCGGACATCGACGAGCGAGCTCGAGCTTTCATTCTCAAATGCAGAAATCGTGTCACTCAATCTGAATGCCACCAGCTTGATCCTGCAGATGCTGCCCCTCGTGCATAATCAAATCTCGTCTCTCTATAATTATGAACGAATATGAAGAAATATGAAGAAATATGATCCATGACCATGTGTATATCCAGCTTAATTTCATTAATGTTTCTTCTACTCTAGTCAATAATGGCTCAAAATTATGTTACTGATGATGAATGTGTATAAATTAAATAGCTAGCTATTCACATATGTTTCATACATAAATTATTATTATGGATCAATAATATTTATTATTATTATTATTAAGAATGATGGCTTCAGCTGCATTTTACACTACTCTTTCTTCTTTAGTTTATGCAATATATCTATGACATTCCTTTTCATTATTGGTTGGCTTTCATTGTGTTGCATTTAATTTGGAAAGAGATAAATAATATAAACAAAAAAAAATATATAAAAGGAGGGAATTCACTAACAATAATAAAAGCACTGATTGTTGTTGCTGATAAACATCCAACAAACTTCATAACATCTTCATTTGGCTTCAGTAGTTCACTTGTGAATCTATGATGAAAACAAGTTTGGGAAACATGACTTATTGGTTACTGTTTAATATGGAAGATCTGCTAACAAACGCTAATAATGCTCAAGGTTTATTTTCATCATTTGGAGTAGCTCATCGTTTGCTTCTTCTTTTCAAAATTATTTTATATGATATTTTTTTTACGTAAATAAACTAGGTTTCAACAATACTTCTGTTGCGCTTAAACTAAACTATATCGACATATTTTTATTTTATTAAATGAATAAGTATGGGAAATAATTTTTAATCGGTAAACATTACCAAAATTTTTTATAAAATTTTCTTTTTAAACCTTAATTTTGAAAGATTTATGATTTAAGGTTTAAATTTCAGATTTAGAATTTAAAATTTATTATTAGAATTTAGAGTGAAATATAATTTTAAAAAATTGACAGATAAATTAACTGAAAAAAGAAATTAGTTTTTTCGTTTAATTTGGTTTAACTAAAAATATTTAAAAATTTTATTATGAATATATATATTATGTGTGAAAAAAAGGAATTTTAAAAAATAAAATTATGTACTAAAAAATTATATGAGAAGGAAACTCATACTAATTTCTTGAACGGAAAAAGTAAAAAACTGAAGATGAAAATTGGGAAAATTATTTAAGTGAATGCCAGCTTGTGGAATCATACACACTTCCACAGCTAAGGGATTGTGTTTCTCAAGGCAAAATATTGTACATTCTATGTGTTTTCTTTTCTAAAACTTTTTTTTAGGGTTAGGTTTAAGTTCTAAAAAGTTCCCATTTTGTTCCTTTTTCTTTTCAGCCCTTGGTCTTTATTATTCCTTACTCATATTATCTATCAGTTTTCTTCTGACTTGGATATGAAGATCAAAATAACCAAATCTCAGTGGTGGAGGAAAGATTCCACTTCACTAAAAACCCAAAATTTACTTGGGAAAATGGTGTTGGATACCTAAGTGTTTTGAGAACTACTAGTCAATAATGGAATAATATCACAGTCAAGAAAAATAAGGAATATGTACCATATAATTATAAAACGGATCAATTCAATTGCTCTACTACTACTCTACAGTAGCCAATAATTGTTATCATGACTACATCTATATTCAGTTCTAAGACATACAAATAACAGTGGAAGAAAATGAAGAAAAAGTTATGTGATGCCAATTTTTCTTTTTCAATATAATGTTCTTAACCAAAATATATAATATATTATAATAAAAAAAGACTGAAATTGACATTTTAACTTTGTGAGATTTATTAAGTAGGCAGAGCATAATAACTAAACTTAGTTGTAGATGATATTTAACAAGTTTCACAAAGTAGACCCCTAATAAAAATAAATAAGAGTTAATTATCAAATTAGTATCTAAAAATTTTTGGTTTTAATAACAAAAATAACTTTAAATAATTCCAAAAGACAAAATAGTTTTCAAAATATTTAAAAATTTGGCAAAAGCATCCAAACGTTAATTGATCACATCTCTATTAACGAAAATCACATAAGTGATTAATTGAGAAAATGGCTTCATTAACTTTATAATTATATGTTACATCTTTTATTATTTAAAATAGGTTTAGTTACTCTACAGGCACTATAATGCCTATAATATTAGAGAAATTAAAAATTTTACAAATCATGAATTTAAATGGCTTACCAAATTCCATTTTATTTTTTACTTCAGGATGATATTCTCAAATTAGAACTAGCTAAAGGTCAAATCTTCAACCTCACTAGAGATTAATATATTCAAACATTTAGTGATTAGAATCAAATATCTTTTAAAAGCAGGTTTTCCACCTACAATCAATTAAATTGGAGGCAAGGGAGGAACGGAAGCACGGTGCGACGACGTGAGCACTCACTAGGAAGAAGTTGGTGGCGACTTTTCCTCATCGCACCGCCTTGCTGCGAAGCGAGGAGCGACACATGGTTCACGAGTGCGTTAGCGAGGTCAAGCTTCCCTTCTTGAATCGCTTCCGCGTACGCCATGAGCGCTTGGACGAGATGCACGCCAATTTCTTCGGCTACCACACAAGGGCACGTGAGATCTGAGTGTGGCTCCACTTGCAATTTTACGGTTTCGATAACCGCTCAAAAGTCGTTGTTATTGATTGAGTTTTTTTTATGAGAATATTGAACTGTAAAGGCCGGGTCTTCGAGGATTTGCATAAACGGCAGTGAAGCGAGGCGAGGCAATGGGAGATAATGGGTCCACTGATGGTGAACGAGCATAGCAGAGCACCTTCAACACAGAATTACGACGACCACCAAGCGATGGTCGACGACTACGCCACGGACGACGACACCACAATGCGACGGAGGAGAATCACAGCCAGACGAGAACTTCGAAGAAGAACTTAGGGCCGGCTAGAATTCTCTTATTTTGGGACAAAATGCCAAGGGTTCTTTTAGTATTTTGAAAATATGAAAGTGTTCTCAATTAAGTATTCTAATCTAATTATGAGAATTTTTTTTTACAGAATATTCTATTATTTTAAACGTTTTTGTCACGACATGGACTAAATTGAAAAAAAAATTAACATATAGCCACCCAACCGAAAAGAAAAAAAAAGTATAGAGAGACTTAATTGAAAATTTAATAAAACCGTAGAAATAGAGTAATTAAACTTTGAAAATAATAAAAAAGAAAATTTCAAATGAAAACCATATCCTTGTCTCTTCTTTCTACTTCCTCTGCTTTCCCTCTCCATTATCTCCCAAATATCCATCCTAGGCCTCTCCATTGTCGTCGTCCTTCTCTTCCTTAGTAGTAACAACAATGACACTGTAGATTTGCATCAACGTAGCACCATCAATGACTTCTTTTTCTTCCTTCATAGGACCAACATCCACATCTATTTTTCACTTAATTTCTTTTTTTTTATTTTTCCAATAATTAACAATCTCTTCTTCGCTCCAAGATGTCGATCTTTCTTATTTTACTTCCAGTCTTCCATTTCTTCTATGCGATGCTAGAGAACCATTTCCAATAGTCTCAACACCAACCCTTTATTGGATCAATTCTATTTTGCTTTTGTTTCTTCTTGATACCGTTTTGGTTTGAGAGAGAGAGAGAGGGAGAGGGAGAGATGCTGAAAATGATTTGGGGAGGATTAATAGTGGAGAGTGTGGAAGGAGGTAATAGTGGTGAAGTAGAGGATGATGTAAAATTGAGAGGTGGTGATTTGGTGCCATATTATTAATTTTGTTAGTTATGTATGTAATGGTTTTTTTTTAATGAAGATGTAATTAATTAATATTTGAATATTTTTATCAGATTTTTAAATTTTTTGAGATATATTTTGTCTTTTGAATTATTTAAAGATATTTTTATCAGTGTCAAAAATTTTCAAATATTAATAAATCTGATAGTTAACCTAATAAATAACATAATAACAAATTTTTATTTTTATTTTTGTTGTAAGACATGTTAGATTTTTTGTCATAAGATGTACTCTAAAATTAACAAAAATTGGCACGTGTATGGTTAAGTAGGTAGTTTGGTATTTGTTTTTTTAAAGATACAGTAGATATCTATTTTCTTCTAAAGTGAATGTGTTATTTGAAATAAAAAGTATATTTAAATATATTAATTTTTAATATATAAAAAAATAGAAACAATAGTTATTTTAAAAGAAGATGAGTATCAGTGAATAATATATTGTGGTATCTTATATTATAATCAAATATCTCTTCAGATGATATTTGAAAAGCAATTCAAATCCTTGGGTGTGATTGATTGACAATAATAATAAATGCTTTATATAAACTTGCTAATAAAAATGCACATATAGTGGACGAGACATATACCTACAAATGGAGGCCTTATAGCAAAGAACAATATTGAATGAATGAAATTATGAAAGACTGAAAGAGAGGCTTTAGGTTAGCATAAACATACATTCTGCACTACATACCAATGACCCACCAAGCTTTATGTCTGAGGTGTTTAAGCTCTCTCCAATGGTACCTTCCATCACTTCACAATCATCATGCATGAGTCTTTGCGGCATGACATGTTACCATGTACCCTTCCAAGTAAACAAAGATATGTAAACATCACATAAACTTATAACTTCAAAACCAAAGAGAATCCATCAACATGCGCCCGCTTATTCTAGAGTAGGTAGTCAAGTTTCTTTTGTTTTTCTACGATATCAAATTTGATTTTAGTTTTGCCAATAATAATAATAATAATAATAATAATAATAATAATAATAATAATGATGATGATGATGATGTATTAAAATATATAGACTCGCGTGTAGTTATTTTTATGAGAAATTGATATTTGAGAACTATTACATAATTTAATATATTTAATTAAATTATTATTTAATAGTTTTTAACTATCAACTTTACATAAATTAAAGACAATTTAGATATAAATTTTCACAATATTAAAATGAGACTATCTCTTTGCAGCGAATTAAATTATCGAAACTTTTGGTAATTTCTTGACATGCTTTGTTTTAGTTTGTAATTTTATGTTTTATGTTTGAATTTTTTTAAATATTCTATTATAAATTTTATATTTCTTATAAAAATGACTTTTAGATATATAATTTTTTAGTTTGTCATAGTATTTCTTAACAAGGATAAGATATTTTTTTATCTCTCCAATTAACTTTTAAAGTGAATTGGGCCTACTTAATTTTGAGATAAATTTTATGGTGTCTATAAATTAATGTCTAATTTTTATTTAACTCATTTTTTATGACAAATTTTGAATATTTAATAATGATTTACTTTTATACTTTTAAAATTAAATATTAATTTTTAACTTTTAAGTTAGACAAATATTTTTAGACACCATAAAAATTACTTAATTTTGATATACTTGTAAATGATAATTTTTAATTATATTATTTTTACTTTTTTTTTCAAAAGAAAAAGGAAAAAACTAAAGAGAATCCAATGTACTAACCAAACAAAATTTGGAGATTCTTCCCGTTGTCTTGTCTTCTTTTTCTCCGATTCCCAATCTTTCTTTTCTTGATTCAGAAACCAAAAATATAAATAAATACATAAAGGGAGGATTAATTAGTAAAGGTGCAAAATCAATCACTATAGCCATGCCAGGCTGAAAGATCTTTCTAAGATACCAATTAAGAGGAGCTTCTTGAATTCGAATGGTTCTCGTGTGTTGCCTAAGAAGATTGTGTTTGTTTTCACCCTTTAGGAGCCTCGAATCGACCTTTCCAACTCCGCTGTGTATTCAACTATTCATAGGTTACTTTGTCTCTTATCCCATATAGATAAACACAACAATTGATTATATCAAATCTTAAAGAGTATATAATAATGTTCTAAATTAATTCAAATTGATTTGAGATATTTTTAGGAGCTTTATTCCCCTTTTAAAATAAGTTAATTAGTAATGCAATTTTTTAATTTTACTATTGAATAATTATTACTTTTATTCGTAAGATTGCCGGTGGTTTAATGGAAGTCACTGATTGTAATCTCTACACAGCAGGGTTGGGAAGAGGGAGTTTCTCAAAGCAACAATTCAGATGAAGCTTACGAGACCTGTAAGGAGCGATATCTTTCTGGGGAATAAAAATGACAGGAAAAAATGGATAAATTTCAGATGAGTATCTAATCTACCTACTTTTTGTTACCTTTATGGATTTATATTGGACATCATGATAGTTCATTTGACAACGTAGACTTAGGAGGGTAGCAGAAATTGAGAGTATTGCTACAAGAAAAAAGGCCTATCGGTATATTTTTTTTTGCTACGTTTTAAAAGTGTGATCAAAAGTGGTCAATGGTCACACTTTTATAAGGGTGACAATTGATCAGTGATTTTGTCATGTTTTTTTTGTCACGCTTCAAAAACATGGCCATAGAAAGAAACATGCACGTTTTTGTGAGGGTGGCAATTGATTACTGATTTAGCAATAAACTTTTTTTGCCACGCTTCAAAAGCATATCCATAGAAAAAAAATAGGCACGCTTTTAAAGCGTGGCTAGTGTATTTTTATATGGTCACATTTTAAAAACGTGGCAATATCCTCTAATTAATTGGTCACCCCAAAAAAGCGTACCGATGGAGTTTTCCAAATTTTTTTTCCAAAGCCTTTAATTTTTTCCCAAGTTAAACACTTTAACCCTAAACCCTCTAAGTGATAACCCTTCATCATCACCCAGCCGTCGAGCACATCCTACCCAACCCTCTCCACCCAGCTGCGGACCTTTCACTGCCGATGAGGACCCTCACCACCCCACTGCACTCTCTCCCAGCTCTTCATCTTCATCAATGCTATGAGAACCCTTGCACCCTCAACGCAAGCCTCCTCCTCAGATTCGTAACCTCACACCTTCTCTCGCAACCTTCCATCGGCGCTGCCCCGTTGGCGCTGCTCCGTCGGCGTGTCTTCCCTCAATCGGCACTGTCTATCGCTGCCTATCCCTCACTCGGCGCTCAACCCTTGAAGTTTCTTTCGTTTCTTTATTTAGACTCTGTGGTGGCAGCGGCTCCACCATGACCATGATCGATGAGACCTACGAGTTCTCGGCACCGAGGTTCTTTGATTTCATCAATGGGCAAACCGAGGAGGACGAGTGCAGGGCTCAACAATGGTTTGATACTGCACTCTCCTACGCACCTTCACGTAAGTTTTGTTTCTTTAATTTGTCGTTGGGTGAAGAATTGGGATTTTAGGGTTTAAGGTAATACACATAGGATCAAAGCAGGAATTGTTTGCATGAATGTTATGTTGAAGAATTGTGTGTTTTCAATGGGTTCGGATCTCTTATTTGATAGTTTCAACATGAATTTTAGGGTTTATTACGTAGGTTCTTTCTGGAAATATATTTGATGGTTTGGTCATTTTGCCAAGAAATTGTGGTAATCACTGATTGATTACTTTCTTTTGGATGGAGGGATTTGTTAAAATGAAAAGGAGAAGTTAGGTTTCCTTTATGATTGATACTAGTGATCCAGATAATTCGCTTTTTGTGTCAAATTGTCTCGTTTGTCTTGCATCGTAGTGAAAATCTCTGTTGATATCTTATCAATGGTTTCTCTTGTGGCTGCTATTCTGAAAATTCTTCAAGTAAATATTGGATAATTCGCCTAATAGGAATTTCAATTCTTTTTGCACCAACACCTTTTAGGTTGCGAGGGTTTATCCTCTTTAAACGTTACATATTGTTCTCTCTACAGAAAGGTTAAATGGATGGCTATCATGATAAAAAGTTCAAACTATTATTTAGTTTGTTTTCTAATTGGTGTTTATTGTATGAAATCTTTACGTGATTGATCTTTACTTGGTTCTTCAAATTGTTGCAACATTCATGCCAAAAATCAAGGTTGGTAGATCTATCACTGTAGATACCTTGTGTGATTTTAGTGCAGCTGACAAAATAGACACGCTACTCTTACTTCTACATTGATGATATAATGTTGTGCTTAAAATTTGATTGAATTATCATCACTGATCATATATTGTTTTACTAGACATCCGAAATGTTGAGGAGACTTTTCAGGAAACAATTAAACATCCACAAAGCATGACTACTGAAATAAAGGAAGATGATGCACCTTGCAGTGAAGTCAAAGAAGAAAACAACACAACTACTTCTCATGTGGTAATTATTACTGCAATCTGAGCATGCCTTTTGGAAAATTTGTTCCCTGATTATTGACTTAAGTTCTCATATAACAATTATGATCAATGAATATCAGGTTCTTGTTGATACGGAAAGAAGTGAAGATGTTTGCAAGGAGAGAGCTCATGCTTAGAGATTTCATCATCTGGAGATGGGTCTGCTGAAGTAGGAAAAGATGCTTGCACTCCCAAACTAACATTACGGAAAATATTGACAACTACCACCTCCAAAAAGCAAGAGACAGATAAAATGATAGGCACCAGTAAAAAACCACAGTTATAGTCATCATCCATGAAAACCAGCACTGTTGAGATTCCCTATTTGGCTCAAGAGAATCAAGCTATTAAAAGGCAAAAATTGGAAGGAGGAAAGAGTAGACAAGTAAATTTTGCCGTTTTTCTTCCACATTTTCCTTATTTAAATTTTTTTGCCTTATCTTGACTGTATCCTTTTTTCTTTCTTCTTCAAACCTATCCAGATTTTGAATGTTAAGCATCAGAATTTGCCTCATAAGTCTTAATTGGGTTTATTAACCACTAGCAATGCTAACATCTCTTCAAGTACTAGCAAGACTAACAAAGAAGACTGTAACACCCTACTACACAGAGTCTTATGTTTACGTCATAAAACAGAAGTGGTGAGGTATTACGACCTCTAAAGATAAAATTTAGTATATATAGTAGTATGAAAAATGTTTATAACTAAGAGCCTTTAAAGAAAAAGGGGTAAATAAAAACCGTTAAATCGAAAAGTACAACACTATGATCGGTAACGTAAACGAAACAGATAAAGTAAGCTGACACAGATATATGTACAATAGAGTGCCAAACTACAGATAATGAGGCTCGAGACTCGGTTCGTGAAGATAACCGGTCCGAACATAGAAGTATACATGTAGATATATATAGGAAAACCACCAAAAGAAAACCCAAAATACAGAGTTACAAAACTTGAGTCTCGAAAATAACCTCTAAGAGGAGTCAATACAATATATATAAACAATGGAGATAATAAGTATCTAAGTAAATACAAATAACCAAAATAAACTCTCAAGAGCTAAGGATCTTCGCTAAATCAGAAGTCGCCAGCATGCCTCAGCGAGGAGCCTCACGTCTTGCACTTTATAACCAAAAAATCTGCATAGGTGAGAACTAGAGGTTCTCAACATGGTAAGAGTGCCCAAATATCTAACATATAATGTCCTGGGAAAGCCAAAGGCAATCCTAGAACTCCCAGTTCATAATTAAAGCGTATAAGCATAACTAAACCATGAGAAACGAAAATAGGTAACTAACTAAGGATCTTTGATCTAACTAAAACTCCCCTTTCCAACTCCTCCGAACCTCCCAACCACCACCGGTAATAAGATCTTGCAAGCACAATTATATCGAGCAAGGAAATTCACAAATAAGAAGCAAATACAGTAGTTAAGAAAATAGCAAGTAATTATGCAGTCAATTAGGCATTCCAAACAATTCACATATAATGCATATGATGTATGCCTATCCTAGTGGCTGATGAGTCTCATCTGTCGGTTATAAAGCCAACCCGACAAGTCCTGGTAGCTAACCATTGGATTGTCCCTCTGTCGTGCATCCCAAACTCGAGTTATTCTCAATCATAATGATGGTTATCAGTAGCTAAGAGAAGGGGGAGTTGAATCTTAGCCCTCTTTTTGTGAATATTACTTTCTGCTTTAGAATTGCTCCAAGAGATATTTCTGCTTTTTGTCTCATAACTGGTCAAGAGACATTTTTTTTTGTCTCGTAACCGGTTAGGAGATATTTTTCAATTTTGTCTCCCACAAACAGAAACAGTAAAGGAGTGGAAGAGAAAGAGAGAATCACACCCAGAAGTATCCTAGTTCAGCTGCTCAGTGCAATGCAGCCTACATCCAGTCTCTATCACAACTGTGACGGAATTTTACTATAATCAAACTGATTACAGACACCAATTCTTTCCTAGGAACTACCCATTCCTATCCGGGACAAGTCCAGAATCTATCCCCAAAACTGAACTTGACTTGGTCACCTACCAAGCTTTCAACTGCTAAGTGCTAACCCAACTTACAAGGGGATCCCCTAAGGATCACGATAACAAAATAGAAATACATACAAAGAATTTCTGAGATAATAATGGCTCTTTCTTTAACTCTTTGCCTTTTTGCACTCATTGGCTTTTTCTTATGAAACCTCACATTTTGCCTTTTACCAATGAAACACAGACAGACTCACTGAGAAAAAGAAATATTCAATGAAAGCCATGAAGGATAAGAATAAACAGCTCCAAGAGCTATGGGAACCCGAACATGTGCTCTCACTCCTTGTCTCAAGCCTTGGCCATTCACCCTTATTATAGAAGGAAAAGCTTCCAAGGTTGAAATGGTTGAACCGAGCCAATTTTCTTCTTTTTCAATATCAAAACCAGTTCGGATAGAGAAAGAATAGAGGAAACCGAATGCTATAACCAACATGCAATTACCTCTGTGTCATCCCTTCTCACCAAGCTCCATCAATCCGGGCCTTCCATCTTGACTTGCTTCCCAAGAAGGATTCCTAGCCCTTGATGAGTCTCTGATGATGACAGCTCCTCCTGCTCTTATCTTCTACCTCATCCTCCATGTAGCTACAGTAGCTACCTTCTGTGGTGGTTGATCAAAAGTAGAGACAAGCCATGCTTCCAAGGGATCTTCTTCTCTGACCGAGTTGGATCTTCTTCCATTTTCGGGTATGGAGAGTTTGATACTTCCTCACCACTTCTTACCATAAGTGGCAAAGATCTCAGCCACACCCTACTGTGGATCTTCTTTTAGCCAACGCCATCATCACAATGGCCTTTTACTTGTTCATAGCTTCTGTTTCTTACACCTTTCTTTTGATAACTTGCATATCCTCCTTTCCTGATGATATGACTGAAAGCAAAGAAAAAGAAGAGAGAGAAGAGTGAAATGCTTTTACTAGTAGTAAAGAAGGTAATTAAAATGAATTAATTAACCACTTCTCTTTTTCCAATCCTAGTAACGTGTGAAACATTAAAGGCCATCAAATCAATTTGACCTTTCTCTTTCCTGTTTTCAAGGCATGCAATTAAGCCAAGTTAATTTAAATTTGAATTCATTCAGAGATGTGAGTGGTAACCGTGGAAACATGCATTCAATTTGATTAAAATTTGAATTCCACCAAAGTGAATTGGTAACCAAAACATGCTTCAACAAAATTGGGCCCCTTTGATTTTGTGATTAACGTATGGCATCCTTGGGCCACTTTGACTATCTTTGCCTTTTAGCCACATGAGGTGAATCAATTAATATTAGATTTTGAGAGACTTGGGCTCCTTTGGTTTTCTTTCTCTTGTAATATTCAGCCACTTGAAGAGAACTACTATTATTGGGCTAAGCATGTTTAGTAACCAAACTGGGCTTTCATTACTTGAGCCAAGAAACAATTTTATTTTTCACCTGCACACTAAACCAAATCCATCATACAACCAATTGAAAGCAATTAACAAATTAATAATTTAATATTTTAATAATGTTTGATCATCATTTAATTAAATATAAGTTTTCCAAACTCAACACATAATTATCAACATATATACACAACACCCACACCGGTGTTTATTCACGGGGGTGAGCTCATCCGGAACTTTCACAGTGTCCGGCCACACTTACAACATAGGGTCAGCATAGTATCGAGTCTCAACTTGGAGCACGTGGTGGCTAACCACTGCTTTCACCCAGGGAAACTTGTATCTCATATAGGTGGAAGTGCAACAATCACAATATCAATTAATCAGCATATATGCATTCATTCTCAGCCATAAATTAACATTTATCTTAGCCACCTGGCTTAAAATCATAATTCATAACCAGCCATAATCCATCATCACATACAGCCATTCGGCTCATATCATACACAACACTCCCACCATCCTCCTCAACAACTAATACAATCATCATTCGTCATAATTTCTCAATATTTCCCTTTTCTTCATCCACAAGTTACCCCCTTCCCTAGCTTCTTCTTAATTACTAAGCATTCTATATTGATTTAAGACTTAAAGGATGAAAATGGAGGCTTAGAAGTTGGAAATTTGGTTTTAAAAACACAGAAATCATAGTTGCTAAAAATGATGAGCGGATAATTTATACGCTTTTTGGCACTGTTTTTAGTATGTTTTGGTTAGTTTTTAGTATGTTTTTATTAGTTTTTATTTAAAATTCACTTTTCTGGGCTTCTGATGAGCGGATAATTTGTACACTTTTTGGCATTGATTTTAGTATGTTTTTAGTATAATCTAGTTAGTTTTTAGTATATTTTTATTAGTTTTTAGTTAAAATTCACTTTTCTGGACTTTACTATGAGTTTGTGTGTTTTTCTGTGATTTCAGGTATTTTCTGGCTGAAATTGAGGGACCTGAGCAAAAATCTGATTCAGAGACTAAAAAGGACTGCAGATGCTGTTGGATTCTTACCTCCCTGCACTCGAAGCGGATTTTCTGGAGCTACAGAAGCCCAATTGGCGCGCTCTTAACGGCGTTGGAAAGTAGACATTCTGGGCTTTCCAGCAATATATGATAGTCCATACTTTGCCCAAGATTTGATGGCCCAAACCGGCG
>NC_029780.3:21452054-21452260 GCF_000817695.3 Arachis duranensis | reverse complement strand
TTTGTTGAGAAAGGTTTAATGTTTGAATCATATCTTTTCTTGATAGCCAAGTCATTAATTTTCAAAATCAAATATTTTTTTTTAAAAAAATGTTTTTCAAATCATATCTTCTCAATCACATCTTCTTAAAACCAATCATATCTTCTTAACCACATCTTTTTCAAAATAACTTTCAATCAAATCTTTTTGATTTCTAATTTCAAATT
>NC_029780.3:21451562-21451747 GCF_000817695.3 Arachis duranensis | reverse complement strand
TTTGTTCTCTTCTCTTTCTTATGAGCAGGAGCAAGGACAAAAGCATTCTTGTTGAGGCTGATCCTGAACCTGAAAGGACCTTGAAGCAAAAGCTAAGAGAAGCCAAGGCACAACTCTCTGTAGAGGACCTAACAGAAATCTTCAAAGGAGAAGAACCCATGGCAGCCGAAAACAACAACAATGCC
>NC_029780.3:21446302-21451462 GCF_000817695.3 Arachis duranensis | reverse complement strand
TGTAAACATTACTCAATTTCGCGTACGCATGCGGACCAGGCAGAATCGACTGGTCGCGTACGAGAGTTTCGCGTATGCAAAATCCCTGTGTCACGCGTACGCATGGACATGCAATTTTGCCCACGCAAGGGATGAAGGCATATGCACGTAATGCAGCAGCACAAAAGCTGCTAAGTCCCATTTTTTCTAGTTTACGCACCAAACTTTGATTGAGCATAACTTCCTCATTTTAAATCATTTTTTCTCTGTTCTTCTAATGGCATAAACATCTCGGACCCAATTTTATTTCTAAACAAGTTTGATACAAATCGGCGATCTGGAGACACTACAACAAACAAGGCTTTTCGCAACGGTCAAAAACCGTTGCCGTAGATTGAAAAACCGTTCCCAAAACTTTAGGGAACGCTTTGCCAGCGGTTTTTGACCTGTGGTATATGCGGCCGTTACCAATGGTCAAAGGCAACGGTTTTTTATCTAAGGCAACGGTAACAGAAAAACCATTGCCACAGTTAGTGCCTAAGACAACGGTTTTGACGAAAAATTTTAAACAACGGTTTTGATCCGTTACTCAATAAGCAACGGTTTCGAACCGTTCCTATTAACATGACAACGGTTTAAAACCGTAACTGGATAGGCAACGGTTTTAAACTGTTGTCGTTTTATTATTCACATAGCCAACGGTTTTAAACCGTTACCATTGGTGCCAGGTTTCGGCAACGGTTTTTGAACCGTTGCCAGTTTATAGCCATCTATGACAACGGTTTTAAAGCGTTACAGTTGATGTCGTTTTTGGCAACGGTTTTAATACCATTGCTATTTTATAGTGATCTAAAACAACAGTTTTAAAACGTTACCTTTAGAGCGCGTTTTGGCAACGGTTTTATTATGTAGTCATCTTTGACAACGGTTTTATAACTATTGACAACGATTTTTTTGTGATATATAATTTTTTATTTATAATAGTTTTCTCGTGAATTAAATTCATTTCAGTTTTTTTTTAATTGTTTAGTATCAATAAATATTCTAAACTATTTGAATTAAGTCACTAAAGAAAAATAATTGAATATTTCCCATCAAATTTAACTTATAAAAATTGTTGTAAGATCCACAATATCATCTAAGTTTGCAAAAAATATAATAACAAAAGAGAGGGTTGAAATAGCTAAGTAGCAAATAGTCATCATGTCCACAAGTTCATGACTTTTACCCTATAACATTTGCTTTTAAAAAGTTGACCTTAATCAAGTTCGATTTCCCCTTCAACATAGTTTTCCTGTAAACATAAAAAAAAATCAAATATAAAACTACACATCTTTAAGATATGATAATATATAGAAACTTTAACAACAAATAATACCTCTTCATGCGCATCATTATTGTTCGGATTCCCTAAAGTGCTTCCTAATTGAGCAGCTAACATGTCAAGGTCCACTCCTGAGCTTTTTTGTTGCAGCATCATCTTAACAAGCGATTTTAGTTCATCTACTTCTTTTTGCATCACATCAACCTTATTCTCTAATGTTGCTTTCTCAGTTGCATGTTGCTGCTTAAGGGTGGCAATTTCCTCATTTTTCTTCAACAAAGTTGGTGTGGTTACTCTTCCGTGACATCGCACTCTCCCTGCCTTCTCTTTCCCAAATAACCACAAGTGATGGACAAATTGCCAAGACACAAGAAATCCATAACCTATTTTAACCAAATTAACTCCTAATTAAAACTTACAATAACATCCAGAGTGTCTTCATCCAATGATTTTCCCTTTGTGCTTTGGCGAGTCTCAACAAACATTTCTGCTTGAGTAGGTGGTTCATTATTTTCCTTAGAAGCAGCCTATAAGTCCAATTCAAATAGCATTTATACAGAGTTAAAAGGCACACCACACATACACAAACAAATTCAACAAGGAATTAAAAATTGTACCAATCTTGCACGTATTCTTGCAAAATTTATTGGTCCATTTCGATGCCTAAATTTCTGTTGTGCCCTATTTTTCTTATTCTGCACAGACATTTTCTACATAACAAGAGACAAGTATTATCAACAAATCATCAAAATTCACTCATATGTGTATATAATATAATTGCATAAACAATTACACTAAGTTTCACATGTCTTACCTTAACTTTTTCAGTTCTCCAATAAGCAATTAACTTGCGAAAATGACTCTCAGGTATACTCTTAGGACGATTTTTCAGCATCTCATTAACACATTTGTATGGCAGAAAATGAGTTTGCTTTATTGTAGTCTTATACCTTCTCCAGTTGTCATTGATATGAGCAAGGACCATCCTCTTTCCTTCAGTTGGAATAATGAATTTAGCCTATAAAACACAATTATTATTTGCTAGTAAGAATAAAATACATGTGTACATTTCCAAATACTTTCTAAAAGAAACAAGACTAAAGTTCTCACTTGAACATATTCCCAAATGGCTTCTTTATCTTTAATCCCCTTCCAATTTGTGTAAATTAATGGACAAAAATCTGAATTCCTTGCCACTGTGCCCAAAAATTTGCTCAAGTTGTTTACAGCTTCATCAGTAGGACCAATTGCCTCTCCTTCACTATCTAGAGTAATTTGTTCTCTATCTTCCAACTGTCTTGCATGAATCTTCAAGCATTGTGTAGGTCCTCGTGTTTTCTTCACTGTTGTCTCTATACAAAGATACTAATTATATATGACATTTCTGAATTTAAACAAACAGCAAAATCAACCTATATGAACTCACTAAAATCAAATCAGCACTAATCAAGATCAATTTATATGAATTAAATGGCAGCAAGCGAAAATGGCAATCAGCAGCGATATCAAAATTAGCATAACAAGCCATTGACAAGGATAAAACAGCACGCACTATACAATTTGAGAAGAGAACATTCCAGGCATCAGCAGCAACAAAAGAGTTCAACCTAAATCCACTACAAATCAGATATAATTTCCTAGTTGCTAACCACCTATAATCCACTAAGCATGCATAGCTAAATCGACTAATTTAACAAAAACTGAACAAACTAATTAAACTAAGAAACTATAAACATGGAAAAAAATTGAGAAATTTCGACAGTACTCTGGCAGTAAATAGGACGTTTCTGAATTTAAACAAACAGCAAAATCAACCCATATGAACTCACTAAAATCAAATCAGCACTAATCAAGATCAATTTATATGAATTGAGTGGCAGCAAGCGAAAATGGCAACCAACAGCGATATAAAAATTAGCAAAATTAGCCATTAACAAGGATAAAACAGCACGCACTATACAATTTGAGAAGAGAACATTCCAGGCATCAGCAGCAACAAAAGAGTTCAACCTAAATCCACTACGAATCAGATATAATTTCCTAGTTGCTAACCACCTATAATCCACTAAGCATGCATAGCTAAATCGACTAATTTAACAAAAACTGAACAAACTAATTAAACTAAGAAACTATAAACATGGAAAAAAATTGAGAAATTTCGACAGTACTCTGGCAGTAAATAGGACGTTTCTGAATTTAAACAAACAGCAAAATCAACCCATATGAAATCACTAAAATCAAATCAGCACTAATCAAGATCAATTTATATGAATTAAGTGGCAGCAAGCGAAAATGGCAACCAACAGCGATATAATAACAAGACATGCATCAGGCACCATAATCAATTATTAAGAAAAGTAGATAAAAGGGGCACCCAAATAAATAAGACAGTAAAAAATAATATTAATAATAATGATGAAAGAAATAGAAAATAACAAATAGAAAATGCTAGCTGTAAAGAATGGTGCAAAGCAAAGAGCGAAGGATTAGAAGAATGAAATAGAAAATAACAAATAGAAAATGCTAGCTGTAAACAAGTAGCCGTTTGAACTTTGAAGAATGAAAGCAACATATGTGGGACTGTGTTTAAGTCTATCTGTCTAACAATGACATCCTCCAAACCCCCATAATAATTATTATTTTGGATATAATCGGAATTAACATTTCATGAGAATTTCAGTTGTTTTTGTTGTTAATAAAAACCTTGCTTAAGGTTTGATTTTTGTGCATTATGATGAGTCAGCGTCCAGCAGTCACCTACCTGTCAATCCTGATGGATTGGAACTTCATTATTTGTTAACAACAAATTAAAGAAAAATGTATTAGCTCAAATAAAATGATGCTGTTTTTGGTTTTCTACTAAAGCTTAGCTTGCAATATGCTACATGCTTATAAAATTGACTGATCCATTGGTATGCTTAAGAAAAGAAGAGCAGAAATCGGAGAAGCAGCAAGCCAGATTGCCATTAAAACCAGTATTACATACATATGTTCAAAGGGGTCATCGATTGGAATTTGGTCATTGTAACCGCGAATCAAGAATGGGGAGCATCTATAAGCATCACATTTTCCATCAAATATTTAAAATAATAAATATTTATCCTGGTTAATTGAGGTATGTAGGAAGAAGAGTAGAATTTATGCTGATCTCTAAGTCAAATAGTTGGAATAAGCATGAAATTCCTCTGTTATCCCAGATGAAACCAACCAATATGAAAAGCAGTCCACAACTCACTCAAATAATAACATTATACAATAAGGCTAAAATAAACAAAGCAGATACAAGCAGTCCACAACACACTACTCGCAGATAATAAAATTCAAACCACAAGTACCCAGTCCAAATTCAAACCAAATTCAAACCAGAACAAAAGCTCAGTCAACATTCAACCCTCATCTTGCTCATGTTCACAAATATCACCACTTTCCACAGCTAACAAAAATACCCAACAACCAATCAAGCCCTAACTAAGAAACAGAAAATCAGAGAAGGAGACTTACCACAAATGGCCAATGCAGCAAACCAGCAGCAGCGAAGCAACAGTAGCAAACCAGCAGCAGCCAAACAAAACACTGAAGCAGAAGCAGCAAGGTAGAAGCAGCGAACCAGAAGTAGAACAAGGGAGATCCAGGACGCCGTGGAGAAGCAGTGAAGCCTCGGAGAGGGGAGAAGCACTGACGCCGCAGAGAGGAGAGACTCAGCGACGCCGGGAAGAAGGAGGCAGCGACGATTCGGGAAGAACGCAGCACAGCGACGATTTGGGAAGAACGCAGCACAGCGACGATGATGGTGCGAGGATGGTGAGTTGCGATTTGGGGCTTCCTGGTGACTTGCGATGCGTCTCTGATTCTGATGG
>NC_029780.3:21438092-21446257 GCF_000817695.3 Arachis duranensis | reverse complement strand
ATTTTATTTTTTTAAATAATATTTGTTAATTATTTATAACAATAGATTTTGAGTATTTTATAAATTCAATATTTATAGAAAAAATAATTTCAATTTATATAATTATCTGAAATTAATTTTATTAGTATTGTTTAATTTGTATAATTATTTAAATAATATTAGAAAATGGTTATTTCATAAATAATTGTTGTAATGGTTGTAAAACCGTTCTTTAAAATAGTCAAAGAGAACGGTTTTATTTTGTTACTATAGCATAATGAAAAAATGAACTTCAACAGCAACACTGTAAAAACCGTTGTCTAAGACAATCTAATGGAACGGTTTTAAAGTGTAGCATTTCGGCAACGGTTTTAATGCGTTTCTTTTGTGCAATTCTTTAAACAACAATAAAAAACCGTTGCTTAAAGCCAACTCATGGTAACGGTTATAAAACCGTTCTTTAAAATAGTCAAATAGAACGGTTTTACTGTGTTGCTAGAAATTGATGAAAAATGAAATTCACCAGTAACACTTTAAAAAACCGTTGTCTAAACCTATCTAAGAGAACGGTTTTAAGGCGTTGCAAAATTTGGCGTTGCTAAAGGCCATATTTGTTGTAGTGAGATCAAGCTATGCTTCGCCAAAGTTGGGCCAAAAACCACTATTTTCCCATGATTTGGAAACCTCCAATTTTCAAAACACAAAACTTCCAAACCCTTTTTAAAACAACCAAAACTCAGCCATTCACATCAAGCATATTCCAACTTCCCACTCAATCCACAATCCACTAAATTCTTCCACTTTTAACCAAACCTCAATTCAATAAATTCAATTCATAATCAACATTTCACATCTCAATTCCCAAATAAATGTTCAATTTCATCAATCATTATATATACATATCAATATCACATACAATTTCATGCTCATCAATAAGAGCCTCAACCTTACCAACAATTAGGCATATTAATCCATATCACTTACAACTTTACATGCTTTATCAACAATTAGCACCCCTCACAACCATTCAACCATTATTTATATATTTAACTCAATCCATATCATCCAACGACCATATCAACATTTCAAAATCTTATCCTAGGGTTACTAGCCTACGTTTTCACATTACATTACATTTTAGATACAGAAAACCGAAACCATACCTTGGCCGATTCCCCGCTTAACCTGGAACACTTCCAATTTCACCTTTTCACAAGCTCTCAAGGCTTTGACACTTCCAAGAACAGATTTTCAATACAAAAGCCCATTCCAAGCTTTCTAAGACCTCAATTAAGCTCCAACATACACATACACACTACCTAAACCATAATTATCACATCCACACATAACAACTCAATATCCAAATGCCTTAATTCAAAACTTCACTAGGGTTGAAATCTCTTACCTTATCCAAGGATCAAAGAGACAAGATTAAGCCTTCTCTTCAAGTTAATTGGATCCTATAACATAAAAGAGCTCACAATCTCAGCATTTTCACTCAAGATTTTCGAAATCAAGGCTGGGAAGACAAGAAAGAAAACGTAGCTTACCTCTTGCACAACCTTATGAGCTTTGTAGAGCTCGACGCTGTGGTCGCGTGGCCACAAACGGTACGGCGATCGGAGCTCGAAGTGAAGAGTTATGTCACTTTGAATCACAAGTGAGGGTTTGTGACTTTTGGGAATTGTTCTTCCCCCTTGCTGCATTTGCAGTGTGTTTTGCCTATGTGGGGGAGAAGAGAGTGTTGAGCTCTCTTGTTTAATGAAGCTTGGCTGGGCCTTGGGCCCAATATGGGTCCGGTTGGCCCGGTTTGGCCCGTTCGCTCGAATCTTCGGCCAAATTCTTTAAAATTAGAGTTGAAATTCTCGTTTTAATTTTCTCTATCATATTAAACCATAAAAATCATATTTTTAAAATAAATTTTAATTTGTGGGTTAATTACTCATTAATTAACTGGATTTTACAAATACAAAAAGGTTTGTGTTGGTCATTAATTTCATATATTAATAAAAGATCCTTTTGTTATAATTTTAGTATTTTACTGCTGAATCATTTTATATTCAACTATCTATGTATGTATATGATAGGTTTATGTTCGTGAAACACCAAAAACAGCACATGTACCATTTATATCAACAGCAGAAATACTTAAAAGATTTCAGTCCAGTACCAGAGACTTGTCATTGCCCAGTGCTCTTTCTAATGTAAGATATGGATCTATTCTTTTCTCTCATTTTTTATCATATGGTGCATGTTAAAATACATTTTTGACTAATTAGTCGGGGAAATGTTGCTTCCAAGACCAGACAAAACAAAAACTAACATTGACCCGACCAAAAGAACCTGAATTTGAGACAACTCAAAGGGTTTGCCCAACTAGATTGAAGAGTAGTGTTGAACTTGAGGAAGAATTGATGGAAAAAATGCCAAATTTTAAGGCTCGTCCACTGAATAAGAAGGTACTTTTTCATTCTTCTCTGGGGGACTGTACGTGAATATTATCTTTTATGCCTTGATTTATAAAATTTATTTATTTACTTTTTTTTATCCATTATAGATTTTGCAAACTTCAAGTTTTCCTCCAATACCAAGAAGTACACCCTATTCTCCAGGGTTTAAGGTAAACCACATCAAAATATGTTTATCAGAAATGCTTAATGTGATGTATTAGTACTAACAATTATTTATTTATTATTTTCTTTAGGAGTTTCATTTGGAAACAATGGCCAGGGCCCATCAGAATGTAGATTCAGCATCAGTAGCTTCAACAGAGCTATCTCATAAGGTAATTTAGAGCAACAGGAATTATATTATCCATTATGGATATGTTGGCTTATTCACTTCGATTCATTAGGTCATGTCTTTTCCTTTTTTGACACAGGATAATTCATGGAAGCCTCATTAGTACAAGCTCGGGGTGATTCAATGACATTTCTTAATTCTCTTCCTGGAAATTCATTTTTGTTTATGTTTGTAAATTTTATGTACACTATCGTTGCGTGTATAGAGATGACATGGCTAATTTGGTTTTCATTTTATTAATGTAATACTAATTTTTATTAATTTTTTAAATGACATTCACAAATTTTCGTCAATGTTTTTTATTGTTTTTGGAGTGTATTAGAATGCATGTAAAAGTAAATACCAATTTTTTTAAATTTAATAAGGATATAGCCACGTTTTAAAAGCGTGGCCATAGGTTCACATTTAGGCACGTTTAAGAAAGCGTGGCTGTATGTCCCCTATCGACATACTTTCAAAGCGTAACCAGAGCCAAACCAATGGGCACATTTCTAAAACGTGACTGTATGTACACTATGGCCACGCTTTTAAGCGTGAAAAGAGATATAAGCGTGAAAAAAAGAAAGCGTGCTGATAGATCCACAAAGCGTGGTGATAGAGCAACTGGCACGCTTGCGGATGTGACCCTTTCAAAAGCGTATCGATAACTCAAAAAGCGTGGCGAAAAGCTATCGGCACGCTTTTAGTACTTTTTGGCATGCTTTAAAAGCGTGGCAGAAATCTTATTTTCTTGTAGTGAGTGATTTGGGGGCCTGGCTTAGAGTGGATCATGTTGGGACTCTAGTTGAGAATATGGTAGATGAAAATGGTAACAATTCAAATGATATCGTTAAATTTGGTTTAACGAGTTGATTTTGAATATACAAAAAAATAAATAATAATAATATTTTATGATAATAATATAATAATTGGATTTAAATTTTATTAGTACAGAATAATATCAATACTCTTCCATAAACTTAGTTGTGCTAATGTATTATTATAGATATTTTATAGCTGAGATAATCATATTACTAATTGTTGGCAAAAAATAATTGAATTCGAAGGAGGAGGTTATTCGAGTAATTAAGTGAGCTTTAGGAGAGAAGTTGGCATCGAAGGAGACACGTGTTTGGGGATATTAAGTAAGAGTCCGATTGACTTATCAAATCGAGGAGGTATTCGACAAAGAAGATCAAAGACTGAAATCGAAAGTCATTCTGGAACCGTCACATGATCAGGCAAAAGAGCGGGAACGGTTATTCACATTTTTGCACATGTGGGAGTTTCATTTCAAATTATTCAGTTAAGGAAATGGCTATAAATACTAGAAGGCTTGATTTTTGCTTCAGAAATTACTCACGCACACTCATATCCCCAGCGACTTACTGAGTCTGCTTTAAGTCAATTTTCTGTACGGTTCCTTCCACTTGTTTTACTTTCCATTTACATTTTCTGCAAACTTTAATTTTCTCACAAATTTATCTTTCAAGCAACATTTGATTTCCTTTTATATTTCCGTATTGTTATATTCGAATTCAAAGTCCTTCGATATAATCGAAGGCATTTTATTACTTTAAAAATTCAAGGCAAACCCTTTCGATTCTTGTCGTTTTTATTTTCAAAACCTTTTATTTATTTATTTCCTCTTCCGTCTTTTCCTTTAATCCCTTCTAATTTGAGGGTCTTTGATGCACTTTTAGAAAATTGGTATTCGCAAAAGAAGAGTTGGTTTCGCTCCCAAACCATTAGAATCAAACCACCATCGATTTGCTAAAAATCGACAAAATGCTAATATATATACTAGTAGTTCATATATTTACTCTAGTAGAATAAATAGTTGTGATATAATATATCTAACTTTAATAATGATCTCTCTAATGATATTTTATTATTAAAAATTGATGAATAACTCTTATATCTCCTAAGACATATAGAAATCAGCCATCTTCACCATCTTCCACAAAATTTCAAAAAGAAAAAAGAGAAAAAACAAATTTTTACTTCCATGTCCTCTTAACTTTTAAGTTTGGCCACCTTTCTTCTTAAAATTCCAATCAAAGATTTAAACCGCTTAAAGTGTTCTTCTTTTTCTCCTCCTCTTCATTTTCATACCAGATTTTATAAGGTAAGATAAAGTATTATGGTTGTTCATCTCCTTGAAAGTTTTAGCCATGGCTAACCATGGAGGAAACTTGATGTTTTTTATGTTATTGCTTAGAAACTCTTATCTAAAAGTCTTGAGAAGCAAGAAATCATCAATTTCAGTTTGAGAAAAGTGATAAAAACCCTTATTTATTTGATGGTGAAGGTTCAGCCTTCATGTAATTTATTGAATTAAAAGTTAATTTTGATTGGAAACTAGGTAAGAAAATGATGTAGGAAATCCTAAAGAGAACTAATTTTAAGCCTTCAAAAGAAGTAAGGGTTTGGTTGAATTAATTATGTGAAAAATGTCTATTTGATGTGTGTTTGTGGAATTAATGTTTGACGATTGAAATTGAGCGATTAAATAGTTGTTTAGTAATGTTATTATGTTGTTTATAAGCTTAGAAACTAATTATTTTTAGAAGTTTCATGGCTGGTGGTTTGTGGAGCTTCTAAAGAGTTTGATTTTAAGATTGTTTAATGTATTTTTGATGTGATATTGAGGGCTGAATTTTGGAGACAAAAGATGATAAAAAGTTTTTACTATAATACTCTCATCATTAGAATGTTATGCTTTCGGTTGCGTCATTTTGATAACGAGGATATTACGACAACTTCTATAATAATAATAATAATAATAATAATAATAATAATAATAATAATAATAATAATAAGTAGGAGCCTTTACATGAAAATTTTATTGATTTTTTTTAAATTGGAAATATTTTTCTTTTATGCGTACATACCTACATACAAATTATCACGATACTATTATATTTACAAGAATAATTATACAAACATATATACAAAGTCATATCATAAAATTACTACTCCTATAATTCTTTAACAAATGTAAATAATAATAACAAAGACAAGGAAAAATATCTAAGAAAATAAAACAATTAAAGTACAACTGAGTGCGTAGTAAAATCTTCATAGGCTTTTCGTTCATTTCCTGAAAAACATAGGGCTGTAAGGGGGTGAGAACCTAACCACACGGTCTTACCAAAGGGGTTCCAGAATTGTCATAAAAGGATATATAAAAGGGAATTTATTTTACAACAGCAATCATTTCTCGTCTTATGGATCTTTTCACCAAACTATCCTTTCCTTAAATCTCGATCATTGGGCATATTACTCACTTATTCTAAATCATGTGATTTTCTATCCAAAAGCAAAAACATAGAAACTCTGATTTATATCAAATTTAAGCTGTAACCCTCATCAATCTCATTTTTAAAATTCTGTCTTCATACAACTTGTAACACCCTACCATACAGAGTCTTATGCTTAAGTCATAATTCAGAGATGGCAAGGTATTACGACCTCTAAAATAAAAATTTAGTACGTATAGTAGTGTGAAAATAATTATAACTAGGAGTCTTTGAAGAAAAAGGGATAAAAACAAAATCGTAACTCGAAAGCGCAACACTCCGATCAAAAACGTAACGAACGAAGGATAAACTAACGTGAGATTATATATATACAAAGGAGTGTCAAAAACAGGAATATCTGAACTCAAAATCCGGCTGCGAAGATAACCGGTCCGAGCATAGCAATATATATACATGTAAATAAAATAGGAACTCCAAAGGAACATAAATAAAAAACCTATTCTCCAAAATCCCCTCTAAGAGGAGTCATCACAGTTTGTATTATTTAGTAGAGATAAAAGTATCTAAGAAAAACATATAAATCAAAATAGAGTCCCGAGAACAAGGATCTTCACTAATCCAGAAGTCTCCAGTATGCTTCAGCGAGAAGCCTCACGTCCTGCATATGAAAACCACAAATTCCGCATGGATGAGAACCAGAGGTTCTCAGTATGGTAACAGTGCCCACATATCTAACATGTAATGCCCTGGGAAAGCCAAAGGCAATCCTAGCACTTTCACCAGATAAATCAAAGCTTATAAACAGACTAAACTATAAATGGCAACTGGCTAAAGATTCTTTAGTCTATCTATTACTTCTCTTTCCAATTCTTTTAGACTTCCCAACCACCAGTAGGAGCATAAAATGGCAAACACATTTATATCAAACAAGAGATATACAAATAGGAACAGATAAGGCATTTAGACAATTAGCAAGTAATATGCAGTCAAATAGGCAATCTCAAACAATTTACATAGTATTCATATGATGAATGCCTGTCCCAAGTGGCTGATGATATCATCTGTCGGTTATATAGCCAACCCGACAAGTCCTGGTAGCTAACCATTAGACTGTCCCTCTGTCGTGCATCCCCAACTCGAGTTATACTCAACATAATTGTGATCATAATCATGATCCATATCCAACACCCTCACTGGTGTATATTCACGGGGGCGAGCTCATCTGGAACTTTCACAGTGTCCGGTCACACTTACGACATAGGATCAGCAAAGTATCGAGTCTCCACCTGGAGCACGTGGTGGCTAGCCACTGCTTTCACCCACGGAAACTCGTATCTCAGTTAGTGGAAGTGCAACATTCACATTTCATTCATTAGCATATATGCATTTATACTCGGCCACAATCAATAATGGCTCCGCCGTAACTCGGCAATAACTCAGCCATCCGGTTCATAGTTCAATCCAGAACCAGCCAATTTATTAATAAACATAGCCCTTCGGCTCATGGCATACACAACACTTCCACTGCCATCCTCCGTATCTCATATAATCATCTTTGATCATCATTGATCATAACTTTTTCCCTTGCTTCATTCGCAAGTTACCACATCCCTTAGCTCCTTTCTCATTGTTAGGCATATCATAATGATTTAATACATAAGGGGTGAGATCGGAGGCTTAGAAGTATGAAATTTGGCTTTTAAAACTCAAAGATCAACTTTGGCATGAAAACGGGGCCACGCGTACGCGTCCTTGGTGCACGAAATTGCAATCACACTTTTGCAATCCCGCACAACTAACCAGCAAGTGCACTGGGTCGTCCAAGTAATACCTTACGTGAGTAAGGGTCGATCCCACGAGATTGTTGGCTTGAAGCAAGCTATGGTTATCTTGTAACTCTTAGTCAGGATATCAATAATTATCAGGGTTGATTGTAAAAAGCAAAAGAACATGAAATAAGTACTTGTTTTGCAGTAATGGGGAACAGGTTGAGGTTTTGGAGATGCTCTATCTTCTGAACCTCTGCTTTCCTACTGTCTTCTTCTTCAAGCATGCAAGGCTCCTTCCATGGCAAGCTGTATGTAGGGTTTCACCGTTGTCAATGGCTACCTCCCATCCTCTCAGTGAAAATGTTCAACGCAC
>NC_029780.3:21437161-21437997 GCF_000817695.3 Arachis duranensis | reverse complement strand
TTAAAGAATCCAAGAGATATCTACTTAATCTAAGGTAGAATGGAGGTGGTTGTCAGGCACACGTTCATAGGTGAGAATGATGATGAGTGTCACAGGTCATCACATTCGTCATGTTTAGGAACAAGTGATATCTTAGAATGGAAACAAGCATGATTGAATGAAAAACAGTAGTAATTGCATTAATCCATCAAGACACAGCAGAGCTCCTCACCCCAAACCATGGGGTTTAGAGACTCATGCCGTAGAAGATACAATGAGAAACGTGTAAAGTGTCATGCGGTGTAGATACAATGTCAAAAGATCCTATTAATAGTGAACTAGTAACCTAGGGTATACATAAAATGAGTAAATGACGTAAAAATCCACTTCTGGGTCCACTTAGTGTGTGCTTGGGCTGAGCATTGAAGCTTTCATGTGTAGAGACTTTTTCTGGAGTTAAACGCCAGCTTTTATGCCAATTTGGGCGTTTAACTCCAATTTTTATGCCAGTTCCAGCGTTAAACGCTGGGAATTCTGAAGCTGATTTGCAACGCCAGTTTGGGCCATCAAATCTCGGGCAAAGTATGGACTATTATACATTTCTGGAAAGCCCAGGATGTCTACTTTCCAACGCCGTTAAGAGCGCGCCAATTGGGCTTCTGTAGTTCCAGAAAATCTATTTCGAGTGCAGGGAGGTCAGAATCCAACAGCATCTGCAGTCCTTTTCAGCCTCTGAATCAGATTTTTGCTTAGGACCCTCAATTTCAGCCAGAAAATACCTAAAATCACAGAAAAACACACAAGCTCATAGTAAAGTCCAGAAAAGTGAATTTTAACTAAAAACTAATAAAAATATA
>NC_029780.3:21433063-21436986 GCF_000817695.3 Arachis duranensis | reverse complement strand
ACTCAGAACTCAGATAGTGTTATTGATTCTCCTAGTATAATGGTTCTTGAACAAAGCTACTTATTGAGTCTTGGCTGTGGCCCAAAGCACTCTGTCTTCCAATATTACCACCGGATACATACATGCCACAGACGCATAATTGGGTGAACCTTTTCAGATTGTGACTCAGCTTTGCTAGAGTCCCCAATTAGAGGTGTCCAGGGTTCTTAAGCACACTCTTTTTGCCTTGGATCACAACTTTATTTCTTTCTTTTCTTTTTCTCTTTCTTTTCTTTTCGTTTTTTTTTTGTATTCACTGCTTTTTCTTGCTTCAAGAATCAATTTGATGATTTTTCAGATCCTCAATAACAGTTCTCCTTTCCCATCATTCTTTCAAGAGCCAACAATTTTAACATTCTCAAAACAACAAATTCAAAAGACATATGCACTGTTCAAGCATTCATTCGGAAAAACAAAAATCATTGTCACCACATCAAACTAATTCAACTAGTTTCAAGGATAAATTTCGAAATCCTGTACTTCTTGTTCTTTTGTGATAAAAACAGTTTTCATTTAAGAAAGGTGATGGATTCATAGGACATTCATAACTTTAAGGCATAGACACTAAGACACTAATGATCACAAGACACAAACATAGCTAAACACAGGCATAATTTTTCGAAAAACAGAAAAATAAAGAACAAGGAAATTAAAGAACGGGTCCACCTTAGTGATGGCGGCTTTAATTCAGGGAGGAACTCCTGCGCCCTCTTTTTGATAGAGTTGTCTTGCATTTGTCCTTCCATTGACTTCTTGGTGATTGGATGTTCAATGGGTATGAATTCATCTACTCCCATCTTCACCTCAGCCTCTTTACAGAGCAAGGAGATCAAGCTTGGGTAAGCCAGTTTGGCTTCAGTGGAATTCTTATTTGCAATTGTGTAGATCTCACAAGCAATCACATGATGAACCTCCACTTCTTTTCCAAGCATAATGCAATGAATCATCACTGCTCACTTGATAGTGACCTCAGAACGGTTGCTAGTGGGCAATATGGAACGCCCAATGAAGTCTAGCCAACCTCTTGTAATTGGTTTGAGATCTTCCCTCTTGAGTTGGTTTGGGACACCTTTTGAATTGGTTATCCACTTAGTTCCAGGGAGGCAAATGTCCTCTAGAACTTGATCCAACCCCTTATATGCTCTCACCAATCTCCTATTAAAGGATTTAGGATCATCTTGCAGTTGAGGCAATTTGAAGACCTCTCTTATTTTGTCCAGATGGAAGTAAATAATTCTCCCTCTGACCATGGTTCTGTAGGAAAGAGCCTACAACTTCTTTAAACAAGTGATAATATGAGGGAGATTTGAGAAGATATGGAAAAAATTTGAGGAGATAATTGAGTTTTTGAAAGAGCCTAGGAAAGGATTTGAAATAGATTTGAAGAAGATTTTAATTTTTGACATTGGAAGGTGAATGATGAAAGTTTGTAATGTGTTTATGCAGAAAAATATGGATCAAAACAAGAAAGTTTGAAAAAATTTGAAGTGGGAAACAAAATCTCCTCCCCCTGCCTTTCTGGCGTTAAACGCCCAGAATGGTATCCATTCTGGCGTTTAAAGCCCATTTGTTGGCCAATTTGGGCGTTTAACGCCCAGCCAGGTACCCTGGCTGGCGTTAAACGCCAGAAATCCCTTTATCACTGGGCGTTTTGTTAAACGCCCAGGATGCTGCACACCTGGCGTTAAACACCCAGAATGGTGCCCATTCTGGCGTTTAACGCCTAAAATGGCACCTTTACTGGCGTTAAACGCCCAGAATGGTGCCCATTCTGGCGTTTAACGCCCAAAGTACCCTTTAAAGGCATTTTTTCGCCAGCAAGCTCTTTTTCTCTGCTTTTTTGCACTGAATCCTTCTGTAACTCTGTGAATTCCTTCAATTTTGATAATTGCCCTTGTAGAAACGAAACATATAACCTGCTAATGACTGGGTTGCCTCCCAGCAAGCGCTTCTTTATTGTCTTTAGCTGGACCTTCACTGAGGATCACTCAAGTCTCAGTTTTGAGCATTCTCGCTCAAAATTGCTTTCAAGATAATACTTGATCCTCTGTCCATTAACAATGAACTTCTAGCTCATTTAGCTGGAGTAATCTCTTTTCACCAGCTAACTTAGCATTCAGGTTTAGGAATCTGGTTGCCCAGTAGGCTTTATGTTCCAGTTCCACGGGCAGATGACAGGCCTTGCCATACACAAGTTGGTATGGTGAGGTTCCTATTGGAGTCTTGAATGCTGTTCTGTGCCCACAGAGCATCATCCAAGCTCTTTGCCCAATCCTTTCTTCGGGCTATTACAGTCCGTTCTAGGATTCTTTTTAGCTCTCTGTTAGAGACTTCAGCTTGCCCATTTATCTGTGGATGATACGGGGTTGCCACCTTGTGGCTAATTCCATATCGGACCATAGCAAAGTAAAGCTGTTTATTGCAAAAATGAGTACCCCCGTCACTGATTATGACTCTGGGAACACCAAATCTGCTGAAGATGTGTTTCTGGAGGAATTTTAGCACTGTCTTAGTATCATTAGTGGGTGTAGCAATTTCTTCTACCCATTTAGATACATAGTCCACTGCCACCAGAATGTAAGTGTTTGAGTATGATGGTGGGAATGGACCCATAAAGTCAATTCCCCATACATCAAACAACTCAATCTTTAAGATCCCTTGTTGAGGCATGGCGTATCCGTGAGGCAAGTTACCAGCTCTTTGGCAGCTGTCACAGTTACGCACAAACTCTCGGGCATCTCTATAGAGAGTAGGCCAGTAGAAGCCACATTGGAGGACTTTAGTGGTTGTTCGCTTACTTCCAAAATGTCCCCTATACTGTGATCCATGGCAGTGCCATAGGATCCTTTGTGCTTCTTCTCTGGGTACACATCTACGGATCATTCCGTCTGCACATCTCTTAAAGAGATATGGCTCATCCCATAGGTAGTACTTGGCATCTGAAATTAATTTCTTTCTTTGCACTCTGCTGTACTCCCGTGGTATGAACCTCACAGCTTTATAATTTGCAATATCTGCAAACCATGGAGTTTCCTGGATGGCAAATAGTTGCTCATCTGGGAAAGTGTCAGAGATCTCAGTAGAAGGGTGGGATGCCCCAGCTACTGGTTCTATTCGGGACAGATGATCAGCTACTTGGTTCTCTGTCCCTTTTCTGTCTCTTATTTCTATATCAAACTCTTGCAGAAGCAACACCTATCTTATAAGCCTGGGTTTTGAATCATGCTTTGTGAGTAAGTACTTAAGAGCAGCATGGTCAGTGTACAGAATCACCTTTGATCCCACTAGATAGGATCTAAACTTTTCAATGGCATAGGCCACTGCAAGTAACTCTTTTTCTGTGGTTGTGTAATTCTTCTGTGCATCATTTAGAACACGGCTGGCATAATAAATGACGTGCAGAAGCTTGTTATGCCTCTGTCCCAATACTGCACCAATGGCATGGTCACTGGCATCACACATTAATTCGAATGGCAATGTCCAGTCTGGTGCAGAGATGACTGGTGCTGTGACCAGCTTGGCTTTTAGGGTCTCAAATGCCTGCAGACACTGTGTGTTAAACACAAATGGGGTGTCAGCAGCTAGCAGGTTGCTCAAAGGTTTTGCAATTTTCAAAAAATCTTGTATAAACCTTCTGTAGAATCCTGCATTCCCCAGAAAGCTTCTGATTGCCTTAACATTGGCAGGTGGTGGTAATTTTTCAATTACCTCAACCTTTGCCTTATCCACCTCTATTCCCCTTGTGGTGGACGAAAATGTGATCACTATTCTTTGAGTTGCACTCATTGTAAAATTATGGAATTTGAAATTGGCACGAGTGGACACAACTCCGTTCAACTAACCAGCAAGTGTACTGGGTCGTCCAAGTAATAAACCTTACGCGA
>NC_029780.3:21429297-21432757 GCF_000817695.3 Arachis duranensis | reverse complement strand
GGGCTATCAGAAATAGGATAAATAATCCCAGCCTCTAGTAATTTAGTGACCTCTTTCTGCACCACCTCCTTCATGGCTGGATTTAGTCGCCTCTGTGGTTGGACCACTGGTTTGGCATTATCCTCCAATAGGATCTTATGCATGCATCTTGCTGGGCTAATGCCCTTAAGATCACTTATGGACCACCCAAGAGCTGTCTTGTGTGTCCTTAGCACTTGAATCAGTGCTTCCTCTTCCTTTGGATTTAAAGCAGAGCTTATAATCTGTGGAAAAGTGTCACCTTCTCCCAGAAATGCATATTTCAGGGATGGTGGTAGTGGTTTGAGTTCAGGTTTGGGAGGCTTATCCTCCTCCTGAGGAATTTTCAAAAATTCTTTTGTTTCCTCTGGTCCTTCCTGATCAGGCTGAACATCCTTGAAGATGTCCTCAAGCTCTGATTATAGACTTTCAGTCATATTGACCTCTTCCACCAAAGAGTCAATAATGTCAATGCCCATGCAGTCATTTGGTGTGTCTGGATGCTGCATGGCTTTTACAGCATTCAACTTGAACTCATCCTCATTGAATCTCAGGGTTACTTCCCCTTTTTGTACATCAATGAGAGTTCATCCAGTTGCTAGGAAAGGTCTTCCTAGAATGAGAGTTGCACTCTTGTGCTCCTCCATTTCCAGCACCACAAAGTCAGTTGGAAAGGCGAATGGCCCAACCTTGACAATCATGTCCTCTATTATGCCTGATGGATATTTAATGGAGCCATCAGCAAGTTGGAGGCATATCCGGGTTGGTTTGACTTCTTCAGTCAACCCAAGCTTTCTGATAGTGGATGCAGGTATTAGATTGATACTTGCTCCAAGGTCACACAGGGCTGTCTTGGTGCAAGAACCTTCTAATGTGCATGGTATCATAAAGCTTCCTGGATCTTGAAGCTTTTCTGGTAAGCTTTTCAGAATGACTGCACTGCATTCTTCAGTGAGAAACATTTTTTCAGTTTCTCTTCAATCCTTCTTATGTAAAGTGTCATGCGGTGTAGATACAATGTCAAAAGATCCTATTAATAGTGAACTAGTAACCTAGGGTATACAGAAAATGAGTAAATGACGTAAAAATCCACTTCTGGGTCCACTTAGTGTGTGCTTGGGCTGAGCATTGAAGCTTTCATGTGTAGAGACTTTTTCTGGAGTTAAACGCCAGCTTTTATGCCAGTTTGGGCGTTTAACTCCAATTTTTATGTCAGTTCCAGCGTTAGACGCTGGGAATTCTGAAGCTGATTTGCAACGCCAGTTTGGGCCATCAAATCTCGGGCAAAGTATGGACTATTATACATTACTGAAAAGCCCAGGATGTCTACTTTCCAACGCAGTTGAGAGCGCGCCAATTGGACTTCTGTAACTCCAGAAAATCTACTTCGAGTGCAGGGAGGTCAGAATCCAACAGCATCTGCAGTCCTTTTCAGCCTCTGAATTAGATTTTTGCTCAGGACCCTCAATTTCAGCCAGAAAATACCTGAAATCACAGAAAAACACACAAACTCATAGTAAAGTCTAGAAAAGTGAATTTTAACTAAAAACTAATAAAAATATAATAAAAACTAATTAAAACATACTAAAAACATGCTGAAAATAATGTCAAAAAGCGTTTAAATTATCCGCTCATCAGTCCTCCACCCGCACGCGTGGATGGCTCCAAATTTGATCGACGCGTATGCGTCACTCACGTGCACACGTGGATGAAAAAACAGCCAAATGACGCGTATGCGTCAGCCACGTGTACGCGTGGGTGCGTTTGTGCCCCCACGCACAAAATTGGCACAATTTTGGCACAACTCTTGGAAAAAAGGCTAGGCATCTGCTGCAGCACACCGACGCGTACATGTCAGCCACGCGCACGCGTGGGTAGTGAAAATGACGCGTACGCGTCGGTCATGCCTATGCGTGGATGTGCGTTTGCAAAAAATTTTCTAAGTTAAAAGCTGCAGAATTCACAGATTCAACTCCCAATCTTCCGACGGACATAACTTCTACATTTCAAATCATTTTTTCCCCGTTCTTCAAACGGCATGTACATCCCAGATCCAATTTCATTTCTAAATATGTTTGGCACAAAACGGGGATCCGGAGTCCAAGTTATGTCCCATCAAAGTATGTCTAAAAATCATATTTTCATACAAAACCACAAAATGCCATTTTCAACCCCTTTCAAAAATCAACCAAAACATGCCAATTTCAACCCTTTTTGCAATCAATCAAACTATACCAAAATCAACATCAAGCCTCCTCAACTCATATATTAACACTTTACCACAATTCACAAAACTACCATCCAACCATTTTAACACTTCTCAATCAAATGTCTAAAAGACAAACATATTAACATGTCATACAACCTTCCACATCCCCATTTCCAATAATATTGTTCCTAGGGTTACCTGAAACTGGAGGTCGATCTCGGATGAGATCTTCTGTACTGGTCGGTGCTAACATGTCCGGCTGGTGGGAGACGGCCGGAGCTGTTGTGTCTGACTTGTTGAACTTGTTGGTGGTGCTGATTCCTTTGTCCCCGGAGGGTGGGGGGTACCTGCAAGGGACTCCGATGATTAAGTTAGCAAGGGTATTAAGCAGGTATTGAGTAGAATCAGAGTATGAGTTATACCTGGGTGCTCCAGTATATTTATAATGGTGAGAAGTGACCTTTCTAGATAAGATAAGTTAGTTATCTTATCTTATCTTATCTTTAAGTGAGGTCAGCTTATCTTCAACGGAACCACCTTTATCTCTGTAGGCTGGGATTGCCTCTGGATTTGGGTCGTGTTCCTCTATTTGGGCCCTTTATTGGGCTTTCCTGTCGATTTGGCTGAGCTCTTTTGAGAAGAGGTCGGATAGTTGATGAGCGGATAATTTGTACGCTTTTTGGCATTGTTTTTAGTATGTTTTTAGTATGTTTTAGTTAGTTTTTAGTATATTTTTATTAGTTTTTAGTTAAAATTCACTTTTCTGGACTTTACTATGAGTTTGTGTGTTTTTTTGTGATTTCAGATATTTTCTGGCTAAAATTGAGGGACTTGAGCAAAAATCTGATTCAGAGACTAAAAAGGACTGCAGATGCTGTTGGATTCTGACCTCCCTGCACTCGAAGTGGATTTTCTGGAGCTACAGAAGCCCAATTGGCGCGCTCTCAACGGCGTTGGAAATTAGACATCCTGGGCTTTCCAGCAATGTATAATAGTACATACTTTTCCTGAGATTTGATGGCCCAAACCGGCGTTTCAAATCAGCTCAAGAATGCCCGGCGGTAAACGCAGGAACTGGCACAAGAATGGGAGTTAAACGCCCAAACTGGCACAAAAGCTGGCGTTTAACTCCAAGAGAAGTCTCTACACGAAAATGCTTCAATGCTCAGCCCAAGCACACACCAAGTGGGCCCGGAAGAGGATTTTTATGTCATTTACTCATTTCTGTAAACC
>NC_029780.3:21428171-21429104 GCF_000817695.3 Arachis duranensis | reverse complement strand
TCTACACACCATAGATTAAGGTGTGGAGCTCTGCTGTACCTCGAGTATTAATGCAATTACTATTGTTCTTCTATTCAATTCGGCTTATTCTTTGTCTAAGATATTCATTTGCACCCAAGAACATGATGAATGTGATGATTATGTGACACTCATCATCATTCTCACTTATGAACGAGTGACTGACAACCACTTCTGTTCTACAAGCAAACAAGGCTTGAATGTTTATCTCTTGGATCCCTTGATTGGAATCTTCGTGGTATAAGCTAGAATTGATGGCGGCATTCAAGAGAATCCGGAAGGTCTAAACCTTGTCTGTGGTATTCTGCAGTAGGAAAGCAGAGAGACGGAAGGGACAAAGCATCTCCATACGCTTATCTGAAATTCTTACCAATGAATTACATAAGTATCTCTATCTTTATCTTTATGTTTTATGCGTTTATCACCATACCCATTTGATTTTGCCTGACTAAGATTTACAAGGTGACCATAGCTTGCTTCATACCAACAATCTCCGTGGGATCGACCCTTACTCGTGTAAGGTTTATTACTTGGACGACCCAGTGCACTTGCTGGTTAGTTGTGCAAAGTTGTGATAAAGAGTTGAGATTCCAATTGAGCGTACCATGTTGATGGCGCCATTGATGATCACAATTTCATGCACCAAGTTTTTGGCACCGTTGCCGGGGATTGTTCGAGTTTTCGGCAAGCTTTTGGTCCGGTAACATCAGTGCCAAATTTCTGATCCGGCAACAGCACCAAGTTTTTGGCACCATTGCCGGGGAGTGTTCGAGTTTGGACAACTGACGGTTCATCTTGTTGCTTAGATTAGGTATTTTTCTTCAGAGTTCTTAAGAATGAATTCTAGTGTTTCAAGGTGATGTTCTTATCATCACCAAAGCTGATTGATCTTCATCAATTTAGCTCTTGAATGCA
>NC_029780.3:21426484-21428122 GCF_000817695.3 Arachis duranensis | reverse complement strand
CCTGCTGAAGCTTGGCTAGCCATGTCTAATTCCTTTAGACTGAAGCTTTAGACTAACATTGCATGATTCCTGGAATTCTCATTAAGAATTTTGATATCTTTATTTTCTTTTCCACTTAATTTTCGAAAAAATCCAAAAAAATTACAAAATCATAAAAACCAAAAATATTTCATGTTTCTTGTTTGAGTCTAGTGTCTCATGTTAAGTTTGGTGTCAATTGCATGTTTCTATTCTTCTTGCATTTATTCATGTGTCTTCATTAATCTTCAAGATGTTCTTGATGATTTCCGTGCTCTAATCTTTAAATTCTCTTGTCTTGAGTGTTTTGTTATTTCTCATATGCATTCTCATTTTGTTAGTGTCAGTAGTATACAAACTTCTAAGTTTGGTGTCTTGTATGCATTGTTTATTTGATTTTAGTTGCATTTTGATTATTCCTCATTATTAAAAATCCAAAAAAAAATTTATTTGTGTCTTTTCAAGTCAATAATACAGAGAATTGAAGATTCAGAACATACAGCAGATGAATTATACAGAAAAAGCTGGGCGTTCAAAACGCCCAGTGAGGAAGGCAAACTGGCGTTTAAACGCCAGCCAGGGTGCCTGGCTGGGCGTTTAACGCCCAAAAGGGTAGAGCTTTGGGTGTTAAACGCCAGAATGTGCACCATTCTGGGCGTTTAACGCCAGGATGGGACAAGAGGGAAGATTCTATTTTCAATTCAATTTTTTTTCAAGTTTTCAACATTTTTCAAAATCAAATCTTTTTCAAATCAAATCTTTTCAATCAAATCTTTTTCAAAATCAATTTCTTCCCATTTTCAAAAATACTTGCTAACAATTAATGATTTGATTCAACATTTCAAGTATGTTGTCTTTTCTGTTGAGAAAGGTTTAATGTTTGAATCATATCTTTTCTTGTTAGCCAAGTCATTAATTTTCAAAATCAAATCTTTTTAAATTGTTTTTCAAATCATATTTTCTCAATCACATCTTTTTAAAACCATAACTTTCAATCATATCTTCTTGATCACATCTTTTTTCAAAATAGTTTTCAATCATATCTTTTTAATTTCTTATTTCAAAATCTTTTTCAAAAATCACTTGATTTCTTTTTTCATTCTTAGTTTTCGAAAATCAATTAGTATTTTTCAAAATATTTTTAAAATCTTTTACTTAATTTTCGAAAATTCTTCCCCTCTTCTCACATCCTTCAATTTATGGACTAACACTACTCCTTAATGCACAATTCGAACTCCATCTTCCTTGATAAGTTCGAATTTTCTACCTCTTCCTTCTATTTTTCTTTTCCTCTGACACCTCAAGGAATTTCTATACTGTGACATAGAGGATTCCATACTCTCTTGTTCTCTTCTCTTTCATATGAGCAGGAGCAAAGACAAAAGCATTCTTGTTGAGGCTGACCCTGAACCTGAAAGGACATTGAAGCGAAAGCTAAGAAAAGCTAAGGCACAACTCTCTGAGGACCTAACAGAAATCTTCAAAGAAGAAGAAGACATGGCAGCCGAAAACAACAACAATGCCAACAATGCAAGGAAGGTGCTGGGTGACTTCACTGCACCTACTCCCGACTTCTATGGGAGAAGCATCTCTATCCCTGCCATTGGAGCAAACAACTTT
>NC_029780.3:21423790-21426145 GCF_000817695.3 Arachis duranensis | reverse complement strand
TTGGAATGCAAGCTGCACCAGGCAGTACTAAGGACGCTTCATCTGAAAAAGAAGCTTATGATCCTGAGAACCCTTCAATGGAAGAGGTGAGTTACATGGGAGAACCCTATGGAAACACCTATAATCCTTCATGGAGAAATCATCCAAATCTCTCATGGAAGGATCAACAGAGACCTCAACAAGGTTTCAACAACAATAATGGTGGAAGAAACAAATTTAGCAATGGCAAGCCTTTTCCATCATCTTCTCAGCAACAGACAGAGAATTCTAAGCAGAACCACTCTGACTTAGCAACCATGGTCTCTGATCTAATCAAAATCACTCAAAGTTTCATGACTGAAACAAGGTCCTCCATTAGAAATTTGGAGGCACAAGTGGGGCAGTTGAGCAAGAAAATTACTGAACTCCCTCCTAGTACTCTTCCAAGCAATACAGAAGAAAATCCAAAAGGAGAGTGCAAGGCCATCAACATGGCCGAATTTGGAGAGGAGGGAGAGGCAGTGAACGCCACTGAGGAAGACCTCAATGGACGTTCACTGGCCTCCAATGAGTTCCCTAATGAGGAACAATGGGAATCTGAGGCTCACACTGAGACCATAGAGATTCCATTGGATTTACTTCTGCCATTCATGAGCTCTGATGAGTATTCTTCCTCTGAAGAGGATGAGTATGTCACTGAAGAGCAAGTTGCTAAATATCTTGGAGCAATCATGAAGCTAAATGACAAGTTATTTGGTAATAAGACTTGGGAGAACGAACATCCTTTGCTCACCAAAGAACTGGATGACTTGTCTAGGCAAAAATTACCTCAAAAGAGACAAGATCCTGGAAAGTTCTCAATACCTTGTGCCATAGGCACCATGACCTTCAAGAAGGCCTTGTGTGACCTAGGGTCAAGTGTAAACCTCATACCTCTCTTTGTAATGGAGAAGCTAGGGATCTTTGAGGTACAAGCTGCAAAAATCTCACTAGAGATGGCAGACAATTCAAGAAAACAAGCTTATGGACTTGTAGAGGATGTTCTGGTAAAAGTTGAAGACCATTACATCCCTGCTGATTTCATAGTCCTAGAGACTGGGAAGTGCATGGATGAATCCATCATCCTTGGCAGACCCTTCCTAGCCACAGCAAAGGCTGTGATTGATGTGGACAGAGGAGAATTGATCATTCAAGTGAATGAAGAATCCTTTGTTTTTAAGACTCAAGGATATCCCTCTGTCACCATGGAGAGGAAGCATGAAAAGCTTCTCCCAAAACAGAGTCAAACAGAGCCCCCACAGTCAAACTCTAAGTTTGGTGTTGGGAGGTTCCAACATGGCTCTGAGCATCTTGTTGGGAGGCAACCCAATGTTATAATTATCTATTTTCCTTTGTTATTTTTATGTTTTCTGTAGGTTGATGATCATGAGAAGTCACAAAATCATTTGAAAAAGCAAAAACAGAATGAAAAACAGAAAGAAAAATAGCACACCCTGGAGGAAGAACCTGCTAGCGTTTAAACGCCAGTAAGGGCAGCAAATGGACGTTTAACGCCCAGTCTGGCACCATTCTGGGCGTTTAACGCCAGAAAGGGGCATCAGACTGGCGTTAAACGCCAAGAAAGGGCTAGAAGCTGGCGTTAAACGCCAGAAATGGGCACCAGCCCGGTGTTTAACACCAGAATTGGCATAGAGAGCATTTTTGCTTGCCACTTGGTGCAGGGATGACTTTTCCTTGACACCTTAGGATCTGTGGACCCCACAGGATCCCCACCTACCCCACCACTCTCTCTCTTCTTCACCTATTCACCAATCACCTCAACACCTCTTCCCCAAAAACCCTTCACCTATCAAATCCCATCTTTCTCTTCACCACTCACATCCATCCTTCATAAAACCCCACCTACCTTACCATTCAAATTCAAACCACTTTCCCTCCCAAACCCACCCTCCCATAACCGAACCCTACCCCTCTCTCCACTCCTATATAAACCCATCTTCACTCCTTCATTTTCACACAACCTAAACACTACTTTTCCCCCTTTGGCCGAACCACAAAGCCATCTCCATCTCCTTCATTTCTTCTTCTTCTACTCTCTTCTTTCTTCTTTTGCTCGAGGACGAGCAAACCTTTTAAGTTTGGTGTGGTAAAAGCATTGCTTTTTGTTTTTCCATAACCATTTATGGCATCCAAGGCCGGAGAAACCTCTAGAAAGAGGAAAGGGAAGGCAAAAGCTTTCACCTCCGAGTCATGGGAGATGGAGAGATTCATCTCAAGGGTGCATCAAGACCACTTCTATGAAGTTGTGGCCTTGAAGAAGGTGATCCCCGAGGTCCCTTTCAAACTCAAAAAGAGTGAATATCCGGAGATCCGACA
>NC_029780.3:21422351-21423648 GCF_000817695.3 Arachis duranensis | reverse complement strand
CAACGCTCAATCATTCCCACTAGCAACTGGTCCGAAGTTACTATAGACCGGGCTATCATGATTCATAGCATCATGATTGGAGAAGAAATAGAAGTTCATGAGGTTATATCCCAAGAACTTTATAAGGTGGCGGACAAGTCCTCTACCTTGGCAAGGTTAGCCTTTCCTCATATCATTTGTCACCTCTGTTATTCAGTTGGAGTTGACATAGAGGGAGACATCCCCATTGATGAGGACAAGCCCATCACTAAGAAAAGGATGGAGCAAACAAGAGATCTCACTCATCATGAAATCCCTGAGATGCCTCAAGGGATGCACTTTCCTCCACAAAACTATTGGGAGCAACTGAACACCTCCCTAGGAGAATTGAGTTCCAACATGGGACAACTAAGGGTGGAGCACCAAGAATATTCTATTCTCCTCCATGAAATTAGAGAAGATCAAAGAATCATGAGAGAGGAGCAACAAAGGCAAGGAAGAGACATTGAGGAGCTCAAGCACTCCATAAGATCTTCAAGAGGAAGAACAAGCCGCCATCACTAAGGTGGACCCGTTCTTTAATTTCCTTGTTCTTTATTTTTCTGTTTTTTTCGAAAATTATGCTTATGTGTACCTATGTTTGTGTCTCATGATCATTAATGTCTTAGTGTATATGCCTTAAAGTTATGAATGTCCTATGAATCCATCACCCCTCTTAAATGAAAAATGTTCTTAATTGAAAAAGAGAAGAATTGCATGAATTTTAAATTTTATAACAGATTAATTATTTTGATGTGGTGGCAATACTTTTGTTTTCTGAATGTATGCTTAAACAATGCATATGTCTTTTGAATTTGTTGTTCATGAATGTTGGCTCTTGAAAGAATGATGAAAAAGGAGACATGTTACTGAGGATCTGAAAAATCATAAAAATGATTCTTGAAGCAAGAAAAAACAGTGAATACAAAAAAGAGAAGGAGAAAAACGAAAAAAAAGGAGAAAAGAAAACAAAAAAAAAGAGAAAAAGAAAAAAATAAAGTTGTGATCCAAGGCAAAAAGAGTGTGCTTAAGAACCATGGACACCTCTAATTGGGGACTCTAGCAAAGCTGAGTCACAATCTGAAAAGGTTCACCCAATTATGTGTCTGTGGCATGTATGTATCCGGTGGTAATACTGGAAGACAAAGTGCTTTGGGCCACGGCCAAGACTCAATAAGTAGTTGTGTTCAAGAATCATCATACTTAACTAGGAGAATCAATAACACTATCTGGATTCTGAGTTCCTATAGAAGCCAATCATTCTGAATTTCAAAGGATA
>NC_029780.3:21397934-21421627 GCF_000817695.3 Arachis duranensis | reverse complement strand
TGCTGTACCTCGAGTATTAATGCAATTACTATTGTTCTTCTATTCAATTCGGCTTATTCTTTTTCTAAGATATTCATTTGCACCCAAGAACATGATGAATGTGATGATTATGTGACACTCATCATCATTCTCACTTATGAACGTGTGCTTGACAACCACTTCTGTTCTACAAGCAAACAAGGCTTGAATGTTTATCTCTTGGATCCCTTGATTGGAATCTTCGTGGTATAAGCTAGAACTGATGGCGGAATTCAAGAGAATCCAGAAGGTCTAAACCTTGTCTGTGGTATTCTGAGTAGGATTCAATGATTGAATGACTGTGACGAGCTTCAAACTCGCGATTGTGGGGCGTTAGTGACAGACGCAAAAGAATCACTGGATTCTATTCCGACATGACCGAGAACCGACAGCTGAATAGTCGTGTCGTGACAGGGTGCGTTGAACATTTTCACTGAGAGGATGGGAGGTAGCCACTGACAACGGTGAAACCCTACATACAGCTTGCCATGGAAAGGAGTAAGAAGGATTGGATGAAGACAGTAGGAAAGCAGAGAGACGGAAGGGACAAAGCATCTCCATACGCTTATCTGAAATTCTTACCAATGAATTACATAAGTATCTCTATCTCTATCTTTATGTTTTATTCATACATCACACATAACCATTTGAGTTTTCCTGACTAAGATTTACAAGATGACCATAGCTTGCTTCATACCAACAATCTCTGTGGGATCGACCCTTACTCGCGTAAGGTTTATTACTTGGACAACCCAGTGCACTTACTGGTTAGTTATGCGAAGTTGTGATAAAGAGTTGAGATTACAATTGAGCGTACCATGTTGATGGCGCCATTGATGATCACAATTTTGTGCACCAATAGTCTAACCTGAAGAGGTCGGTCGCCTTGTCACTAAACATCCCGGGTCAGTCAGCTCGACCCAAGGTATGAACAGTGCCCCTGCTTGAGCTCGGTTTTCTTGTTTGAGGTCGAGTCGTTTGACGTCAGTCCTTCTTTTAGTGAAACCGAGTTCAAGCATTTTGTCGATTTCTTCTTTTGTAGATTTTTGAATGTAGAACGTTTTCCTCTAAAAGCGCGCGCTTTTGTATTAATGCTTTTTTGGGAACGCAAGCGGTTTTAACATCCGCATTTAATTGGCATTAATTGCCCCCATTCTCTCTTGGATTTTATTTTGAATTTTCTCGATCAAAAACGGTTTTTCTTCTTCACTTCTTCTTCGTAACTTCTCTCTTTACTCTCTCATTTTCTGTTTCTCTCATCTGTTCTCTGTCTTTCGTTTGCACTTATGCTTTCTTGCGTTGCGGCGTCACTTGGCGATTTTCTGGGCAAACTTTGTTTCTGCGCTACCATTCCTTTCCTCGAAGCTTTCTTTCGTCTCCAGGCTAGTCCCATTTCGTGTTTCCTTGTTTATTTTTGACTTTGTGATGGAGTTTTCCTTTTGATCTTCTTTTTGGAGGAAGTTTGGATCTTTCTGTTTTTATCATGTTTGACTTGTTGCATGCTCTGGATTTTTCCCTTTTTGGTGCGGATCTCTTCTTTGTTTGCTTGAATCTTTTTCTTTTGCATGTTGCCGCCGTTTCTGCCTGTGCTTTTGCTGATGATTTTTTACTTGATTTCAAAAAAGTTTGCGCCTTTGCTGTTTTTCTTCTTGGTCCTTTTGGTGTTCTGATAAACTCTAGCAGTAGTATTTTTCACTGATAAACTGTAGGAGCGATGCTTTTTCTGATAAACTGTAGAAGGGTGGTGTTTTTGCGTTTTTTGCTTCTTTTGTTTCTTTTGGGATTTTATTTTCTTTTTGATGAGTGCCGGGACGTAGGTTGTAGAAACAACTTGAAAACCTTGCCTGTTTACTACCTCCAAGGGATGCCCCCAGACTTTCTTATTTTAAGTCTTTGGTGTTTTCCCTTTCTGTTTGTCGAGATGTTTTGCTCCTCGTCCAGGATGTTTTTAAGTAATCCATTCTTCTCTTCTTTTTGTAGGATTTAGTTGACCTCATGTCTTCCCGAAATAACGTTGTAGAGATATCGTCCAGAGTTCCCGAGGGGATGTCCGATTGGCTGGACTCCCTTGTTTTGTTGTGTGTTTCTGTTGTAGATACTGAGTTTTGCACAGAACTGAGGAAGCGCCATAGGATTTGTGGTAACAATGTCCGTGAGGAGGATTACGAGCTTGTTGCCCCTAGTTCTGACGAGAGAGTTTGCTTTCCGACTTCTGTTGAGGGAGAGCATCCCTTCTTTTATGCTTACGAATACTTTTTTAGTCAGTTGAATGTTTCTTTTCCTTTTACTACTTTTGAAACCGACCTGTTGTGGTCATGTAACATTGCTCCATCCCAGCTTCACCCGAATTCCTGGGGTTTTATTAAAATTTTCCAACTTCTCTGTCGTGAACTAGATGTAACAACTTCCCAGACTCTTTTTCTTTACCTGTTTGTTTCTGCCAAGCCTGGCGGTTCTTCAAAAAAGAAAGCTTCTTGGGTTTATTTCCGGTCCGCCCAGGGCCATAAAGTGTTTGCGATGTATGATGAGTCCTTTAAGGATTTCAAGAACTACTTCTTTAAAGTTCGAGCTGTTGAGGGGGCCTGTCCCTTTTTTCTTGATGAAAGTGATGAGCCTGCTTTTCCTCTAGAGTGGCAAAAGAATGTAAGAGTGCCACGTTACACATGGGAAATGCTTAGTGAGGTTGAGCGGGCCTTTGTAATTGTTCTTGAAGATTTGTGGGGGAAACCTCCCCATCTGGATACGAAGAGATTTTTGAGTGATCCATCTTTGGTTCGGGTTGCTTTGGGTATTGTCTGCTTTATTTTTATACTTGCTTTTCGAGCTTTTTCTTCTTCTATGTTGTAACTTTGTCTTTTGTGATTGATTTTGTGTTCTTCAGAGATGTCGAAGAATAATGATTCTATGAAGGCCTTCAAGAAAGCGAAGAAGGCAACTGCTGCTTTAAACATTTCGGCCAAGGTGGTCGGAGAGGGATCTTTCCAGATTCCAGTTAAACCTCCCGTACCTAGTTCTCCCGGGCCGAGGAAAGTAATTCCTATTCCTCGGGTTCGTCTGGTCGATCCTCCACAATCTTCTGCTGCAGCTCCTGGTGCCCCTCCTAGTAAGAAGCAAAAAACGTCCGAGCCCTTCAACCTGGATGCTCCAGATTTTGATGCTATCGAGTTTGTTGACCAGCAAATTGCCCCATATGGTGGACTTTCTATGGACGACGTTTCTCTTCTTCAGCATCTGGATTTTATCACCAAAAGTAGCGTGAAAATGGCTCATATGGGTGCGGCTATATTCCGAACAATTCAGGGAATTCCGATTCATGCCACAAAATCCTTCATGGAAGAGGCCAAGTCGGAATTTGATCGAATCAAGGGTCTGAAGGAGGAGTTGGAGGTGAAGTTGGCGAAGGTGGAGAAGGAGCTAGAGGGTGAGAAGGCTAGTTCTATTGCCTTAGCTGCTTCTTTGAAGCTGGCCGAGGACATGGCATTGAAACATAAGGATAGCTATGTCTCAGCTTATAGGAAATTGCTGCATCTTCGGGAGGATTTGGAAACTGCTCGAGTTAATTATGGTGAGCTTCAGGGTCACCTTGTGGGTAGCGTAACTACTGCCTCCGAGAACCTGATGGAGCAGTTCCGGGTTGTTGTTCCTGATGCCAACTTGACTCTCGTCAGCCTGGATAATGTCGTGAGGGATGGTAAGATTGTCCCTAATGACCAGGATGATGATGAGACTGATCCTCCCCCAGTGCCTTCTCTTAAGGTGTCGACCTCCTCTGTTCCCCCCGTTATATCTGATCCAGATTGCCAGATCCTGAACCGGGATGATGGAACCGTAGATGCAGTGTCCCTTCAGACTCGTCCTCTTTCTCCTTGCCCTGATGCTGCCAAGAAGGCTCCTGATGTTTGCTGATCTCTTTCTGAATGTGTAGTTGGCCCGGCTTGTGGGCTTTAAAACTTTTTTATTTAATTGCTGACATTTCCTAGTTGCTTGTTTAGCAACTTTTATTTTGAAAAAGAAAAGGTAGCTCGCTATCCCTTCACGGTAGGTTTTGGTGGCCTTCCGGGGCCTTATAACTTTGTGGAGTAATAGAGGTAGTTTTTTGACTTGGCATCTTTTCAGTTTTCTACTGATGTTTGAAATCTTGCATCTCGACCTCCTCGGATTGCTTTGTTTTATTGTTTGTAGCTTGGATCCTTTGAGGTTGTGACTTTTGGGTCCAACTTGTTTCCTGGTGGTTCTTTTGCGCTGGTCCCCCTTTAAGTTATTTCTGTAATCCTCTTTCTTGGACCTTTGTCGGGTCTTTTTCGGGAATTACTTTTATAACTATATTTGTAGTAGGAGTCCGACTTGGTTATGTCGGTCTCCTTTAAGTTATTTTTTTGTAGTCCTCTTTCTTGGATCTTTGTCAGATCTCTTTCAGGGACTACTTGTATAACTTTTTAGTGATAGGAGTCCGACTTGGTTATGTCGGTCTCCTTTAAGTTATTTTTTTTGTAGTCCTCTTTCTTGGATCTTTGTCAGATCTCTTTCAGGGACTACTTGTTTAACTTTTTAGTGATAGGAGTCCGACTTGGTTATGTCGGTCTCCTTTAAGTTATTTTTTGTAGTCCTCTTTCTTGGATCTTTGTCAGATCTCTTTCAGGGGCTACTTGTATAACTTTTTATTTTGGGCTGACTTTGTTATGTCAGGCCCTTCTAAGTTAAAGTAATCCTCTTTAATAGGGTTGGCCAGACCTCTTTCCAGGGTTTACTTATAACTTGGGTTGACTTGGTTCGACTCCTTAACGTTCAACCAGTCCTTTAAGTTATTATTTTAGCGATCCGTAAGACTTCGTCAGGTTCTTTTTTAGATCACTTTCGATAACTTCTTACATTATTTTGTGTTCATCTTTGCCGATTTGTAGAAAGTGGTTGGCATCTTTAGATCGTCTTTTGGGTGAATTGCGTTTTCACCTTTAACGGATGATTTATCTTTATCGTGGTCGCGCAGTGAAATTGTTTTTCACTTTCTGCCGACCTGTCACTTTATAATCGGACGATGAATACTTCAGATTAATGCATCTTGGATTCTTTGTAGAATATCTAAATAAACTTTATTCAAAGAAAAAATGCAAATATATATATATATGTGGGAATTTTCTTATCCCTTTAAGTCGGGCATGACCTGGGTCTCAACATGGTGCCTCATTAAAAAATCTTTTCAGAAAAAAGAGCACATCCACTAATGAGATCCGTTGCCTTTTCTAGCTGTAGTACCTTCTTAGGTTGCAGGCGTACCATGATCTGGGAAGCTCTCGTCCATCGAGTTCGGACAGTCGGTAGTAGCCCTTCCCAAGTACTTCTATGACTCGGTAGGGTCCTTTCCAGTTTGCTGCCAGCTTCCCTTCCCCGGGCCGAGTTGTTCCAATGTCGTTTCGGATTAAGATGAGATTGTTCTCAGCGAAACTTCTTGGTGCTACCCTTTGATTATATCTGGAAGCCATTCGACGTTTTAGAGCTTCTTCTCTAATCCGAGCTCTTTCCTGGATTTCAGGAAGTAGGTCGAGTTCTTCCCTCTGAAGTTGGGAGTTTGCTCCCTCATTATAATGGACTACTCTATGCGATCCTTCTTCAATTTCAACCGGAATCATTGCCTCCATTCCGTATGCTAATCGGAAGGGGGATTCCTTTGTGGTCGAATGTGGCATCGTTCGATATGCCCATAGAACCTGTGGAAGCTCCTCTGCCCAGGCTCCTACTATGAGGAATTTAACTTGTCCTGATCCCTGTGGGAAGGGGCCGAGAAGATCGAGTCCTTATTTTGCAAACGGCCAAGGCGAGGTCACGCTAATGAGCTCTTCTGGCGGGGCGATGTGAAAGTTGGCATGTTTCTGACATGGTGGACATGTCTTTACAAATTCTGTAGCTTCTTTCTGTAGAGTTGGCCAATAAAATTCCACCCGGAGTACTTTTTTGGTGAGAGCTCGTGCTCCGAGATGATTGCCACAAATGCCGCCGTGTATTTCTTCTAGCACTTCCCTTGTGTTGGAGGTCGGCACGCATTTTAGTAAAGGTGTTGAGATTCCTCTTTTGTACAGGATGTTGTTTATGATGGTGTAGTACTGTGCCTCCCTTTTTAACCTCTTTGCCTCCTTTTCTTCTGTGGGGAGCGCTTCTATTTTGTGGTAGTTAATTATGGGAGTCATCCATCCTTGATCTCGACCTGTTATGGCTAGGACGAGATTGACGGGTTTTATAACATTTCCTGGATGAGGCTCCTATTGTTGCCCCCTGGTTTGGTGCTAGCTAGTTTTGAGAATGCATCAGCTCGGGCATTTTGTTCGCGGGGTATGTGGCAGATTTTATACTCCCCGATTTGTCCGAGCTGTTCCTTGGTTTTATCCAAATATTTTTTCATGGTAGGATCTTTGGCTTGGTAGCTCCCTGTTATTTATGATGTGACCACTTGTGAATCACTGTAAATGTTGAGTTTTTGAGCTCCGACCTCTTTAGCCAGCTTCAAACCAGCTAATAATGCTTCATATTCTGCCTGGTTGTTTGAGGCCGGGAACCCAAATTTGAGGGAGAGCTCAACTTGGGTTCCTTGGTCGCTTTCTATTATTACGCATGCGCCGCTTCCAGTTTTATTTGAAGAACCGTCCACGTAAAGATTCCATTTTGTGGGGGTTTCTAGGGCATCTGTGAATTCTGCGATAAAGTCGGCCAGATACTGTGATTTGATGGCCGTTCGAACTTCATATTGGAGGTCAAACTCTGATAACTCGACTGCCCATTGTAGAATTCTGCCTGTCAGATCTATTTTCTGCAATATTCCTTTTATGGGCTGGTTAGTTCGAACCTTAATGGTGTGAGTCTGGAAGTACGGGCGGAGTCATCGAGATGTTAGAATGAGGGTATAGGCAAATTTTTCTATTTTCTGGTAGTTCAGCTCGGATCCCTGTAGCGCTTTGCTAATGAAGTAGACGGGTTGTTGCCCATGTTCGTCTTCTCTGACTAGTGCTGAGGCTATTTCCCGGCTCCCTACTGCGAGATATAATATGAGCGGTTCTCCTTCTCGTGGTCGAGATAGGATAGGTGGCCGTCCTAAGAACTCCTTGAAGTCTTGGAAGGCTTGCTCACATTTTGTCGTCCATTCGAACTATTTTCCCTTTCTTAAAGCAGCATAGAAGGGGAGGGATCTTATCGCAGCTCCTGCTAAGAATCAGGATAGGGCGGCCAACCTCCCGTTAAGTTGTTGTACTTCTTTGACACAGGTTGGGCTCTTCATGTTGAGTATGGCTTGACTGTCTGGATTTGCTTCAATTCCCCTTTGTGTGAGCGTGAAGCCTAAGAATTTTCCTTCTTCTACTGCGAAGGTGCATTTTATGGGATTGAGCCGCATGTTGTGCTTCTTTATAGTGTAAAACACCTGAGTCAGGTCGGATAATAATGTATCTTCGCTTTGTGTCTTTATCAACATGTCGTCCACATAAACTTTCATGATTTTTTCGATGTGATCTGAGAAGACTTTATTCATTAGCCTTTGATAAGTAGCTCCTGCGTTCTTGAGACCGAAAGGCATCACGATGTAGCAGTAGTTTGCTTTTGGAGTTAGGAACGAGGTCTTTTCTTGATCTGGTGGATACATGGAGATTTGATTGTACCCCGAGTATGCATCCATAAACGAGAGATATTTGTATCCGGAGGAAGCATCTACTAGAGCGTCAATACTTTGGAGTGGGTATGGATCTTTTGGACAAGCCTTGTTGAGATCGGTGTAATCGGTGCACATTCGCCACTTCCCATTTGATTTTTTCACCAAGACAACATTGGCTAGCCATAGCGGGTATTTGACTTCTCTTATGAATCCAACTTCCAGTAGTACCTGTACTTGCTCGTCCACAGCTTGGGATCGCTCTGGCCTAAGTTTTCTTCGTCTCTGCTGCACCGGTCGAGATCCTGGATAGACTGCCAACTTATGACACATTAGCTTAGGGTCTATGCCTGGCATGTCTGTGGCTTTCCACGTGAAGAGATCGACGTTTTCTCGCAAGAATTGTATTAGTAATTCTTTTAAATCTCCTTTTAGGATTCTACCGATATTGGTTGTTTTTTCCGAGGTGTCCCCGATCTGAATCTTTTCTATCTCGCCTTCTGGCTGGGGACGAAGTTCTTCTTGTCGATGAACTCCGCCCAGCTCGATTGTGTGGAACTCTTCTCCTTTGTCTCTGAGGTTTAGGCTTTCGTTATAACAGCGACGTGCCGTCTTCTGGTCTGCTTTTATCGTGGCTATCCCTTTTGGGGTTGGGAACTTCATACATAGGTGTGGGGTCGAGACTATTGCGCCGAGTTGGTTGAGTGTTGTCGGTCCTTTGAGAGCGTTGTAAGCTGAACTTACATCGACTACGATGTAGTCTATTTTGAGGGTCCTGGATTGGTCCCCTTTTCTGAAGGTTGTATGTAGTGGTATGTATCCGAGTGGTCGAACCGGGGTATCTCCTAGCCCAAACAGGTTGTTTGGATATGCTTTAAGTTCTTTTTCTTCCAAGCCGAGTTTATCAAAGGCTGTTTTGAATAAGATGTCGGCAGAACTCCCTTGGTCTATTAAGGTGCGGTGTGGGTTGGCGTTTGCCAATATGATGGTGATAACCATTGGATCATCGTGTCCTGTGATGATGCCGGATGCGTCCTCTTTAGTGAATGTAATTGCCAGAATGTTGAGTGCTTTCTCCTCTCCTTCGACATGATATACTTCTTTGAGATATCTTTTGCGAGAGGATTTGGAGATCCCACCTGCTGTGAATCCGCCGTGTATCATGTGGACATGTCTTTCTGATGTCCGAGGTGATCGTTCTGTTCGTTCGGTATCTTCATCCCTTCGTCTCTTTCTTTGATCATCATCTTGGGTGGCCAGGAATCGATCTAATTTTCCTTCTCTCACCAATTTTTCTATGATATTTTTTAAGTCGAAGCATTCGTTTGTGGAGTGCCTCGGACTCGATGGTATTCACAATATTCCTTCCGGTTTCCTCCTCCCCTTTTGCCTTTGAGTGGCCGTGCTGGGGGGATTTTTTTTGTATGGAAGACTTCTTTGTATATCTCGACCAGGGATGCCCTGAGAGGAGTGAAATTATGGTATTTTTTGATTTTCTCCCCTTGTCGATATTCTTTTCTTTTGGATTCTTTGTCTCTGTCTTGGTAGGAGGCCCCTGATTTTGAGGTTTCTCCTAACCGAGCGTTTTCTTCTATGTTGATGTATTTTTCTGCTCGTTCCTGTACTTCATCTAAGGAGGTCAGGTACTTTTTTGAGATAGATTGGCTGAAAGGTCCCTCTCGTAGGCCATTGATGAGTCCCATAATGGCGGCCTCCATTGGCAAGCTTTGTATGTCCATGCATGTTTTGTTGAATCTCTCCATGTAGTTGCAGAGGCTCTCCCAATCTCCTTGTTTGATCCCTAGTAAACTGTGGCGTGCTTGGCTTTATCTTTCTGAATGGAGAATCTGGCCAGGAATTTTGTAGCTAACTCATCAAAGCTTGAGATAGACTTCGGGGTAGGCTGTCGAACCATCGGATCGCTGTCTTTGTGAGAGTTGTTGGAAAAGCCTTGCAGCGAACAGCATCTGGGGTGTCAGTGAGGTACATTCTACTTCTGAAGTTGCTGAGATGGTGGTTGGGATCCGTGGTGCCATCATACAGGGTCATATCTGGGAGTTTGAAGTCTTTTGGAATTTTGGTTTTCATGATTTCCCTGGTGAACGGGTCTTGCTCTTTGCGTGAATTTTCCTCGAGATTAGCCCGCGGGACTTTTTGATTTGAGATCGGCTTCCAATTGCTATAGTTTTTCTTCCAACTCCCGACGTCGCCGCACTTCTCTTTGGAGATCTTTTCCAATTTTCCGTTGTTGTTGGGTTTCTTTTTCCAGTTGTTTTAGGCGATCCAGGAGCGCTTCTATTGCCCCTGAATTTGGTGAGTCTTTGTCTTTGTTGGTTTCCAGAGTGTTTTGCAGCGTGACATCCGCGTTTTTATGCGGTGTTCGATCCTCTAGACCTGAATCGTAGTCGTTGTCATGGTCGTCCGCCATGGTGATGAGATGACTTCTAGGTTCCCCGGCAACGGCGCCAATGTTCCTAGGGTTACCTGAAACTGGAGGTCGATCTTGGATGAGATCTTCTATACTGGTCGGTGCTAACGTGTCCGGCTGGGGGGAGACGGCCAGAGCTGTTGTGTCCGACTTGTTGAACTTGTTGGTGGTGCTGATTCCTTTGTTCCCGGAGGGTGGGGGTACCTGCAAGGGACTCCGATGCTTAAGTTAGCAAGGGTATTAAGCAGGTATTGAGTAGAATCAGAGTATGAGTTATACCTGGGTGCTCCAGTATATTTATAATGGTGAGAAGTGACCTTTCTAGATAAGATAAGTTAGTTATCTTATCTTATCTTATCTTTAGGTGAGGTCAGCTTATCTTCAACAGAACCGCCTTTATCTCTGTAGGCTGGGATTGCCTCTGGATTTGGGTCGTGTTCCTCTATTTGGGCCCTTTATTGGGCTTTCCTGTCGATTTAGCCGAGCTCTTTTGAGAAGAGGTCGGATAGTCTGACCTGAAGAGGTCGGTCGCCTTGTCGCTAAACATCCCAGGTCGGTCAGCTCGACCCAGGGTATGAACAAATACCATTTCCAATCAACCATCATTATACATAATCAATATCATACTCACCATCAACATGGTTCCACCCACAATTCAACCTCAATCATTCATCAAGCATATATCACAACATGCATTTTCTCATATATCACACCATCAAGGCATCAATATTCATAATCACATATATGACCACATCATATACCTCAATCATTCAACAACATCAACAATTCAATGTCTATCTTAGGGCCTCTAGTCTAAATTTTCATACCACATTACATTTTAGATACAGGAAACCGAGATCATACCTTAGCTGATTTCCCATGCTCAACTAGAGCACTTCCAAACCACTTGTCCACAAGCTCTCAAGGTCTCAACACCTCCAAGAACAGATTTTTGCACACCAAAGCCCTTATTCAAGCTTTCCAAGATCCTAATCAAGCTCCAATATTCACAAACACACTACCTAAGCCACAATTATCATACCCAAACACCACAACTCAATATCCAAGCATCATAAAATAACAAATTACACTACTGAGACCATACCTTAGCCGATTTTCCACGCTCAACTGGAGCGCTTCCAAACCACTTGTCCACAAGCTCTCAAGGTCTCAACACTTTTAAGAACAGATTTTTGCACACCAAAGCCCTTATTCAAGCTTTCCAAGATCCAAATCAAGCTCCAATATTCACAAACACACTACCTAAGCCATAATTATCATACCCAAACACCACAACTCAATACTCAAGCATCATAAAATAACAAATTACACTAGGGTTGAGAATCTTACCACACCCAAGGTTCAAGAAGACAAGATTAACCTTCTCCTTCAAGATAGTTGGGTCCTATAACATCAAAGAGCCCAAAATCTCAACACATATCACCATAAAATTTGAATTTAGGGGATGAAGAACTGAAATAATTTCGTGGCTTACCTCAAGAATAAAGTAGTGGGTTTTGTAGAGCTTTTCACAGTGAATGTGTGACCGCAAATGGTGCGGTAATTGGAGCTCTAGATCAAAAGTTATGGTGGTTTGAAGATCAAATGAGAGATGGAACTTTGAGAGTGTTCTTCCCCTCCCATTTCCTTTTTTCAGCGTGAATGAAGCTTAGAGAGGAGAGAGAGTGCTGAAAACTAGGGTTTTAATTTAGTTAAGGTTGGGCCAAGGGTCCAATATGGGTCCGGTTGGCCCGGTTTGGCCCGTCCGGCCTAATCTTGGTCTGATTTCCACAAAATTGGTACCGAAATTCTCATCTCAATCTCCTCTATCATATTTAGCCATAAAAATCACATTTTTGGCTGTCTATAATAAATTATCATTTTTGGGTTAATTAGCCATTAATTAACTGGGTGTTACACAACTTTTCAAACAATTACAATTAATCATCCCAAATCCAATTTCATATTTCATTTACAAAAATTTCAATCTCAATAATATTCTGTAACATTTCACTACATACCAAAGAAACAATTTCACCAAACTTACCAAGAATCTATCCAATCATGACTTCCAGCCCAAAACTCGCTCACGTTCAGACAATCACTGCCACCGGTCCAAAATACACCACATCAGGAGATATAACTCAATTATATCATGGCCTTCGGCCAAAATTCATTCAATCATCTAGTCAATCTCTTACAAGCCACCGCACTCCACCATAATCCAAACCAACAAGTCACAATCACAAGTAATCAGATAGACAATCAAACAATCACACATGGAGAACGATTATGGCAAGTAGTAAAATTAGCAGTTAATAGAATATCAATCAAGCAAACCAAATAATTATGCAGACCCCAGCAATCTCAATCAAACGCATTATGATGCATGCCTGTCCTACTGGTCGTGAACTTACTCGTCGATTAAACTAACAGACCCGACACATCCAGTATCTAACCCGGACATAATCTCTCTGTAGTGCATCCCCAGGAGGAACAACAAGAAGGAAATCCTCAACTTTTTGGAAGAAAATCCTCAAACTTCCACCATCTCACTGGAGGCCACACTATCTAGGATATAGTGCCTGCCACACTTCACAATCGGAAAGAGACTGTGATACAACAATAGGGAATCCTCAACCTAACTCGTTAACACCACAATCAGAAATTGAATCAAAGAGAATCCTCAACCTTCTATCCAATTCTCTGATGTACAAGAGAGGGAATCTTCAATCACACTTGTCCACTATAACATAAGAGAGAGAATATTCAACCTCAACTTGTCTATCTGTGAGTGAGACAAAGCCACCGTCCTCACCATGGGTGGAACAAACCACCATCTCTACAACATCAATCATAATCACAATCAAACATAACCAAGATTATAATCAAAACCACGACTCTATATAATCATATTTTAATCAAACCTCATCATAATCATAATCATAATCAAAATTGAAATCAAAACCATAATTCTTTATGTTCATGTTTATCATAAGGATAATTATCCTCAAGCCATGAGTGAGATAAAATCACCGCCCTCACCACAGTTTGGAATTGAACCGAAAGAAATCCTCAACCTTCTATCCAATTATCCGATGCGACAAGAGAGAGAATCCTCAACCTCAAACTTGTCCGCAGCAACAAGAAAGAGAATCCTCAACCTCACTTGTTTACAGTAACATTGAGCAATGTCTCATATCACCATTAAAATCAATTTCACATATATCCCCAACATAACATCAAAATATTTCATTTAACAAAGTTCTTATCGGGGAATTACTCAATTTAATCTGTTATATTCACCCCCAGTATATTCAAAGATTTAAAAATGATTCTCAGACTCCATACGGAGGTTACAGGGGTTTACAAACTTGCCGGAGAGGCTTAATAGTTCAAAACAACAGTAAAACATTCACACAACTCAAAGCCTTTTCTTTAACCAAACTTACAAAATTTTCCTAAGAGTCAAAATCTTAATTGAACATAGTCATTTTTATTCTTAAACAATTATTTTAAATTCGCTAAAATACCCCAAAAATATAATCCCTTCCACAATTATTCAAACTCAAATAAGTTAATTCTTCAGTTCACTTCTATTACTTTAAATTTCTCTAAAACTCCACAAAAATATAGTCCTTTGATCAAAATTAATCAAACGAAACTCATTTCTGTTTAATGAAGTACCCAAAACTAATTTCAACTTCATTTCTTTAATTTAAGACTTCTTCAAAAAGACTCAAAAATTATTTCGTTTCAGCAATCAAATTCAAATTCTTTAAATTCACTAAAAACTTCTCAAAACATAATTCTTCAATCAAAATTTTCAAATAAAACTTTAAAACAAAGTCTTTAGTTTTTATGAAAATAGCACCGGTTTTCATTATTATATCTCTCAACCATTCAAAACATTCAATAATTCTTAGCATATACCAATCAAACATTTTTTGACAATTAATAAATTAATTACAGCTCATAACCACAAACAAATCAACTTCACCAATTAGTCACACAAGGCAGCCACATTCTATTTGAGAATTTAATAAAACACATTTATCCCGCACAGCGAAATTCAATCTATAAAACTCTGTGAGCAGAAAAAATATATTTTTCACATGGATATCAATTTATAACAATTTCTCAAAATAAAAGTGTGTTTTAAGAAAAGCCCCTACCTTGCTAGAAAGTTGGGAACCTCGCAGCATCTACATTGCAACTTCTAACAAAAGCGCCACAGTTACAGTAACAAAATAGCAAATAGCAACTCAGCTCCAACAATCTCCTTTGGATGCATAAAAAACATAGCAAGAATGGCCCCAAAAGGCTGAGCGAAGGTATAACTAAGCGTATTATCATCAAGGCAGTAACAAACAAAATAATGGCAACATAACAGAATTCAATCATACCAAGGAAAGACAGAATAGAACAACAATGATAGCCTAGACAATAAAGGTTTCCGACGATTCTAGCGGTGGCAGTGCAGCTCAACGGCGAGCTCCATCAAACAAGATAGATTTAGTAGCAATGATGGAACTTGACAGAATGTAGAATAGAGCTGAACATGGCAAAATGCAAAGAAGAATCTCAATAGTGGCAAGACGGCTCCACCAGCTTCTGCAACGTCATCCTTGAGCTCTATGGTGACACCCTCAATCGACAACAACTTGGTGGAACTGGAGGCAGCAGGAACGGTCTCCAAGGGCGACGGCGGTGACGACTTCTTCCTCTTGTTTGCTGGCTCGCGTCTCTCTCTCCCTCTCACTTCCCTCTCTGTGTCGACGATGGCAGCGAAGACCTAGCTAGCGTCGACCTTTCCCCTTCTCCCTCTCTTCTTCTTCTCTCTCAAGCTCTCCTTCTCACTTCCCTCTCTGTTGCCTTATGCAGAATTTATTTGGCACTTTTATCGTACTAAAAACCCACGGGTCAGGAGTTTTCATTCCGTATATATCTATTATTTTTCATATGCAGGTCCAAGTGCTCAACAGTGAGTTGTGATTCATCTGAGAGATGGTGAAGATCATTGAATTCTGCTTTATTTTTGTTTAGAACCTCTCCGTACTTGTTTTGAAAAACTTATATTATGTATTTATGCTTTTTGAAAACTTACCTATAGATGCCTTTATGTATCTTTTGGGAGAGGTAAGAGATATTGTTGTCAAACTGATTATATTATATACCATACCCGACCTAAACTTCGTAGGTCGCTACTAGTGGCTAATTACTTATATATTTATATCCTATCTTTATCTTATCCTTCTTTACTACTTTATCTCTATATCGCTTTCCAAATGTACTTTATCTTCTATTTTATCGATACGCGAGTGTTTCAATTCACGATTTTATTTTACTCTTTTTCAGGCCTCTAGTTTAATACTTCCTTTCAACTTATATGTATATTTATGTATTATAATCCACCTTGAGAGTCGTACCACCTTATTATCATTGACTTATGACTCACGCATAAGGATTTGAATATTAGGGTGTTATATTATGATATCATAGCAATTTGTCCTCATGAGCCTAAGGGATGGGCTGCTTATGCTTCAATGCATACTCTGAATTGTCCCTGTGCTATTTAGGATATCTGATTGATATGTTTAGCATGAAGTTCATGAGTATGCTTTTGGAAAATTGAAGTACTTAACTTAAGATATTGAGACTGATCACCTTGATATCATTTGTTTTGTAAGGATAGGACCCGAAATGGTAACTTATGGATGGGGTCAAGGATAGAGGGAGAATGAGGGATCCAATTCTACTGGCAATAAGGCTAAATTTCTGGTGGCAATGAACTAACTTGTCAACACTATACAAGCTAGTGTGGTAGCTACAAATCAAGCAATGAGAGAATGGATGAAAATGGTAACGAATCTGGAGGAAGCTCAACTAAAGATCCGATGACATTGGCAACCCTTCTGAAGGTTAACCCCCTATGTTTAGAGGATTGACTAACCCAACGGAAGCGGACAACTAATTTAGAGTAATTACTGGCGCAGCACGTATCGGAGGTCAATTGATGGAGTTTGCTGCTTATAAGTTGACTGGAGAAGCTCAACACTGGTGGCAAGAAGCTTACCATTTTCTTCAACAAGGAAACGGAAATGAGGTGATCACTTTGAAGGTTTTTTTAAAAGAGTTTTACAGGAAGCATTTCCAGAATTCTGTGAGACAAACCGAGGAGCTAAAGCTACTTTAACTAAGACAAGGAACAATGACCATGTCTGCTTATACAAGTAAATTTGAGGAGTCGTGTCATTTCTCAAGAGTTTGTCAGGAAGCTCCTAAAGGATATAAGGAGTGAAAGTGCATGAAGTATCAAGACAGTTTGAGAGATGATATTATACGAGCTGTGTTACCTCTTGAGATTAAGAGTTTTATGGAGTTGGTAAACAAAATTCATGTGGTGGAAGATTACTGTAGGAAGAATGTGAATGCGAGTACTAGCCATGATGGTACCACAACCGAGGAGGTGCGAGGTCCTTTGCTCCAAGTGGCCGAAACTTTAAGATAGGGGGTTATGTTTAATAACCTCAACGTGGTCGAGCTACTTTCCGAAGGAACAACAACCATCAAGGAATGAGGTAAGGAAGGCAACCTCAGAATGAATTGACTTGTAGACAGTGTGGAAACTATCATCCAGGAACCTCGTGTTGAGCTGGACTAGGGCTTTGTTACAGTTATGCAAGAGCTGGTCACATGTCTTGGAAAAGTCCTGAAAAAACCAACCGGAATACTGATAGAGCCAAATAGCAAGGTCGTGTGTATGCTATTACGGTGGATGATGCTGTTAAGTCGGATACTTTGATTAGAGATAAATATGACATTGGTGGTAAAGTGTTAACTACTTTGTATGATATTGGAGCATTTCATTCATTCATAGACTTTGATAAGGCTGCTGTACTAGGATTAAGGGTGTTGACATTATCATTTGATTTGCATATGCATACCCTTGCTTCTAAAACTGTGGTGACTAGACTAGGATGTCAAGAAGTTCCTTTAAGGGTGGAAAATCGAGAATTTGTTCATGATTTTATCTGTTTGTCAATGACTGAGTTAGACTCGATTTTGGGTTTGGATTGGTTATCGATGAATCAGGTGTTGTTGGATTGCTTTGAGTGTTCTATTTGGTTCATGTCTGAGGAATTAATGAGTCCATATTTTCTGATATATTTTGGCTTGATTTGAATGGGTTCTAGCATATGAACTCACACGTAAGTACCCAAATAGCATACTTTTGATCCCTAATTTGATTCTAAATGAGAAAACATGAGTTTTAATTCTTAGATTAGTGGTTTTTAATTCCACTTTTATGACATTCGATGCTGTGATATGGTTTGTGAGTGATTTCAGGCCTTGAAGGCAAGAATGGATGGCCAAAAGTGGAAGATAGCATGTACAAGGGAGAAAACATGAAGAAAACAAGGAAAAGCACACACAGCAAAGTGTGCGTGCGCACAGTCCTACGTGCGTGCGCACAAACAAGGATTTCCATGTGTGCGTACGCACAGGTCGATTTTCAGCCGAGTGTGCGAACGCACACACCTGTGCGTCCGCACAGGTCCCAGCATGTGATTGCATTAATGAAACACGTGCTTTGCGATTTCTGAGACTTCTTGGCCTATTTTGGAAGGCTGAAATGCTGTTTTGGAGTGATATATTAAGGAGAATTCAACACTTATCAAGGGGGACACATTGGAGCTCACATACATAGTTTTTCCATAGTATTAGGAGTAGGATTAGTGTAGAGTAGAGAGCTCTCCTAGGGTTTATGTAGTTTTCTTGTACCATTTTATAGCAAGCTTTGATCTCTGAATTTACTTCTTCAATTGTAAGTACTCTCAATTTCCTCTTTAATTAAAGCACTTTATTTTCATTTCCTTTGATTCAAGTTACTTTGTTTATATTGCAATTTCGTGTTTCTTGAAGTTTTGATCAATGAATTTTATGTTTCATGCTTCCTTTATGTTTGATTGCTTGTTTACATTTGGTTTTGTTGATATTTGGTTATAGTTTTCTAATTTTTCTTGCAATTTTCCATACTTTACTTTGGTGCACATGAGGTGTTTGTGAAAATGCTAACTTTAGACTTTGAGTAGATTTTCATGCCTTGGCTTGTAGTTTGAGTTTCTAGGATACTGGAGTCATAATGTCTGACATTTAGTGATAATTCTGGGTAGTTAGTTGACTCTTGTTTCCATTTATGCTAGCCTTTTTATCAGCTAGTTTGGTAAGTTGGTTAGGACTTATGGATTAAGGTCAATTATGCTTGCTTAACTTACTCCTCGATGGTTGGGGTTAACTAGGCGAGATTGACTCATGATAATTATCATAGTTGTGGTTATGGCGATGATAGGATTCCTTAGATTCTCAATTCCCAAGTCGAGGCTCTTTTATGCATTTACGCATTTTCACTAGTTTTGATCTTGTTTGCTTTTAATTGCATTAATTACCAATTTTGAGCATTCCTTAGCTTCTTTTAATCCTTTGTTCTTTGATTTTGCTAAAACCCCTTTTTTTCTCACAACCGAAAGCGTATAACACTTCAATTGCATTCCTAGGGAGGACGACCCGAGGTTAAAGTACTCTCGATCTCGGTTATTTGATTGAATCTAAACATTTGATTTGGGAATTAATTGTTGGTCTAGACTGTACTTTTAACAATGAAATTCTATTTTGTAAAAATCTAGATCGACGATAAATTCCTTAGCATCAGGAATCAGAAGGACCGATGGTTGCATGAAGTTATTACTTGAATGCGGTGAAAGTGAATTGTAGTGAGGCAGAGTGCCAAGCATTTATCCTTTTGGCTGCAAATTTGTTAGGGGCGGTGTCGATTGCACCTATCGGATGGCACCTTTGGAATTAGTAGAGTTAAAGAAGCAATTAGAAGAGTTGATAGAGAAGAGCTTCATTCGACCAAGTGTTTCCCCGTGGGGAGCGCCTGTGTTGCTAGTGAAAAAAAAAGGATGGAGGCATGAGGTTATGCGTTGTTTACAGATAGTTGAATATTGTAACAGTGAAGAACAAATACCCTTTACCACGAATTGATGATCTGATGGACCAGTTATAAGGAGCTAGCGTGTTTTCAAAGATCGACCTAAGGTCAAGTTACCATCAGATTAGAGTTAAAGAAGCTGACATTCCTAAGACGATGTTCTGAACTCGATATGGTCACCATGAATACGCGGTGATGTCTTTTGGGTTAACAAATGCCCCTGTTGTGTTCATGAATTACATGAACCGGGTGTTTCGACCCTTTTTGGATAAATTTGTGGTAGTATTCATAGATGACATACTAGTGTATTCAAAAATCGAAGAGGATCATGAAGAGAATTTGAGAGTTGTGTTGCAAATCTTGAAGGAGAGGAAATTATATGTGAAGTGATGAGCGGATATTTTATACGCTTTTGGGGGTAATTTCATGTAGATTTTAGCATGTTTCAATTAGTTTTTAATATAATTTTATTAGTTTTTAAGCAAAAATCATATTTCTGAACTTTACTATGAGTTTGTGTGTTTTTCTGTGATTTCAGGTATTTTCTGACTGAAATTGAGGGAGCTGAGTAAAAATCTAATTTAGGCTAAAAAAGGACTGCTGATGCTGTTGGATTATGACCTCCCTGCACTCGGAATGGATTTTTTGGAGCTACAGGAGTCCAATTGGAGCACTCTCAATTGGGTTGGAAAGTATACATCCAGGGCTTTCCAGCAATATATAATAGTTAATACTTTGCGCGAAGATAGATGATGTAAACTGGCGTTCAACACCAGTTCCATGTTGCAGTCTCGCGTCCAGCACCAGAAACAGGTTACAAGTTGGAGTTCAATGCCAAAAACACGTTACAACCTGGCGTTCAACTCCAGAAATAGCCCAGGCACGTGAGAAGCTTAAGTCTCAGCCCCAGCACACACCAAGTGGGCCCCAGAAGTGGATTTCTGCACCAATTATCTTAGTTTACTCATTTTCTGTAAACCTAGGTTACTAGTTTAGTATTTAAACAAATTTTAGAGACTTATTTTGTACCTCATGACATTTTTAGATCTGAAATTTGTACCTTTTGGCAGTATGAGTCTCTAAACCCCATTGTTGGGGGTGAGGAGCTCTGCAGCGTCTCGATGAATTAATGCAATTATTTTTGTTTTTCCATTCAAACATGCATGTTCCTATCTAAGATGTTCATTCGCGCTTAACTATGGAGAAGGAGGTGATCCGTGACACTCATCACCTTCCTCAATCCATGAACGTGTGTCTGACAACCACCTCCGTTCTACATCAGATTGAATGAGTATCTCTTAGATTCCTTAACCAGAATCTTCGTGGTATAAGCTAGAATTGATGGCGGCATTCATGAGAATCCGGAAAGTCTAAACCTTGTATGTGGTATTCCGAGTAGGATTCTGGGATTGGATGACTGTGATGAGCTTCAAACTCGTGAGTGTTGGGCGTGATGACAAACGCTAAAGAATCAATGGATTCTATTCCGACATGATCGAGAACCAACAGCTGATTAGCCGTGCTGTGACAGAGCATTTGGACCATTTTCACTGAGAGAATGGGAAGTAGCCATTGACAATGGTGACACCCTACATAGAGCTTGCCATGGAAGGAACTTTGCGCTTTTGCATGAAAGGAATATTATGTTAGAGGAATTCAGAAGACAAAGCATCTCCAAAACTCCAACATATTCTCCATTATTGCACAACAAGTAATTATTTCATGCTCTTTTATTTTTTTTAGTAATTCAAACTGATAATTATAATTAATCTCCTGACTAAGAATAATAAAATAAACATAGCTTGCTTCAAACCAACAATCTCCGTGGGATTCGACCTTACTCACGTAAGGTATTACTTGGACGACCCAGTGCCCTTGCTGGTTAGTTGTGCGGATTGCAAAAGTGTGATTGCAATTTCGTGCACTAAGTTTTTGGCGCCGTTGCCGGGGATTGTTCGAGTTTGAACAACTAAAGGTTTATTTTGTTGCTTAGATTAGGAATAATTTATTTTTGTTGCTATAGAGTCATTAAATTCTGAGACCTTTATTTCCTTTTCAAAAATTTTTCAAAAATATTATTTTTCTTTATCAATTTTTAATTTTTTTTCGTGAGTTTAGTGTCTTGTTCTAAGTTTGGTGTCAATTGCATATTTTATATTTTTCTTTTAAATTTTTGAAGTTGTGTTCTTTGATCTTCAAGTTGTTCTTGTTTATTTTTCTGGTTTGATCTTTAGTTTTTCTTGCTCTGTGTCTTTTCTTGTTTTTCTTGTGCTATTCCAAAGCATTAGTCTTCCAAAAGGAATATACCTCTTCAAAACAAGTGTTACCTTTACTTCCCAATTGGCTAGAGTGTTGGTCTATGCTTATGGTAATTGGGTATCTCCTTTTTAAAAATCTTTTTCAAAAATAATTTTTCTTTGATTGAATCTTGTGCTAAACTTTAAGTTTGGTGTTTTCTTGTTAATCTTTTTATAATTTTTGAAAATTTTATTGAAGTTTTCTAAAAATTTTAAGTTTGGTGTTCTTTCTTTTGTTCTTGTTGTTCTTGTGAATCTTCAAAGTGTTCTTGAGTCTTCTTTGTGTTTTGATCTTAAAATTTTTAAGTTTGGCGTTCCTTGGTGTTTTTCCTCCAAAATTTTCGAAAACAAGGATCATTAGATCTAAAAATTTTAAGTCTTGTGACTTTTGTGTGTTTTTCTCTTTCATCATAAAATTCAAAATTCAAAAAAAAATATCTTTTCTAACTATTTTTTAGCAATTATTTCGAATTTTTTTAGAAAAATTCAGATTTCAATTTCAAAATTTTTCAAATCTTATCCTTTTAAGTTTTAAAAAAAATAAAATATATTATTATATCTTTTTCGAAAATATCCTAACAATTTTCTCTCTCCTCACTTTTTTGAAAATCTTCTTAAAATATTTTCAAATTCTTATTAATCTTTTAATTTTAATTTTCTTATTTTATCTTATTTTTATTTTGGTTTTTATTTTATTTTATTTTATTTCAAAAATCATTTTTTATTTATTTATAAAATAAAAATTTAAATCCACATTACCCCCTTTTACTCCAACATGGACATAAGAGAAAATGAACAGTCTAGAAGGACTCTGGGGTCATATACTAACCCCACTACTGCTTCATATGGGAGTAGTATATGTATACCCTCCATTGGAGTTAGTAGTTTTGAGTTGAATCCTCAGCTCATTATCATGGTGCAGCAAAATTGCCAGTATTTCGGTCTTCCACAAGAAGAACCTACAGAGTTTCTGGCACAGTTTTTACAAATTGCTGACACAGTACATGATAAGGAGGTAGATCAGGATGTCTACAGGCTATTACTATTCCCATTTACTGTAAAAGACCAAGCTAAGAGGTGGTTACAAAACCAACATAAGGACATCATAAAGACATGGAAACAGCTGTCAGAAAAATTTCTAAATCACTATTTTCCTCCGAAACGGATGACACCACTAAGGTTGAGCATCCAAGGCTTCAAACAAGGAGATAATGAATCTATCTATGATGCCTGGGAGAGATACAGAGAGATGCTAAGAAAATGCCCCTCTGAAATATTTTCAGAGTGGGTGCAGTTAGACATCTTCTACTATGGGCTTACAGAAAGAGCTCAAATTTCTCTAGACCACTCAGCTGGTGGATTTATACACATGAGAAAGACAATAGAAGAAGCCCAAGAGCTCATTGATACAGTTGCCAGAAATCAGCATCTATACCTAAGCAGTGAACCTTCCATAAAAGAAGAGGCTAAAACAGTAACTGCTAAAATGAGTCCTGCAGAACAAGTTACAAAATTCAATCAGCAATTGGATTTTCTAACAAAATAGTTAGCCGAATTCAAGGAGATATTACAAGAAACAAGAATGGCTAATATGAATATGGAAGTGCAATTGAAGCAAACAGAACAGCAGTTATCAAAACAAATAACAGAAGAATGCCAAGTAGTTTAATTAAGAAGTGGGAAAACATTAAATACCTCACTTCAAGGTAGCAGGAAGCCAAGGAATGAGCAAACTACCTAAAATCCATCTGAGGATAGTAAGAGCCCAGAGAAGAATAATTCTGGCGCTCAAACGCTGGAAAATGGGTGGAAAGCTGGCGTTGAACACCCAAACCATGCTCAGTCCTGGCGTTCAACGCCAGAAACAAGCAAGGTGTTGGCGTTGAACGCCCAAAGGGAGCACAGTTCTGGCGTTCAGACGCCAGAAGCAGGTAAGGAGCTGGCGTCTAACGCCACGCCGTCTAACGCCACTCCAGTTTCTACCCCTGGCATTCAAATGCCAGTGGGGGATCAGACACATACTAATGCTGATAATAACCCTTCTAAAAAGGCTTCCCAACCCACATCTGTAGGCAATAAACCTGCAGCAACTAAGGTTGAGGAATACAAAGCCAAAATGCCTTATCCTCAGAAACTCCGCTAAGCGGAACAGGATAAGCAATTTGCCCGCTTTGTAGACTATCTCAGGACTCTTGAAATAAAGATTTCGTTTGCAGAGGCACTTGAGCAAATACCCTCTTATGCTAAGTTCATGAAAGAGATCTTAAGTCATAAGAAGGATTGGAGGGAAACTGAAAAAGTTTACCTCACTGAAGAATGCAGTGC